>NW_012104721.1:584999-629934 GCF_000951045.1 Mandrillus leucophaeus | reverse complement strand
TTCTTAGGCCTGTCTTTACTGCAATCTCTGAACATAAATTGTGAAGATTTCATGGACACTCATTAGTTCCCAATTAATACTTTTATAATTTCTTACGCCTGTCTTTACTGCAATCTCTGAACATAAATTGTGAAGATTTCATGGACACTCTTCAGTTCCCAATTAATACTTTTATAATTTCTTATGCCTGTCTTTACTGCAATCTCTGAACATAAATTGTGAAGATTTCATGGACACTCATTACTTCCCCAATCAATACCCTTGTGATTTCCTATGCCTGTCTTTACTTCAGTCTCTTAATGCCATCATCTTCGTAAGCTGAGGAGGATGTATGTCGCCTCAGGACTCTTGTGATGATTGCGTTAACTGCACAAATTGTTTGTAGAGCATGTGTGTTTGAACGATATGAAATCTGGGCACCTTGAAAAAAAAAACAGGATAACAGCAGTCTTAAGGGACAAGGGAGATAAGACTTTGGATTCTGACTGCCGGTGAGCCAGACGGAACAGAACCATATTTCTCTTCTTTCAAAAGCAAATAGGAGAAATATTGCTGAATTCTTTTTCTCAGCAAGGAGCATCCCTGAGAAAGAAAACGCACCCCTGAGGGTAGGCCTATGAACGCCCCCGTAGGGGCGGCATCTTTTATAGTCAAAGCTGAAGGGATCAAATAAGCCCCGGTCTCCTGTGGCGCTCCCAGGCTTATTAGGATGAGGAAATTCCTGCCTAATAAATTTTGGTCAGACAGGTTGTCTGCTCTCAAACCCTGTCTCCTGATAAGATGTTATCAATGACAATGCGTGTCTGAAACTTCATTAGCAATTTTAATTTCGCCCCATCCTGTGGTCCTGTGATCTCGCCCTGCCTCCATTTGCTTTGTGATATTTTATTACCTTGTGAAGTATGTGATCTCTGTGACCCACACCCAATTCATCCATTCCCTCCCCTTTTGAAAATCGCTAATAAAAACTTGCTGGTTTTATGGCTCAGGGAGCATCTTGGAACCTGCTGACATGTGATGTCTCCCCCGGATACCCAGCTTTAAATTTTCTTTTATACTCTTTCCCTTTATTTCTCAAACCAGCCAAGATGCTTAGAAAATAGAAAAAAACCCACATTAAATATCGGAGGTGGGGTTTCCCCCGATACTGTATCACTTCATTTTTAGGCAGGCTTTTGCCTCCTGCTAGCAAGATGGCAACTGCTAGCGCCAGGCTTATGTCCCCAAGCTTAATGACTCGTGTGGAAAGAGAGTGCTGTTCCGAATGGCACTAGCTAACGTCCTGCTTGACTCATCCGTCAGTGACCCTGTCACTATGGTAGGGGAAGGGGGAACTGTAACTCTCCTTGGTCGGATCTGGGATATATTCTTATCTCTAGGGTTGGGGTGGAATAGCCCCACCTAAGTCACATGATCTGAGAGCCAGGGAGGAATTGGTGAAAAATTAGAAACCTGGTGAGATTATCAAAGGGCTGAGCAAGCAGAGCAACAGATGTCCACTGTGATTATCTTACCTTTCTTTTTTATTGCTAATATGTCTGTTATTGTATGATAGACCCCAAGCAGGTGGCTTGTGTTGTCCTTTTTCTGTAAATGCCTACCTCCCAGGACTTTTGAAAATGGTTCAACTGCTGTCTTTGACTGACTTTTTTACCCCAGCCTTTGTGATTGGTCTGACAGCTCCAGTGTTTGTGCTGGAGCCTTGGAATGCCAAATGCGCTGATTTGCACACAGTTTTTCATGAAATCTTATTTTTCTTGATAAGATCAGGAATCCTTAAAATTCCCAGTGGTTTCAAGCTAGAATCCTATTGCGAGTTCTCTGATATTACATAGATTTAAAGCAAATGCAGTTTTCAGGAGCATACTTTCCCTTCACTTTTGTGTGTGTGTGTGTGTGTGTGTGTGTGTGTGAGACTAACCAATGATTTCTGACATTCAGTGACTGCTTGCTTCTGCTATTAGGTGACTTTCTGATATTTAGCCCTGACTGCCACTTGTCCCTCTGATCTAGCCATAAAATACTAATATTTGCAGCTCCCTCTTATATGGCGAGGAATAATAAAACATTATAGCACTTTGGGCCTTGTTTTATTTCTTCCCATTGATAGTTTTTTTCCTGCCACGTCAGCATAGCTATTTCCCAGCATGTTTTTCCCTCCAGTTCAGCAGCCACATAGTATTTTCTGACTGCTATCACCTTCCCAGGAAAAAAATTGTCACTTATTGAGTACCTGTTTTCTGTTAAGTACAGCAACATGTCTTTCCTGCAAATCATCCCATTTGTTCTTCATAGCATCACTTTGTGGGATGGATATCATCCCCACTTAAAAAGATGTGGAAAGTAAGGCTAAGGGAGGAGAAATAATTTGGCAAATGTTTTAGAACGGATGGAAAAACCTGGGATTCGGTTCTGAGTCTACTAACCCTGAAAGGCCATTCTCCAAGAATAAGGCTAGAAGCTTTCAGATACTGGAAGAGTATGAGACCCCATTTCTGACCTAAAGGCAAGGTCCAGGACTAAAAGATTTGAAACAATGAGAGTGAATTTAAGATAGGGTTATTTATTTATTTATTTATTTATTTATTTATTTATTTATTTATTTGAGACGGAGTCTTGCTCTGTCGCCCAGGCTGAAGTGCAGTGGCACAATCTCGGCTCACTGCAAGCTCTGCCTCCCAGGTTCACGCCATTCTCCTGCCTCAGCCTACCAAGTAGCTTGGGACTACAGGTGCCCGCCACCATGCCTGGCTAATTTTTTTGTATTTTTAGTAAAGACAGGATTTCACTGTATTAGCCAGGACGGTCTCAATCTCGTGATTTCATGATCCACCTGCCTCAGCCTCCCAAAGTGCTGGGATTACAGGTGTGAGCCACCGCACCTGGCCAAGATAGGGTCATTTCTAAGTGCTGTGTGTGATATCATCTAATTTACAGTGCTATTCAAATTCAGACAACAGTTCTGCCTCCAAATTCTATTTATTTCTGAACCTGACTGGGAATATATATTAATACTAAATCAAGACTTTATTTTTAAATGTAACCTTAGTGCCAGTTTCATAATATACCAATTCACTATTTGGTTACTGTGCTGTGAATTTAGACATTTGCGTCTCCTCAGACTTCTGTTGAACCCCAAAACATCAGTGAGCCCTCAATGTCTGTGCATACATTCAAGCCTCAGGTCCCCTGCTTTGTAGATCCCGTGAACTCCTTGATAAGCACAGGTCACAGTTACGAACTCTTCACTGCACATCTGATTTTGCAAGACAGTGGTCAGGGGAAGATGTTAATCTGTGCCCGGAATATATGCCACTTAGCTGAGTTCAGTTCAGCTTTGCCAAGTGTGTAGTAACCTAAGTGCCACCACGTGGCAGGTGAAGTGCAGGGCTCAGTGGGGGATACAACATATTCATCCAGTGTCTTCTGAATGCTTAGCACTCTCCTAAGCGCTGGGGACAGTGGCAAGACAGACAAGGCAGGGCCTCTGTTTTCATGGAGGCTACATTTCTAGTTCTATAAATAAATGAAAACAGTCACTTTCAGCTCGTGGTGAGCACAGTGATTAAAATAAAACAGAGGTTGGCACGGTGTTTCACACCTGTAATCACAGCACCTTAAGAGGTCAAGGCAGGCGGATCACTTGAAGACAGGAGTTCGAGACCAGCGTGGGCAACATGGTGTGAGACTCTGTTTCTACAAAAAATACAAACATTAGCTGGGCATGGTGGTGTGCGCCTGTGATTCCAGCTATTCTGGAGGCTGAAGTAGAAGGCTTATCTGAGCACAGGACTTGGAGGTTGCAGTGAGCCAAGATCATACCATTGTACTCCATCCTGGGTGACAGAGTAAGCCCCTATCTCCCCGTCTCAAAAGAAAGAAGGAAAGAAAGAGAGAGAGAGGGAGGGAGGAAGGGAAGGAGAGAGAGAGAGAAAGAAAGAAAACAGAGTGTTTGGATGGAATGAATTGGTGTGGAGGGTAGGAGTCGAGAATAGATGTCAGGAGTTAATTTAAACTGGCAGGTTGTCAGTAAAGGCCCCTCAGAGTAAGTGGCTCCTGAGCTGAGCCGGGAATGCAAAGATGGGAGCGAGACATGTGAGAGCTGAGATGACCCTCGTCTAGGCAGAGGGAACATCCCATGTAAAGGCCTAAGCAGGGAATAAGCATGCTCAGTCTAAGGATGGGGCAGGGGTGGGGGGTGGAGCCAGTATGGCAGAAATGCAGTGAATTCGGGGGGAGTAATAGGAAGTGAGGTTGGCAATAGAGGAGCAAGTGACCCGGGCTCTTGCAGGCTGTGAGACCTAGCTTATGTTGTGTTTTAAGCAGGAGAGTAACAGGAGTGACTTAACATTTTTAAGAAAGAATCCTGGCCACTGTGTGGGGAATGGATTGGGTTATAGAGGAGTAGAAATAAGGAGGTTTGGGGCGAATGCAGGGCAAGGTAGATTATGTTGTTATTGTTATTGACATCATAGACCAGACCAGGGAATTTGGATTTGCTTCTAAAGCTAATGATGTGTAACAGTAACAGCTCCCATCTCTTGAACACCCACTGTGTTCCAGTCATGCAGGTTTATGTGCATTCCCTCCTCAAGTCCTTATACACACCCACAAAGCCCCTATCCGCTGGGCTTATTATGAATGTCACCTCTTATAGAGGGGGAATCTGAGGTGGACAGAGCCTAGGTTCTGAGCATTCCTTAGTGAGGAAGGGGAACCAGAGCTGCATGATGGGTAGGGGGCTGGCAAGATGGCGTCAGGACGCGCATGGCAGGACCTGGAGTTTGGCAGGGACTTTGAGGTGCAAAAGAGAAGACCCCTGTTGGGAGCACACATCCCGGGGCAACCTGCATGTAAACTGCCGGGGAAGGGGCTGCGGGAAGGCTTAGATAAAACAGGAGCAGATGCTACCCTCTGCAGTCTGCAGATCAGCAGGTGGTCAGGTAGACCTCTCACTCAAAGCAGAACATGGCAAGCTCCTGAAGGAGAATTTGTTGATACTTTTAACTTAGAATGTCAGAAAAATGTCCGAGTGTCAGAATTGTATTCCTATACCTGCTAGGTCAGTTTTAAGCTAAAATGATCTTGGAAAACCTTTTGACCCATTGATACCCTGTACCCTAAGTGAGCAGTTGGTATTATTTCCTAACTTTGGTTGGTCTATTTCTGTCTATCTCTGACACACACACACACGCCCCTCCCAGAATCTGAGCATTCTAGAGTTTCCTAAGTACCAGGACAATTGTCCTGTCTGAAATGTTTGCCTTGGGGAAAAAATGAACCCCTGCTGTGATTTTGTTTCCCCACAGGCTCTAGGGGTCTTTTCATAGCTGCAAGATACCATCACAGCTTCCCAAGAACTAGGGTGTTCGTGTGCGCACAGAAACCACACTGCAAAGTTAGGGTCAGGTCCTGCTCCTTTGTACCCTAAGGTGTAGAGAAAGCTGGACCTTAAAGTTGATCTCACTTGGAAGAACAGTTTTTGCTTTGGTTCTGGCTTTTTCTCTTCCTTCTTTCTTGAGAGGGTTTACTATGTTGCTGTTAGTTTTCTCCCAGCATTCATTCACTCTAGCAAAATCTGGCTACATATCAGTTTGTAGAAAATGGGCACAATTCTAAGAATAGCTGTCCCAATGTGTTAGCTCAGTACCCCACGCATCAACAATGGCTGGTCGCTGCCAGTTGACCTGAGTTTTATGTGTTTTTTTTTGTTTTGTTTTGTTTTTTGTTTGTTTGTTTTTGGTTTTCACTTAGATAAGAACTGCTGTTTGCTAGAGCTGAGATAAAACCATTTCAGTTAGAACCTTGTATCAGAATATAATTACTCTTCCCAGAGATAGAGTCCTGGCCTGGAAAAGTAAGGACAAAAAATAGATAGGGACAAATAGAAGGAAAATGATTACTGGTACAAGGTAGATGGAATGGTAACTCACTTTATTTTCAATGATGTTATACAAATCAAATAAAACCCTGTTCCCATTTATTTTATTTTAGCCGAGTATTCTTGTCTAAAATGAAAATCAGATGTTTTTCTTCTTTCTCGTTTTTTTCCAAAGCAAATGGTTACAAACACTTACTTAATATAATTTACTGGAGCTTTTTTCTGAAAGAACATTTATGTTAACTTTCTTTTATGCATGCAGTAACTTTTGATCAAAACATGACTCCACTCCCTTGTTTAATGTTGAGCATCTGGATTAAAGGCTTCTTTTAATCTTAAATACAGATTATGGCCCTCTTTCCCTTTAAGCAAACTGCCATAAAACCCTGGCACCTTTCCAGTTTTCCTTATTAAAGCCCTCTTTATTATAGTGTTTTCGGATGGCAGTCATTAAATGATTGTTATGCACAATGGGCACTTGATTATAATTATTTAACTGGCAATCAGTTATTGCAGCAATTTGGTGGTGTAATTAAAAGGGAGCATGTTTGTACCTGCCAACATCTTTGAGATCTTCGGCTCTGGATGAAGCAGGAGAGGCAGAACATAAACAAATGGACGGAAGAATCAAGCACTTCTGTGAATGGAATCTTTTATTCCTCGCCAATCTGATTCTTGGCCTCTTTGTTCCATAAGGTAGATGAACAACAATGATAACATAAAATGTAAATAAGAATTTTTATGCTACAAACTCCTGAATCAATAAATACATTCAGTAATGAATGTAAGTTTCTCCATGTGCTGTGAAATGCTAAATGGATAGAAGTGTATTTATATAATTCTATTTCTTTGAAACACAAGCATTGGCATGTTTTCTCCCTCTAATTTATAAATGTCAGCACTTATTTCTTGATATATAAATTGATACAGGATGCCCCAAACAAAAAGTTGCTGCAAAAGATAAGGTCGTTTGTTAGCACACAGCTGGAAAGTTTTTAGTCACTATAGAAGTTAGCAGGAATGTGATTCCAAAGATGGCCCTCCTGAGTTACTCAGAACTCTTTCAGTTCTAAATTGCAAATTTTAACCAACCTGAACAAGGGGGAATTTTTTTGTTTATGTAGCTGGAATGTTATTGGAACTACTCATAGGATTACAGCAAGAACTGCAGGAATCAGGACTCAGGGCTAGGAACTAGGAATCAGTACTGCCTAGACGCATTCTCTGTCCATGTCTCAGCTGAGCTTGCCTGTGTTTGGCTTTATTCTGAGAATAGGCTGACAGCTTCTTTCTCCCTGTGACAGGAAACAGGCCTGATATCAGTAGCCCCAGACTCCCATCTTCCTAGCTTAACTCCAGTGGAAAGCAGTCTCTATCTTCTACCTTTCATAAGTCAGTCTCGGGAAAGGATTCTGATTGGCCCTACTTGGCTCACGTACCTATCCCTCGACTAATTCCTGTTGCCGAGTAAATGGCACAGTATGATAGTCCTGCCTGAATCCCATGTAATACCTGTGGGTAGGGCAAGGGAGGTGGAGTCCTGTGACTGACAGGCTTGTTAGAGACATTAGTATGTCCCCATCGGTGGTAGCTAATGACTAAGAAAAACACGGTGATTATTTTCAAAAATGAGTGTGAAAATCTAAAGTATCCAAACTTAAAAAAAATTATTTAAATGTTTTCCCAGAATGAATCTCCATCTCTCTTTTAGAAACATCCCATTTTGTAAGACCAAGGTATGAAAGTATTCATCTGAGTTTCAAATGATTGCCTAATCTTACCTGTAATCATTATTGAGAACCAAACACCCGTTAATGGTGTGGTCTAAGGACAAGGTCCTGAAGAGATGAGACGGGCACATATTAAAGATGCCTGCTATCATGCTGCCATGGCTACATTATCACGGGGGACTTGGAATCTGGGGTTCTACAGAGCACGTTTTTAGCCACTATCTCTGAGTATTAAATCACTTAAAACAGCTTTGGATCATAAAATTCTCTGTTTCTCTCTTGGTTTGGTTCCATATTAGAATCTGCAAGTGCAAAGGCAAAACAGTCAGCAGAACAGCAGACTTAAATAGAAAAAAGCCCCAAAAGGAAAGGAAAACAATTGAAAATGTAAAAGAAAAATACCCCCCACCCCCGAACATGATCTAATCAGTCTTCCTTATGGAGAAGTTATGAATCATCTTACTTAGCGAATAAGGAAGACAATTGAATGTGCAAGCTCAAACTTGAATTGAAATAAAGTTATTCTCAATTTCCTGTTTCTCTTATTAACATGCATTTATTATTTAATAAGTATTTATGTATATAATTGAGATATTTAAGCTCTGGGTAACTTAAGTGGCTAGTTGAATACTACCTGAACACACAGGGAGAAATTAAGCTTCGAATATGCCCCTGTATATTTACAACACACACACACAGATTTTTACTTTGTGGATACTGGCCACTACTCGAAGAGTTTCTTGGGAATCTAATCTTCTCAATGGCAGGCTCCAGCATTGCCTTTGCCAGTAGTTTAGTTCATATGGACTTGATGCCAATTTTCTTTTCACATATGTGAAATAACAGTTTGGCACGTAGCAAATAAAACAGTGACTCCATAGAGAAGACTGGCACTTTTCAAAAAGTGAATTGGACAGATTCAGAGCTAATTTTTTCTTTAGGTGAACTGAGTTTAAATTAAATGTTGCAAGAGATTACCATATTTGTGTGAATCTCAAGAAGTCAAAGGCCGTGGCAATGAAGTATTTTCATTTTATAGAGTTTTTCTTGGAAAGGCCACACACCATATGACAGCAGAGTGCTTAAAACCCAGAGTCTGGTGCCAGCACAAAATCCAAACATCGTAAAGTTATTTCCAAAGCCCAGATACTTACTGATCCCCTCTCTTGGAGCAGTGTCTCTCTCAGCTAGTCCAAGTCCACCAGCTCAGAGTCACCCTCCCAGCCTCAGATTTCAAGTTGGAAGCCCAAAGTAAGGCATGTTTTCTAAAAAGGAAAGGAAAAGCTATTGAATAGCAATTGTCAAGAGCCAAAAAATAAATAAAAATAAAATAAAATCATCCCCAGTGGAGGAGCTTTAGCAAAAGAAAAGGCAGACAGGCCATTAGTCACTGCTGCATGTATGCATGGTCCCTCAGTCAGTTTTTAAAAACTCAGTAACCTCCTTCCACTAAATTGCCTGCATCTCTCCTTCTCCACTTAGGGCTGTGTGCCCTTACTAGAATATAAAATAGTGATTTGAAGGGGTCATTTGTTCAGGTTTTCCAGGCTTCTGCACTGCCTGCCCTGGAATCAATTTTTTTTTTTTGAAACGGAATCTCGCTCTGTCACCCTGCAGTGTGAATCTCACTGCACACCAGGCTGGAGTGCAGTGGCACAATCTCTGCTTACTGCAATCTCCACCTCCCAGGTTCACGACATTCTCCTGCCTCAGCCTCCTGAGTAGCTGGAACTGCAGGCGCTTGCCACCACGCCCAGCTAATTTTTTTTTTTTTGTATTTTTAGTAGAGACGGGGTTTCACCGTGTTAGCCAGGATGGTCTTGTCTCCTGACCTCAAGATCCACCCACCTCAGCCTCCCAAAGTGCTGGGATTACAGGTGTGAGCCACCACACCCGGCCTAGAATCAATTTTTCAAACCTGTCTGGGCAAGGTGGCTCATGCCTGTAATGCCAGCACTTTGGGAGGCTGAGGTGGGAAGATCGCTTGAGGCCAGAAAGAGTTCAAGACCAGCCTGGGCAACAGAGCAAGACCCTGTCTCTACAAAAACATTTAAGATTGGCTGGGCATGGCTGTGCATGCCTATAGTCCCAGCTATTTGGGACGTTGAGGTGGGAGGATTGCTTGAGAGCGTTGTGGGGGCAGGGGGTGAGGGGTGGGGTCGAGGCTATAGTGAGCCATGATCACATCACTGCACTCCAGCCTGGGCAACAAAGTATGAGACCGTTTCAAGAAACAAACAAAAAACCTTATAATCCGTACTCACTGGTTTCCTTGACTTCACCTAAAGGGCATCTGGGAAGCTTTTGCCTCCCCTCTGGGCTGGGAATATATGCAGAAGACCTCTTTGAAAGCTTTGCTCACAAGGACTTGAAACCCAGGCTTCTCAGTGAATTTCCATAACAGTTCACTGCCAAGTCACACAAATCTGTCAAGAAAGGCTTTCCTGGGAGGGCGAGGAGGGCCTATCCACCAGGTGCCATCTCGACAAGTAGCCTCCTTTTTAGCCTCCAGTCCTGGCCGGCTGGGCCTCTCTTCTTCCCAGTCCAGCATTAGACTTCACTACCACCTGCTAATACATCTGAGGAGAGCAGGAGGTCCCGGTCACAGCAGATGATCAGAGTTGGTGCCAGAAGTGTAAACAAGTCATAAATTACTCTTAATTCTTCTCGGCAAGGGATACTATTAGTCTTCAGTTGTGGAAAAAATGTACTCCCTTTAATGTCTTTTTTATGTAATAGTTGATCCTCTTGTATGACTATAAATTCGTTTTCTTCGGCAAGCATTTCCCAAACATGCACTTTGTGCAAAGCACTGTGTAAGTAACTACTGTTGAGAACGAATATAGGAGTTAGGGTTTAACCGGTACAAGGTTTCAGTTTTGGGGGCAGATGAAAAAGTTCTGAGATGGATGGTGGGGACAGTTGCATAACAGTGTGAATTCACTTGACACTACTGAACTGTCCGCTTAAAAATGGTTGTAATTGTAGGTTTTGTTAGATATATTTTACCATGATTAAAAAATTTAGCGTTCTTACACTTTTTAAAAGTCAAGGTGAACTATGTATTTGCTGTAAGTTTTAAGTTTCACGTATTTCCCCTAGCAAAATGTAAGTGTATGTGACTTACCACAAAGACCTAGAATTTCACATTTCTTATATTTTACATGCAGGTGCTGAGATCATTATTTCTCAGATTTCTCCTATTATGAGACTATTACCTGAGATCTTATTTAAGTTAACAAATGATTATCCTTTGCATCAGAAATAAGAGCAGGATCTCCACTAATGAATCGTACAACCTTTCCTGAGTTGGGCCTTGGACTTACTGTCAGCACCACCACAGTGCCAAGAATGACGAGAGCTTTGTTGAGCTTGGAGCACAAGGCTTCAGATCCAATCTTGAGACTTGGTGAAGTGGGTAAAGCCCTGAGCTTTAGGCTCTGGTTCCTGCCTCTGCCTTTGAGCAGGGGTGTGACTGTGCGCCAGTCATTTAATCTTTGTGGGCTGCAGTTTCTTTACCTGTAAGATGGCAGTGAAGACCAAAGGCCTTCGGCCTGGCAAGAGTTGTCAGGCCCAAACGTGGGAACGTTTGTGAGAGCACTTAATGCTATGCTGGGGACCTAGCAGGTAGTAAGTCAGTGTCATGCCCCTTGCCCTTGAAGCTCCTCCTGTGACAGAGGGCTGTAATGAAATGGGGCTCCAAGGAGCCCTTAATTCTCTGCATGTGGGAGCTCATGAGCCATCCTAAGAATCCTCTTCTCTCTCTCCTGATGCCCCAGTCCCCTCTCTCATCACTGCTTTCTGTGCTCCGTTCTGTCTCGCCTTCCTTCCAACTGGAAAGTTCATGAGAGAAGTATATTGATGTTGTGTGAGAAGGGGAATGGCCCTCCCCGAGCCCCTGGCTGGGCGCCACAGCAGCTGTGGAAACACAACAGTGCTCAGCATCTCCTGGTGTTTGGGCTTCGAGCTCTTTCAAGAAACACCCCACGACCTCACCATCTCACTCCTCAGACCCACCACCTTTCCCTTAGGTTGCAATCTCTTCCCTCAGCTTCCTCTGACCTCTTGTTCCTCAGTCTGTAGCCAGCAGCAAAGAAAGATGCTTATTACTACTGTATCTTTTTGGTGGGTACTTTGGCCTTCTGACTCCTTCAGCAGAATGGAAAGTTGTATCTGGGGGCTGTCACCCTTCCCTCCTTCCTTGTAGGTCCCCCTGCTCCTCCTGGCCCTAGGGAACAGTTGGGCCTTACTGAGAGCTAGAATTCCATTTGTTGAAAGACTAGAGTACTTTGATAGGTGGTGTAATTGATCAGCCTCCCCAAATTTATAGTATCCTTATATATTGTATAAACATCTGAGTGATAGAGAGCTGACCTTTTCCATACTAACACCATGATTTATAAGGGATATCTAGTGCCAGGCTACTAATCCAGTGCTTTTCAACCCTTTTGTTATCATTTTTGTACCTTTTTTTTTGAGGTTTATATCATTTATATACAATTAAGTGCATATATCTTAAGTATACATCTCACTGAATTTTTATTATCTATATACCTGTGTAAATACCACCCAGATTGGGAGATAGAACATTTCCAGGACTTGAGAAGCCCCCCTTGAGCCCCTTACAGTCAGTACCCCTAATGGTAACTACCTCTCTGACCTCTATCACTGTAGTTACTTGGGGTTCTCAACCTTTTTCCACCTATACCTACCTCTAAGTCCCACCTCTCCTATTTAATGTGTAAGAATGCAAAATTATCGCCTAGTGTGGCAAAAAGAAACCAAAATAGTGGTAAATTTAGAAATTCCTTTTCTGCTCTCTTTGCCCCTTACATTTTTTAATATGCCTTCTCCCTGTCCCCCTGCCCCTAACCCAGGTCATGGAGAGGGAAAGTGATATCCCCGTCCTCTCTGGTCAGTCTTGGCATCACAGAAGCTTGACAAGAAGAGAAACAAACACCAGGGCACCTTCCTCCTATTGTCCAGCTGCCCAAAAGTTACCATATAGTCTTTCTAAGAAGAATCAGACTGTGGTTTTTAGAATTGTTAGATATCCACTGAGCTCCCAGCATGCACAGATCTTGCTTTCCTTTTCCTGTCAAAGTAGGATTATCTTTCCCTTGATTATGTTTGAGTTTTCTTGGGGATAGGGAATACATTTGAAAAGGAGTAACCACTGCACTCCCCTTCAATGTGCAAATGTCAAGCATGTTGAATTGTCACTAGCAAGGAATGTGATGAGCAGGTTATTTTACAGGAGGTACACAGAAGCCCCCATTTTGGCTTATTCTGCCACGTTCAAATCCTTATATATAGAAGTAGAGCTTCATCTGTTTATCCTACAGTAAAGATATCTACAAGACACTATTATTATATTGACATTGGAGCCAAATAGGAAATCGGAGGACTCACAGATGTTATCTGTTTTAATGCAATGGGTTTTGTACACACTGACTCTGCAGCCAATCAGGATGGACTCTACAGTAGAATTTAAAGAACATCTTATTGGCACAATGTTTATTCCTTGGGCTTCGTAGGCTACATTGTGTTCCCAGCATTCTGAGGGCAAGAAAGATGGAGAGAGAGAAAATGAACTTAGCAAGAAAATATTGGGATAAATTCCATCATTACCCTAAAAATATAGCATTCTTTGATATAGGGTAGAATTTGGTAAAATTTGACAATTATGTATGGGCATTTATTATATGGGTAGTATTGCACAAGGGATAGTTTGCAGCCTGAGGGAAAGGTGATATGCCAAAAGGGTTAAGTCTTCAGGCTGGGCACAGTGGCTCACACCTGTAATCCCAGTAATTTGGGAGGCCAAGGAAGGCAAACCACTTGAGGCCAGGAATTCGAGACCAGCCTGGCCAATACAGTAAAACCCCGTCTCTACCAAAAATACAAAAATAAGCCAGGTGTGGTGGGGTGCGCCTGTAATCTCAGCTCCTCAGGAGGCTGAGGCAGGAGAATCACTTGAACCCAGGAGGCAGAGGTTGCAGTGAGCCAAGATCATGCGACTGTACTCTAGCCTGGATGACAGTGAGACTCCATCTCAAAAAATGGAAAAAAAAAAAAAAAGACCCAAAAGGGTTAAGTCTTCAAAGCTGTCTTTTTCAGCATTTTAATCCATAATTTAGGACAAAATTGGCACATCTAGCAGATTCATGGTGATCCAGGATATTTTCTTGACACCCTTTGCTGAGGGACTTGCGACAGGGGTCCCCTGTTTACTCAGTCCGCGGTGCTCAACCCCTCGCGGGAGGGAGCATGTGAATGAATGAGTTCAGGAGCCAGCTGCTGCTTTGGGCGCCAGCAGGAGCAAACTTTGTTAACTTGGGCCCACTTGCTCCACCCTCACTGGAGGGAATGCATAGGTGAGCAAGTGCAGGAACCAGCCGGTCACTGGCACTGGCAGGAGCAAACTCTGTTTCCTCAGGCTCATCGTGCTCTACCCCCTGCAGGAGGGAGCATGTAGGCCAATGAGTGCAGGAACTGATTGGCCACTTTGGTGCCAGAAGGAACAAACTTTGTGCAGGCCCCGCGGCAGTGTTCAGGTGGAGGTGCCTGCAACCCCAAGGCCCCAGAGGGCCTGTTACAATGCTCTCTGAGCTCCACCGTCCACAGACAGCAGTGTGTTATGAGCTCAGTGGGCCCTCTGCCTTGTCACATGGGACAGATGCCCTCCACCAGCAAGGGCAAAGGGCCAGTGTGACAGACTTTTTGGGTACCCACACTTGGTGGGTCCCAAATGGTTGTCCAGTGCCAAAGAAGAATGAGGCCATGTAGACGACTTGAAGTTATGGTGAATGTGGATAATTTTACTGAGTGATGAGCACATCTCTCAGTGGAGAAGGGAGCTGGAAAGGGGACAGGAAGGCCAGATCACTCTCCCCTGAAGTCAAGTCACCTCTCTGCCTCTCTTCTCCAAAGTCAAGTTGTCCCTCTCTTTGCCATCCGGCCATCATCTCTGAAGGCAAATCTCCTCTCCCTAACATCCAGCTGCTTCTCCCCTCTACCAGCTGAGCCTGGAGTCTTTATAGGCACAGGATGGGAGACAGGGCGTGGGGCATGCCATAGGTAGTTTTGCAAAAGGCAACATTCAATTGGCCAAAAGACATTATTCAGAAAGAATGAATCAGGAGAGAGCAGGCAAACAGGAGAATAGAAGTTCTCACCCTGGACCAAGGGTTTCAAGCTACTTCTGGCTTGAAGGTGGGGTTTCCACTGGGGACCTGCCCCTGTCTGCCTAGAGTTTCTCCCCTCCTGCCTGTCTCAATGGGTGACACTAAACCAGGAAGAGTAGTAAAATCAGTATTCAGAGAGATCAGGACAGATAAGAGGCTAAGCCTAACCAAGTAAAACGCAGCAGGCGCAAGGGTAGGTAAATACTTAGATATAAAAAACCAAAAGTTTCCGTGAATATAGCCTGGGGGAAACATGACTAAGTAGTCCTCTGAAGAAGAGGTTTTTGATGCTTGCAAGCAATCTGGGGCATCACAAAGATGTTTGGTACTAAGTTAAACTTCTAGAAGTTGAATGGACAGAACCCATGCCTAGAGGACTGACTTCACTGCAGATTACTACACTTAAGAATGCTGAGGGGTATTGAGAACCATGACTGGAAACTATGTTATGAGAAGCATTCTCAAATGTAAGAAGGAGTAGTTAGGTGAAAGAGAAAACCAAAGAGACACCTGTATCCCATCCTCAAATACAAGAAGGCGTTACCAAAATGGCAGGGATTCAGTCTAGGTCCTGCTGCTTGCCACACAGAAAGCCAATCACTGAGACAATGACTGGTGCCAGGGAAGAAGGTTTTAATCAGGTGCTGCAGCAGACAAGATGGGAGATCAGTCTCAAATCCATCTCCCTGACTAAAATCAGGGGTTTATATACCAGGGAAGACATGAAACTACATGCAGGAAAACAGGAATTAGGGAGGGGTAAGGAAGAGGAGTTGGCCAATAGGAAGCAGGTGATCACTTAGGCAATCATGATGGGTGAGGGGTCTGGTGTCTCCTTATCCAGCTGCAATTATCAGCATCTTGATACCATCTGGGAGGCCTGATGGTTGGTTTTCTGAGAAAGGAACTCAGATAACACAAATGTAACTTTAAGTTTGAAAACTGGGAGAGTCCATTTCTATGTTAATTCAAAAGAAATCATAAACATCGGTTCTATGGGACAGTTGAGCCAGTTTCAATGTGCTGTTCTGTATGTGAGGCAGGTGCCCTAGAAGGCAAAGCTGAGATTAGGAAGAAGTTATAAGAAATAGTCTTTGGTTCCATTTGGCAAAGTCCTTTTTCATCACTTTAAGCTGTTGAGCAGAGCAGAATAGGTCATCTCTTGACGGAACACAGATGTGGAGGAGTCACATTTATGGAGGCTGTGTCAGATACTAGTCACAGGGCTTTGGCAGCCATTTGTCAGAGGTGTTGAGGAGGGGACTCATTCGCTCTGTAACGGCTTGAACAGGCCAGGCGTGGTGGCTCACACCTCTAATCCTAGCACTTTGGGAGGCCAAGGCGGGTGTATCACGAGGTCAGGAGTTTGAGACCAGCCTGACCAACATGGTGAAACCCCATCTCTACTAAAAATACAAAAATTAGCTGGGCGCGGTGGTGTGTACCTGTAATCCCAGCTGCTCAGGAGGCTGAGGCAGGAGAATCACTTGAACCTGGGAGATGGAGGTTGCAGTGAGCCAAGATTGCACCACTGTACTCCAGCGTGCTCCAGCTTGGGTGACAGAGCAAAAGCAAGGCTCTGTCTCAAAAAAAAAAAAGAAAAAAAGAGTCTTGAACAGATGTTCTCTAAAGTCACCTCTCTGCCTCTCTTCTCCAAAGTCAAGTTGCCTCTCCCTGACATCCAGCTGCTTCTCCCCTCTACCAGCTGAGCCTGGAGTCTTTATAGGCACAGGATGGGAGACAGGGCGTGGGGCATGCCATAGGTAGTTTTGCAAAAGGCAACATTCAATTGGCCAAAAGACATTATTCAGAAAGAATGAATCAGGAGAGAGCAGGCAAACAGGAGAATAGAAGTTCTCACCCTGGACCAAGGGTTTCAAGCTACTTCTGGCTTGAAGGTGGGGTTTCCACTGGGGACCTGCCCCTGTCTGCCTAGAGTTTCTCCCCTCCTGCCTGTCTCAATGGGTGACACTAAACCAGGAAGAGTAGTAAAATCAGTATTCAGAGAGATCAGGACAGATAAGAGGCTAAGCCTAACCAAGTAAAACGCAGCAGGCGCAAGGGTAGGTAAATACTTAGATATAAAAAACCAAAAGTTTCCGTGAATATAGCCTGGGGGAAACATGACTAAGTAGTCCTCTGAAGAAGAGGTTTTTGATGCTTGCAAGCAATCTGGGGCATCACAAAGATGTTTGGTACTAAGTTAAACTTCTAGAAGTTGAATGGACAGAACCCATGCCTAGAGGACTGACTTCACTGCAGATTACTACACTTAAGAATGCTGAGGGGTATTGAGAACCATGACTGGAAACTATGTTATGAGAAGCATTCTCAAATGTAAGAAGGAGTAGTTAGGTGAAAGAGAAAACCAAAGAGACACCTGTATCCCATCCTCAAATACAAGAAGGCGTTACCAAAATGGCAGGGATTCAGTCTAGGTCCTGCTGCTTGCCACACAGAAAGCCAATCACTGAGACAATGACTGGTGCCAGGGAAGAAGGTTTTAATCAGGTGCTGCAGCAGACAAGATGGGAGATCAGTCTCAAATCCATCTCCCTGACTAAAATCAGGGGTTTATATACCAGGGAAGACATGAAACTACATGCAGGAAAACAGGAATTAGGGAGGGGTAAGGAAGAGGAGTTGGCCAATAGGAAGCAGGTGATCACTTAGGCAATCATGATGGGTGAGGGGTCTGGTGTCTCCTTATCCAGCTGCAATTATCAGCATCTTGATACCATCTGGGAGGCCTGATGGTTGGTTTTCTGAGAAAGGAACTCAGATAACACAAATGTAACTTTAAGTTTGAAAACTGGGAGAGTCCATTTCTATGTTAATTCAAAAGAAATCATAAACATCGGTTCTATGGGACAGTTGAGCCAGTTTCAATGTGCTGTTCTGTATGTGAGGCAGGTGCCCTAGAAGGCAAAGCTGAGATTAGGAAGAAGTTATAAGAAATAGTCTTTGGTTCCATTTGGCAAAGTCCTTTTTCATCACTTTAAGCTGTTGAGCAGAGCAGAATAGGTCATCTCTTGACGGAACACAGATGTGGAGGAGTCACATTTATGGAGGCTGTGTCAGATACTAGTCACAGGGCTTTGGCAGCCATTTGTCAGAGGTGTTGAGGAGGGGACTCATTCGCTCTGTAACGGCTTGAACAGGCCAGGCGTGGTGGCTCACACCTCTAATCCTAGCACTTTGGGAGGCCAAGGCGGGTGTATCACGAGGTCAGGAGTTTGAGACCAGCCTGACCAACATGGTGAAACCCCATCTCTACTAAAAATACAAAAATTAGCTGGGCGCGGTGGTGTGTACCTGTAATCCCAGCTGCTCAGGAGGCTGAGGCAGGAGAATCCCTTGAACCTGGGAGATGGAGGTTGCAGTGAGCCAAGATTGCACCACTGTACTCCAGCGTGCTCCAGCTTGGGTGACAGAGCAAAAGCAAGGCTCTGTCTCAAAAAAAAAAAAAAAGAAAAAAAGAGTCTTGAACAGATGTTCTCTAAGGCCTTATCCAAACCTGACAGTCTATGACTGCTTATGTGCTTATGTAATCAAAGCAGACAGGGCAGGCTCAGTTAAGTACGTGGCTTAGACTGCCCAGGGAAGAAGGCAGGGATTGTCATGGACCCGGAAGTATGGACAGAATTAAGGAGCACGAGATGAATGATGAATAAAAGCTGGAAAGTAGGAAGTGGAGATTGGGGCTTCCTGCTACAGGTAGTAGTGTACTGCTAAAGCTTTCTACTGGGGTGAGGGATAAAGTGTCTCATCTTAAGGAGAGATGAGGCACTGAAATCCATGGACACCCTTGCTCTCAAGTAGTCTCATACAAGGAGACAGGCTGGCAGAGACCTCCAGACACCTTGCTAATGCCAGCAACTCCCTGTGTTATTGGTCGATAGAGAGGGTGCCCAGACCAAGCCACTCACTAGTTGTGCTCCAGAAAGGCAGTTTCCTAACCACTGGAGAAAGACAACCTGTTTAGGAGATAAGGAATTAGGCTTAATCATCCACCTATGGCCGTATTTGCTGTTTCATGTTTCTCCTAATGTGTCTTTAAAACTGTCTGAAGCTGTAAGTCAGTCATGGCTGGTGACCATCATTCTAACAGCCGTGGATATCACCAACTTTCTATTTTGCCATGTTTCATAAATGTGGTTCTAGAGAACTTTAGCTTTGTTCTAGCCACTAGCACACATTTTCAAGTTTTATTTAACTTCCCACATTCTCCCTTTATTTTCTCTTAATGAAATGGCCAACAGCAAGATGGAAAATATATAAAATGGATGTTAACTCAGTTCATGTGCACCGTAAGGACTTATACTATATTGTGTCATTTTCACAAGTGTGTCACACTTGCATTTCCAGGCACTTTCCACACAGTAGCCCTATGACGTAAGTAAATTTGGGCATGTTCCCTGCATCACAGATGAGGACGTTAAAGCAGGAGAGGTTAAGTGACACTGCGAGTGGGTTCACAAGGACAGAGAATAGCCCATTCCATGAGAGGAAGGGCCATTGAAAGGAGGACGTTATCGCTCTTTAACTAAAAAAAACATCCACAGAGAAAGGGTTTGGCATTGGCAAGGCCAAGTTAAACAGGATGCAGCATTCTCTCCCAGCGTTTCCACTGCTGTGCAGCCTCTCCTCACACCGGTGCTTTTGGGTCACTTCCTAATCCCTGAATGGGTTCGCTGACCTGTAAGGAGCAGTGGGAGGTGGAGACTGCTTGCATAAACTCATTGAGGGAAGTGATTCTGCAAGTTTCCCAAGGATAAGAGAATGTTTTCCCTCCCTCCCTTCCTTTCCACTCTGCCTCCTCCCCCACTCTTGAAACAACCCCATCCTACCTACCATAGCACAAGCTGTAATACCAAGCTGCTCTTCTCTGAGGGCTGCTGAGGCTGGGACTTTGTGTCCGCGCTGGACCAGTGCATTAGGGACTATCAAAGAGATTCCAATAGACAAGGGCCGTTTAAAGAAACCGGAGAATGCCTGCATGACTCTTCATGAAACCCTGACATTTAATAATCCCATCACAGTAGGGAGTCCCAAATACTGTCTCATTTGATCTTGTTGTACCCTGTTTAAGAATTGAGAGTGTTTTATGGGCTAATTCCATGGGGTGTATTATCATACTTTCTGAAGCTGGAAAAGAAAAATAAAGCTGTTAATACTTGGATCTAAAATAAAAATCCTAGACCTTTCCTTATATCATTTCTTTTTATTAATTTTTATTTTATTTTATTTTTTGAGACGGAGTCTCACTCTGTCATCCAGGCTAGAGTGCAGTGACGTGATCTCGGCTCACTGCAACCTCCACTTCAAGCAATTCTCCTGCCTCAGCCTCCCGAGGAGCTGGGATTACAGGCGGCCGCCGACACACCCACCCAGCTAATTTTTGTGTTTTAGTAGAGGCGTCATTTCACCATGTTGGCCAGGCTGGTCTCAAACTCTTCAACTCAAGTGATCCGCTTGCCTCAGCCTCCCAAATTGCTAGGATTACAGGAGTGAGCGACCACTCCCAGCCCCTAATGTCATTTCTGATGAAACCTTTGTTGTGTATTTCTCGTACATTTGTAATTATTTCAGGTTCAAAATATGTTTATTCTGGGCAGTCACATTGGCTCATGCCTGTAATCCCAGTGCTTTTGGAGGCCAAGGTGGGTGGATCCCTTGAGGTCAGGAGTTTGAGACCAGCCTGGTCAACATAGTGAAACCCTGTCTGTACAAAAATACAAACACACACATATATATATATATATATATATACACACACACACATATATATATTTAGCCAGGTGTGGTGGCGGGTGCCTGTAATACCAGCTACTGAGGAGGCTGAGGCAGGAGAATTACTTGAACCTGGAAGGTGGAAGTTGCAGTGAGCCAAGATCACACCACTGCACTCCAGCCTAGGCGACAGAGCGAGACTCCACCAAGAAAAAAGAAAAGTTAATTCTGTCCTTCTATTTCCCCTGATTTTCCATAATCTTTACCCTATCTCACTTCGATGTTCTTACTCT
Organism: Mandrillus leucophaeus; assembly: GCF_000951045.1. NCBI lineage: Eukaryota > Metazoa > Chordata > Mammalia > Primates > Cercopithecidae > Mandrillus > Mandrillus leucophaeus. Next base: position 609,110 of record NW_012104721.1, on the reverse strand, counting down.
GTCTTAGTGCAGCTCGTACAGTGCTTGTCTATTCCCTCGAGATACAAAGCAGATCAGTTACTTAATTTTCATTTTAAATGTTGTTTGCGAGCCATTGTTGAAGGGCAACTTTGGTACATGAGGCTGGTTTTAGTTTCCCATGTCTCTGCCAGTATTCCCACCTGCTGTATACATTCACTGCTATTATAATAATAATAGTTTATAGGAGCCCAGATTATGATATTTTAATAATATAGAACCCTTTGTTGACATAAGTGGTTCACAAAAGTTGAATGAAATATTAAAGCCACAATTTTGGTTCTACTTATCATTGCATGGAAAAGACTGGACACCTGACTCGTTGGGTAGACGTGAGCCTTCTTTGGAGATTTAATATTTCTTTGCATCGTAAATCATTGAGTCCTCATTTTAAGAGTGAGGTTGAGGCCTAGGACCCTCTTCGGTGGTCAAGTTACAATTCAACCCCGGGTCTCCTCACTCTCAATCCAGTATTTTTCCTCCTATTCCATGAAACCCCTGTATATATACATATATAGACATACATACATACACCTCTTTCTCTAGAATCAAGGCTGTAGCCTCCAAGCAGAATTTCCAAAAATTTGATTCCAGTGTGCCCCTATTAGAATTCCAAAACAGCAGTTTTCCCAGCACAATCAAGGGACACAGTTCCTGCTATCTGGAATGGTATTTTTGGCAGCTTTGCAGTGCAGTCCCCTGTATGGCACTGCTGCTGAGGGAAGGGGGCAGGCAGCTACTCCGTGTTGTCGTAGGCTTTTGCTGTGTTGCTGAATGGTTTTTTTATAATTTCCTTCACGTGCTATATGGGCCACCTGCCTCTATCTTCTCATCCCTCTAGTCCATCCACCACCTCCACTAGGATTAATCTTCCAAAAACATTGGTTTTCACCGTGTCACTCCTGTGACCAAACCCCTCCCCACTGCTACCAGATTAAAGCTTCAAACTCCTCAGCTGGTCCTCCAAGACCTGCTGGCCAGACTGGGGAGGCCAGGTGTCCTCACCAGTGTCCTCACTGTCTCCAGAAGAGGCTGTGTTAATTCCCAATCCTTTTTTTCCTCTTTGCCCTTCTAAGTGCTCTTTCTCCTTTCTGTGGGTCAGCCCTTCATACCACACAGGGGGTAGGCCCATCCCACTTATTTTACTGTGTCCTAGGCTGGGCCCCAGGCCAACTGTGCTCCTCCTCTCCGAACTCCTGAAATGGCTACTGATCCTAGGAGAGTGTATGAGCCTAACTGTTCACATCCTCATTGATCACTGCCATGACTTCTGGTCTCTGAGTACAGCTGTGAGCTCCTGCAGAACAAGTTCTCAAACCTGCTTGGTCCCTGGTACTCCTGGAGTCTCAGGAATTACTCCACAGAGCCCCCCTCTCCCCGCACAGAACAAAACAAAACAAAAAAACAGTCCATAGCAATTCCATTTATTAAGTAGTTAGGACCAAACAATTTCATAGGTAATTATGTCCTAACAATCTAGTAGCCATTTGAAAAACTGCACATAAATTGAAAGAAAATATAATCATTTTATTCTGAAATAACCACAGTTATTTACTAATGGGCTGTGTGCTCCTGTTGGGGACTACACAGCTTCCCAAACTTGAAATCAGATGAGACATTGCCACATTCCTTTCCTATTCTACATGGGTTTTCACACAATACTTGCTCTTATGAATGACTGCCAAAAACCCAGTTTTCCAAAGATACGAGATCATCAGAAGGAATGCAGATTGAATTAATGTTGAAGCTGTGACCCACCTTGATCTAGTGGTTTGTGCAGTGCCTGACAGATGTTAGTATCATGTTGCTTCCCTTGAAAATCTAAAATGGCCAGGCGCAGCAGCTCACACCTGTAATCCCAGCACTTTGGGAGGCTGAGGAGGGCGGATCACCTGAAGTCAGGAGTTCAAGACCAGCCTGGCTAACATGGTGAAACCCCGTTTCTACTAAAAATACAAAAAATTAGCCGGGCATGGTGGTGCACACCTGTAGTCTCAGCTACTCGGGAGGCTGAGGCAGGAGAATTGCTTGAACCAGGAAGGCAGAAGTTGCAGTGAGCCAAGATCATGCCATTACTCCAGATTGGGCAACAAGAGCGAAACTTATCTTAAAAAAAAAAAAAAATCTTAAATATCCCATGGTGCAGATTCACTACAGTGCGCAGGGCACCTCCATACACAGTTTGGGAGCCACAGCACTAGCTATGTTACACAGGTGTAGTATCATACCATTCTTGTGCATCCCCCAAGGTGCATTAGGCAATGCAGTCCTCGTAGTAGGTGGCCAACAAATATTTTATGAGCATCTTAATCCTTATTGCCTGATGGGCCACAAACACCACAACTTCAGGAGTGTTCTGAGCTCCCTGGTCCAGCAATAATTCAAATAAAATTCATTTTAACATCTTTGGAGGGATGCTGCAAAGGAAATATCTATACTGAGTGGAGGCTGGCTTAGATGACCTTTCAATTCCCTTCCAGTGCTAATGCTCTTTAATTCAATAGCAACAACATGCAACATAAAGAACAATATGAACACAGTTGTATGGCAGTGATGAGGATGTAATGTCTCAAACTCCCATGCCAAAATATTAAAAATTTGAATTCTAACATGTAGAGTTCGGTTGGAGTAAGGAGGTGGAGACATAAAACTGCTGTTTAATAAGATACTAATGCATTAATTGATGAATCTTCTTACAGTTGCCACAAAAAGTGATCGTATCAAGTAGGACACCAAGAAAACCACAGTAAATGCCAAAAAAGTAGAAGTAACAAAACAAACAGATCTGATCACTATGCAATACAACTTTAAAATACAAATTAAAAGACTAAAAACTGGAAAATAAAACTCCACCACTGGGAAGTTTTAAAACTCCCCTTAGGTCAACAAGGAAATAAAAACCAAAACTCTAGGCCATGCAGAAAATGATGTGAAAGTTCTACACATAAAATTTTTGAGTATAGATAATACAGTGCTTAGGAAAATTCTTCAACTTCAGGTGTTTTTTTCTGTTTGTTTGTTTGAGACGGAGTTTTGCTCTTGTCACCCAGCCTGGAGTACAGTGGCACGATCTCGGCCCACTGCAACCTCCACCTCCCAGGTTCAAGCAATTCTCCTGCCTCAGCCTCCAGAGTAGCTGGGACTACAGGTGCCCACCACCACACCCAGATAATTTTTGTATTTTTACCAGAGACAGGGTTTCACCATGTTGGCCAAGAGGTTCTCTATCTCCTGACCTTGTGATCCGCCCATCTTGGCCTCCCAAATTGCTGGGATTACAGGCATGAGCCACCGCGCCCACCCAACTTAAGTTTTTGTGTAAAAAACAGAAGTGAATGAAAATAATAGGGCTGGGCATGATAGCTCACCCTGATAATTTCAGCACTTTGGGAGGCCAAGGTGGGAGGATCACTTGAGGCCAGGAGTTCAAGACCAACCTGGGCAACATAGCAAAACCCTGTCTCTACTAAAAATGAAAAATTGGCCAGGTATGGTGGTATGCCCCTGTAGTCCCAGCTACCTGGGATGCTGAAGTGGGAGGATCACTTGATCCTGGGAGGTTGAGGCTGCAATGAGCCATGATTGTGCTACTGCACTCAGCCTGGGCAACAGAATAAGACCCTGTCTCAAAAGAAAAGAAAATCATAGAAATTTTGTATCACACTTAGGGAGTTATAAGAGGAACAAGAAAATTAACCCAGGGATACCAGAAAGAAAACCTGAGAAAAGCGCCTAATATATAAAAAGCACTTAGTAGATACTAGCTGTTATTATTTGTCAGAAGGATTGAGAAGTTTCTATTTCAGTGGTATTTTTGAATGGTACAGAAAAATTTACAGTGTTACATTTAGAAAGTAAAGTTCATTTTGAAACAATTGAGGAAATTTAAGTATGGACTCCATATTATTAATAGATGATATTGGATTGATGTTAATTTTCATAGGTGTGATAATGTTATATCGGTTGTATAGGAAAATAGTTACATAGGAAATTGTGTATTATGGTTGTATAAGAAATTCCCTTTATTCTCAGGGAATATATGCTGATGTATTCTGAGGTTAAGTATCATGATGTCTGCAATATACTTTTTTTTTTTTTTTATTTTTATTTTAGACAGCGTCTCCCTCTGTCGCCCAGGCTGGAGTGCCGTGGTGCGATTGTGGCTCACTGCAACCTCTGCCTCCTGGGTTCAAGTGATTCCCCTGCCTCAGCCTCCTGAGTAGCTGGGATTACAGGTGTGCACCACCACATCCAGCTCATTTTTGTATTTTAGCAGAGACAGCGTTTCACCATGTTGGCCAGGCTGGTCTAGAACTCCTGACCTCAGTTGACCCACCTGCTTTGGCCTCCCAAAGTGCTGGGATTATAGGCATGAGCCTGGATTTACTTTTGACCCCTCTTGAAGCTTTCTAAAATGATAGTAAACATATATACACACATACACACACACACACACACACACATAAGTTTACATATGTTTGCTGTCATGTAAAATAACAGTAACATATGTCATTTATGTGATATATGCAAAACTCTTAAGGATAGCGAGAGAATAAGAGTACAAACAACAGCAACAAAAATTTTGGAGCCTGAAAAGATGGACAAGAAAGTTAAATTCTAAGCCGACCAGTAGAGAAAACCAGTATTTCCCATAGAGCCTCCTAAAGACTTGGATTTGGGACCATAGATGCATCTGAAAGTGGGAAATATGGGGCTTAAATAGGAGAGTTGGTTGAACTTCTTAAGAAGCAATTAGATCTCCAGGCCCCCCACCTTAGCTTTTGTGCAATAGGACAGACAACTGCCCTCTCTTATTCCATTTTGGAAACTGAAAGTTTACTTTCTGTTAAGAGTAAAACAGGCTTTTGGATTAGGACACACCAGCCAGAGTTGAAAGTAGTGTGTATGCCACTGAAAATATGGGATTAAATGAATGTTTACATACCAGATACAGGGGTATCCGAGCTTTTACCCACACCAAAATCTAACAACACAGATGGTCAGGCCCAAATACCTTCCAGGCAGGAGAGTGGGCAGTCCTTCTCCAGAGCCTCTCACCAGCTCGAAAGAGCAGTTGTTGGGGGCTGTCTGAATGATAGTCGGCCAGATGACCCTCCGCTGAAGGCCATAGTGGACTTCGGACAGCTTTTGAGTACCTTCTCCTTAATTAGGAGCAGAAACCAAGTATTAACCGGATGTCTAACTCAAAAGAGACTAGACTAAATTTGAAGAAAAAAAAGACAATGCAAGTAGATAAAAATGTTACATGTTCCAAAAAATTCCACTATCATTTATGTTCTCAATAAGAACATATAACATGTACATATATATCTTATCCCTCGGGATAAGAGATACTACATTCATGAAACAAAAAATACTATTAAAAAAAAAAAAAAGATATTCAGACCAGGCGCAGTGGCTCATGCCTGTAATTCCAGCACTTTGGGAGGCTGAGGCAGGCAGATCACGAGGTCAGAAGTTCAAGACCAGCCTGACCAATGTGGTAAAACACCATCTTTACTAAAAATACAAAAATTAGCTGGGCACGGTGGCACACACCTGTAATCCCAGCTACTCAGGAGGCTGAGGCAGGAGAATCGCTTGAACCCAGGAGGCGGAGGTGCAGTGAATCAAGATCACGCTATTGCACCCCAGCCTGGGCAACAGAGTGAGACTCTGTCTCAAAAAAAAAAAGAAACAAACAAAAAAAAAAACACAAAAGATATTCAAATGATTAAAAGTACTCTTAGAAATTAAAAATATAAGTTTAAAATTCACTAGAAGGATTGAACAGTGAAATTTAGTGTATCTTCCAGAAACTGAGCAAAAAGGCAAAGAAATGGAAAATAAGGGAGAAAAGATGGATCAGGCTAGGAGCAATATCCAAATAATAGAATTTGTAGAAAGGAAAACATAGAAAACAGGCCAGAAAAAATAAGGAAGAAATTAAAGGAAGTTTACCCACAATTGAGAGAAACAAATGTCTCCATTGGGAGAGTCTACCAACTGCCCAGAATAGTAGATGAGACTAGACCAACACTAAGATTCATCACAGTGAATTTCAAAACAGTGGGACTAAAAGACAGTCTAGAGCGGGAAAAAAAAGCAGGTTATATACAAAGAATCAAAAATCAGAGTTGTTTTTGGACTTCTGAATAACTACACTGGAAACTGGAAATCAATGCAACAACGCTTTCAAACAATAAAGGGAAATTATATCTAATCTACAAGTCTGTATCAAGCCAAACCATTCATTGAATGTGAACGTAAAATAGATATTTTCAGATACACAAGATCAGATAAACAAAACATTTGCCTCCTAGTCACCCTATGCAAACCACTGGAGGATGAACTCCAGAAAAATAAGAGTAACCAAGAAAGGGAAAGAGATGGAATACAGGGAATGGGAGAGCCCACAAAGGAGAGATTGAAAGGCATCCTCAAAACAGTAGCTAAGGGAAGCCTGGGGTGGCAGCTGGGCCTGAAGCACTGAGGATGACTAGAACAGACTGGATCAGGCCAGAGGGCTCTAGGACAGATTGTGTTAAGATGAAATGGCTTGAATACCTAATGTGTCTGAACATATATTTAGGAGGTTTAGACAGTTGGCAGAGAGTTCGTGATTAAATTATTGATAAGTACATAGAGACAAAGTAGAACAACAACAGAAAAGACAGTTGTTAATTCCAGGGAAAACAATGTTGTACAAGAAAGAATAAGTAATCCTAGTATATTACATGGCTCACCTAGATACAGCAATTAAACAGTCAAAATAATGTCAACACTGGATGTAGATCTAACCAAAATTACAGTATAATTATGTTGAAATAGTGGAAAGACAAGGAGGCAAGAGTTTGCCATGACAGGGGTAAGGGGGCTCACAGCAGTGAAAGAGCCAAATCCTCATTTACCGAGCAAAATGGGAAATATATATAATGCCTAAACCTGAAAAGATAGAGAAGTCAAGAGGTAACAACATGAGCATGTTATTTTAACATACAGAGGTTAACTGAAAGTATCAGGCAAGTAAGTCTCTGTGGAGTATAGTATGGAAGCTGGGAGCCTGTTGATTTTCGTAACAAGCCTTGGGATTATTTGGCTCTTTAAACTACGTTCATACGTAATTTTACTCAAGTGAAAACATTTTACAAAAAACAAAAAAAGTGTTGTGAGAATGGGCAGACTGGGTTTTTGAAGGATGAGTAGGAGTTCTGTAGGCCTAGGGAATGGCAGTGTGTGTGTGCAGGTAGAGAAAAGAAGACTAGCAGTAAGCCAGGTGTAGCCTGGCTCTAAGGAAGCTTGGGATGTGGGATATAGTCACACTTAAGTGTATGGGATTTTCTCCCTTTGGTGTCTGTGTTGTTTAGAATTGAAGACATGGACCTTTTGTTACTGATAAAATGATAACCCAATAGTATTTTTGGTTATTGTTTTAACATAACATTATTCTTTGAATTGATCTCAAAGAGAGGAAAATGAGAGGTCACTGAAATGACGCTGGCAGTAAAATTTGCTGAAAAGCAGCGTCCTGTACAGGTCCTTACCTCAGACCGCAAAAGAGTCTTCTAAAGACCACTCTCAGCCCTCAAGGGTCCTTGCAAGTCAGTGACACCACAGGAAATGGGAACCTTGCCAAGAATTAGGGAAATTCAGGTGTCTGCAAGTCCCTAAACCCTAGGGCCAAAAAAAGGATTTGGCAGATGTTTGTGTGTCCTGGAGGCAGATGGATGAAAGTATCAGAGAGGAAGTGGAAGTGTATTAATTAAGGTACAGGCTAAGGTACTAGTCAGTGCTCGCCTTTGGTCTTTTGCAGTCTTATCACTTCTGACTGTCTGGAGGCATGCAGAGAACTGAAAGGTACACAGTGCAGTGGTAACATCCAGAATTGACTCCTGGCTCCACCATCTTCATGATTAGCAAAGTCACCAAGCCCCTTTGAGAGCAAGATTGAGGCAGTCACAGTCACAGGGGCATTATGAGTATCATGTATAAGTCGTATTCATATATGGGAATTCTTTGTGAATAGAACATTTCTGTATAAATCTTGCTTTCAGTTAGTAAGTTGGTATATTTTTTGAGTTGGTCTCTGTAAATGCACCTTCTTTTCCTAGTACATTTATTATTACTGAGTGCAGGTAGGTTTGTGTATTAGTTAAGGTATAGGCTAAGGTAAAAGACCCCAAAATATCATAGTGATAGAAACTTGTTTCTCCATGTAACAGTCTAGAGCTGCACCATCCAGTACGGTGGCCGCTAAGCACATTTGACTATTTAAATGTAATCAAGCAAAATAAAAAGTTAACTTCCTCAGTTACACTTTTCAAGCGCTACTTTAGTAGCCTCTTGGCTAGAGGCTACTATATTGGACAGCACAGATAAAACATTTCCATCACTGGTTGAGTGTGGTCATCCTATGTGCTCACGCCTATGATCTCAGCACTTTGGGAGACCAAGGTGCAGATCACTTGAAGTCAGGAGTTTGAGACCAGCCTGGTCAACATGGTGAAACCCCATCTCTACTAAAAAAAAAAAAAAAAAATTACCAAAAATTAGCTGGGCGTGGTGGCAGATGCCTGTAATCTCAGCCACTCAGGGGGCTGAGGCAGGAGAATCACTTGAACCCAGGAGGCAGAGGTTGTGGTGAGTTGAGATTGTGCCACTGCATTTCAGCCGGAGTGACAGAGCGAGACTCTGTCTGAAAACAAAAACCAAGAAAACACTTCCATCATCACTGAAAGTTCTGTTGGGCAGCCCTGGTCTAGAGGAGGAGTGATCTAGAACTTGATGGGTGCTCTACTCTACAAGGTCATCCACAGGCGTGAGTTCCCTGAATATTACTGCTCTGCCATTCCCTAGGTAAGGATTCATAGCATTTTTTGTGCCATGGATCCCTTTACAGACTGACAAAGCCGAGGGACCACTTCACAGACTAATGCTTTTAAATGTGTAACATCAGGCTGGGCTCAGTGGCTCATGCATGTAATCCCAGCACTTTGGGAGGCCGAGGCAGGCAGATCACTTGAGGTCAGGAGTTTGAGAACAGCCAGGCCCAACATAGTGAAACCCCGCCTCTACTAAAAATACAAAAATTTAGCCAGGTGAGGTGGCATCCACCTGTAGTGCCAGCTACTCAGGAGGCTGAGGCAGGAGAATCGCTTAAACCCAGGAGGTGGAGGTTTCAGTGAGCTAAGATCACACCACTGCACTCCAGTCTGGGAGACAGAGCAAGTCTCCATCTCAAAATAAATAAAAATTTTGTTTAAATGTGTAAAATAAAACACAGAGTTACAAAGGAAATTAATTATGTTGAAAATACAATTAGCAAAGTATTTTAAAAACCCAAAACTTGTGGCATAGTAATATGTACTTTATTAATACATCAAATAATGTTCTAGTGTCAATTCTAAAGGCTATTGTAACTCCAAAGTAGTGATGAGTATTTGTGGTATTTCAAGACAATCCATAAGTATAATGTGATATGAAAATACCTGTAATTTCTGTTATTGACAGAGTCATGGACACTGCTAATACTGTGGTTTGTTCCCTCCATTATAACTGAAGGAAATGCTAAAGTTATAGGTGGTTTTTTTGTTTGTTTTTGTCCTTCCAAATTTAAAGACCAGTGAATTCTATTCATGGACTCCTTGAGGGTCTGAGGACCCCAGGGGGTAAGAAGCCCTGCTGGGAATTATCAAAGCTAGCCCAGCAATTTTAAGTCCACACTCTAGATGTGGGAAGGAAGAGAGGAAGTGGAAGGCAAGCATTTCCTGCTTGAAAGACTGGACCTGGCAGTTGCTCACATCCCATCTCATTGGCCAACATTAGTCACATGGGATGTGAGGCACGCTGGGAAACGTAGTCTGTAGTCGGGCAACCTTGTACCTTCTTAAAAAAAAACCTGGGAGAGTTCCATCAGTAAAAGGGAGAAGGGAAGAATGGCAATTAGGATAAACAACAGCCTCTACCACAGCTTGGCTCATCTCTGTGTAATTAAAACAAAAGTGTTTTTTTCAAAAATGTGCTGTTTACTCTCTGAAACTTTGTATACCTTCAGGTCTACAGCAGATGTCAACAGGAAGTATTTCACTCTTACTAGCTATGGACAGGCCCCTATGGTGGTGCCAGTTCGTGAGGCACACAGTGTCTAAGGTGGGAGTGTCCAATCTTTTGGCTTCCCTGAGCCACGTTGGAAGAAGAATTGCATTGGGCCACACATAAAATACACTAACATTAACGATAGCTGATGAGCTTAAAAAAAAGAAAAAAACTCACACTGTTTTAAGAAAGTTTACAAATTTGTGTTGGGCTGCATTGAAAGCCCTCCTGGGCCACATGCATTAGATAAGCTTGGTCTAAGGGATAGAGCTTTATTTTTAAAATAAGAAACAGAGTCTTGCTCTGTGGCCCAGGCTGGAATGCAGTGGCCTGATCATAGCTCCTTGCCTGCCACAAATTCCTGGGCTCAGGTGATCCTCCTGCTTCAGCCTCCCAAGTAGCTGGTGCACCACCATGCCTGCTAATATTATTATTATTATTATTATTATTATTTTGTAATAGAGACAGTGTCTCACCATCTTGCCCAAGCTGGTCTCCCAACTCCTGGGCTCAAGTGATCCTCCTATCTTGGTTTCCCAAAGTGCTGAGATTACATGTGTCAGCTGCCATGCACGGCCCTATGTAGCCTATTTTGAACTAATAATCCTCAGTTCTGTGCCTGTGCCTGTGCCTGCAGTTGCTGACAGAGCCAACACTTCACAAGTGTTGGCTTCTGAAGTATGTTTGTCTCTTGCTTAAAGCAAACTCAGTACCATGTGATCTGCACTTACAAAACTAATAACAAATTAATAACAAATTAGGTCTCTGCTCCTGTTACCAATGACCAATATTCTATGTGCAAGAGAGCATAAGTAGAAGGAGACAGACTTTTTCCAAACAAACAGATCCCTTGAGCAAATGCCCTTTAAAGTTTAAAATAACAACCCCCTTGGGTTGTGCAGGCCTTTAACTTTTCAGAGAGCTTTAAGTACCTTAACTCTTCTTATTTTATTAAAACACCCAGGTCATGGGTTGGTTTTTTTTGTTCCAAGTTAGCTAAATAAATAAGCAATTATGACGCAGCGCCACATGGCCAACAGCTTTTAGCTTATAAACATAGAGTTTGAAAAGCAGTACTTAGAGGCCAACTTGGTTGGCTGCTGCTGGCAGGAGGGAGCAGAGCTGTTCCAGGCCCAGATAACACTTAAAGGGCCAGGCGGGCCCTCATGCGTGCACATTTGTCTACATCCAGGGCGATGTTTTTTTTTCTGATGCAACATGAATTTCAGTGTCTTTTTTTTAAGTGCCAAATTGTGAGCTCCTGAGGGCCAGACACTTGTGTCTTTATAAGCCTCCACAAAGCCTGGTGCAACTCCTTGTATGTCACAGGCATAGACATGTTTGCTGACAAATTGTTTCTATTTTATGAGCATTTATAATGGCCTTTTAAGTAAGTGACGTTTTAGAGTTTGCTGAATGAAGGGTGATTTTTATTTAGTCTCAGAGGCACAGTTGTTTGGTGTGGTTGGTTTTTTTTGGCCACCCCTCCCCCAATCTATCTCTAATTTTAAAATGTGATTCACTAGGAAAATACGATTCTGTTAATTGAATTCATTTTAGAGCCAACTTTTCAGGAACCTGTCTATTTCTGTAAAGTAAGATCCACTTGTAAATGTACCGTTTGGTGCCAGCACTTAAATTTCCCCTGACTCAGTTGCTCCAGTGGTGTTTAAATATCTTCCCATAAATCAGGCAGCCAGCGCTCCATACTTATTTACTGGGTCTTGTGATTCAGCCCAGGATCCTGATAGTGATCTTGGATGGGTGATATAAATAGACTAGGATTTGCCAATGGCTGTTTTTATAAGGGAAGCTTTCTAAGTTGATTTCTTTGAACCCAGAACAACTTCCTCCCTCTGGCTTCCCCTGTTTTCCTCCAAGACTGGGGAGATCCTTTCTTTATTCTGCCTGCCCATCTTCTCCCCCTCCCCCAGCCAGCTGGTGTCTGCAGAAATTAGAAGGAAGGTACGTGCCTGACACAGAGTTGCCTGAAATCGTATATCTTTACCCTCTTTCAGGATCATCTTTCTTTTCATCCGGCCCAAGAATGGCACCTTCCCCGCCCATCAGGCCACCTGTACTCAGGAGTCGGCTGCCTGTCCTGAAATAGATCTCTACCAGCTCTCAAGCAGAACAATTCCTTGCATTCATACTTGAATGTATATTTTACGATATTACCTCTTATTTGTCTTTGTAAGTTTGTCCCTGCCCCAGTTAAAAAAAAAAAAAAAAAAAAAAATCTGAGTTACTGCTACTGAACCAAAGGGCCTCATTTGAGGTCTTCTTTCTCCCCACCCCCTCCCCCACCCCAGTGATACAGATGCTGCCTTGTCAGGCCTTCAGGGAGGATGTCCTGACCCCCTCAACCCCCCATCTCCAAAGCTGCCCCCTCCCTCTTTGTGCAACTCCCCTCCCACATCCAGCACAGTAAGCCGGCTGTCAGCTGGGAGAGGCTCGCCTTGGAGGACTGTCCTTTACATCCTTTCCCCAGGTCTTCATGCTGCAAACAGCACATTTTCAACATGAAACAAAAATGGATTCTGCTTTCTTTTTCACCTAGTGTTTTTGGCCATACTGTTCTTGGCAGTCAGACTTCCAGGCTTGGGGTAGAAGCGATAGCTTAAAGGGTAAATGTTTACACTGGTCAGCAGTGTGCCATTTGGAACCTTGGAGTCCCTGGATAATTTGCCAGAGTCTGTGGCTTTACCCACCCAGTGGCCTTGAGTCTCCTTAACTTTCCCACTAGCCTACCTCCCAGAGATCTCCCACACCCCTCTCCCCTTCTTCCGCTAGCCCTGAGGGTCGGGCCCTTTATCACTTCCTGAACCAAGTACTGGAAGTAGAAGAAACTGTTCTCAGTCTCCGAGTTCCACCCGTGGGTCAAGGGCTCCAGAGCCTGGTGCTGCAGCTTGGCCAAGGGAAACTGAAAACCAGGTCAGCAGTGATATACATCCACTCTCTGAGGTTTGGTTCTGCCACTGCACGGGATTAATGTTCCATCTCAGATTAACTCTGAAATCAAATGAGGTAATGTATTAGTACTTGGAGGGCTTTATGAAAGGTAGAGAGCATAACAACAGCAAGAATAAAAATCGTAGCTGCTATCTTATGAACATCTGTGTACCAGGCACTGGGTTTATTTTATCTTTTTTTGAGGCAGGATCTTGCTCTGTCACCACTGTGTAGCCTCAATCTCCCACGCTCAAGCAGTCCTCCCACCTCAGCCTCCCAAGTAGCTAAAAGAACTATAGCTACTCATACGCACCATGCCTAGCTTTTTGTTTTTGTTTTTGTTTTTTGGTTTTTTGGCTGACAAGGTCTCAGCCACTGTATTTAGTGCAACACATGACTATCTCATCTAATCCTGATAAGTACCCTTGAAAATATTAACACCCCTGTTTTATTGGTAAGGAAAGTCAGGCTCAAAAAGATGAAGTAAGTGGCCCAGGATGACAAACCCAAGGAAAATGGTTGAGTCAAGATTTGAATCTGGCCAGTGTGACTTTTAGACCCATGTTCTCATTTACTAAGCAAACTATTTTCCTTCCCATAATCAGGATTTGCAAGAGAAGCATAATTAACTTTGAAGATGGGCGTTTGCAGTTCATTTTCTTGGGATACCCATCTGACCTTCCCATTTCAGATCAGCAGGCAGTTTCCTGTGCTCAGGCCTCATTCCCCTCTGCAGAAGGAACTCTGGTGATTTTCCCACTGGGAGAGGGAGACATGAGGTGTGGCATCCTGTTCCAGGAAATGCCACCCAGTCTTGTTACCCACCCTGAGCCACCCCAGCTCTGTGGTGCGCTAGCCAGCTCTATGGTGATTCTGTCGGGTAAGCCACTAGCCGTCAAGATGACCAAAGCTCAGAAAGTGATTGCTGCATTTCTATTTCTGTTGTCGACAGTGGCCTGATATGCATAGCATACTTAGATGGCTCCACTTTTCAGAGCCTTCTGGCAGGTACAAATTAATCCCCTGGCACAGCACAGTGCTAGCCACAAGAAGAAAAGAAAGAGAAGTATGTTCCACGCAGGAGAAACTGCCAAGTGCATCTGGTCTAGATTGGCTTTTTTTTTTTTTTTTTTGGAGATGGAGTCTCACTCTGTCACCCAGGCTGGAGTGCAGTTGTACAATCTCAGCTCACTGCAACTTGTGTCTCCCGGGTTCAAGTGATTCTCCTGCCTCAGCCTCCCGAATAGCTGGGATTACAGGCATCCACCACACGCCCAGCTAAATTTTGTATTTTTAGTAGAGACGGGGTTTCACTATGTTAGTCAGGCTAGTCTCAAACTCCTGACCTCGTGATCTGCCCGCCTCGGCCTCCCAAAGTGCTGGGATTATAGGCATGAGTCACCGCGCCTGGCCTAGGTTTTAAAATGCTTCGTTCCCGAGAAGATCTGATAGAAGTTGAATTTTAGTTTTAATTCAAGAAAAGGGACATGATAACACTTGCCACTTTTCAGTGTGTTCATGTCTCAACTGAGAGGTGGTGCCAGCGTTTCTACTCATTGTGCCTGGTGTGTGTGTGCACCTGTGTGTGTGCGCGTGCACGCGTATGTATTTTTGAGATGCAGTCTCACTCTGTTTCCTAGGCTGGAGTGCAGTGGCATGATCTTGGCTCACCTCCCCGGTTCAAGAGATTGTCCTGCCTCAGCCACCTGAGTAGCTGGGATTACAGGCCCATGCCACCATGCCCAGCACGTTTTTGTATTTTTAGTAGACGGGGTTTTGCTGTGTTGGCCAGGCTCATCTTGAACTCCTGATTACAGGCGAGATTACAGGCAGGAACCACCACTCCCAGCCTGAAGTGTATATTGACAAGACATTGTCCCAGGGGTAATAACAGAATTGAAAATGGTGACATGGGTCAGTGGGCTGCACAGCCACATGTATACATTAAGCCTCAGATAACTGTTCTCTATTATACACACATGTGTCAGTTTTATCACATGAATTTTTAAAAATTTTTTTAAGTAAGATGGTGGCCTTTTCTTCAAAGAGTGTAGGTACAGTTTAATGGGGAATAAGACAGTGAATTGTCTTGCTTGGCTAAAGACAGTCTAGACCACAAGAGAAGCTGAAAAAAACAGTGTTGTGGAGCTTGAAGCCAGCGTGAGACACTACTGGCCATGGGAAGTCTCAGCCTTGATGACTGGGTAGCCTGCGCTCAAGATCAGAAAGTGTGTGGAAGGGCAGGGTAGAGGCATGGGGGAGGACATACGTTTTGGGAACAGCTCACATTCCTTTTTTTTTTTTAAACATAGGACGTAGTTCCTAAGCTGATGTTTGTTGAGCACCAACTCTGTACCAATTGCTAAGTTAGTTTCTGGGGACTTTGAGATGAAAAGAATGCATCCCCAACTCATCAGGGAAGATACACAGATGGCAAATAAACACATGAAAAGATGTTCCACATCATATGCCCATTAAAATGACTAGATACCACTACATACCTACTAGAAAGGCCAAAATTCAAAACACTGACAACACCGAATGGTGGTGAGGATGTGGAGCAACAGAAACTCTCATTCATTGCTGGTGGGAATGCAAAATGGCACGGCCACTTAAAACTAAACACACTGTTACCGTATGATCCAGCAATTGCACTCCTTGAGATTTACCCAGATTAGGTGATAATAGGTCCACACAAAAACCTGCACTTGATAGCAGCTTTATACATAATTGCCAAAACTTGGAAGCAAACTTGGAAGATGTCCTTTAGTAGGTGAATGGAGAAATAAGCTGTGGTCCATCCAGACAAATATTCCTTAATAAAAAGAAATCAGCTATCAAGCCATTAAAGACATGGAGAAAGTTTAAATGCATATTACTAAATGAGGCCGGGCGCAGTGGCTCATGCCTGTAATTGCAACACTTTGGGAGGCTGAGACGGGCGGATCACTTGAGGTCAACATGGCAAAATCCCGTCTGTACTAAAAATCCACAAATTAGCTGAGTATGGTGGCACGTGCCTGTAGTCCCAGCTACTCAGGAGGCAGAGGCAGGAGAATCACTTGAACCTGGGAGGTAGAGGTTTCAGTGGGCTAAGATTGTGCCACCACACTCTAGCCTGGGTGACAGAGCAAGACCCTGTCTCAAAAAACAAACATATTACTAAGTAAAAGAAGCCAATCTGAAAAAGGCAGCATACTGAGTAATTCCAACTGTATGACATTCTAGAAAAGGCAAAATTATGGAGGCAAAAATTAGTTGGGCATGGTGGTGTATGCCTGTAATCCCAGCTACTGGGAAGGCTGTGGCAGGAGAATCACTTGAACCCAGGAGATGGAGCTTGCAGTGAGTCGAGATCATGCCACTGCACTCCAGCTTGGGTGACAGAGCCAGTCTCCAACTAAAAAAAAAAAAAAAGAAAAAAAGAAAAACCAATGATGGAGACGTCGAGATCATGCCACTGCACTCCAGCTTGGGTGACAGAGCCAGTCTCCACCTAAAAAAAAAAAAAAAAAAAAAAAAAAAGAAAAACCAATGATGGAGACAGTAAGATCACTGGTTGAGGTTAAGGGAGAGAAGGGGATGAATAGGTAATGCACAAAGGAATTTTGAGGCAGTGAATTAAAAGAAAAAAAAACTCGATCCCTGTCCTTACGGAATTCTGGTCAGTCTAGTTGGAGTCAGCAGACACACAGAGGCCTGCTGAGATGGAGAACAATGCCCAGGTTCTTCCTCTGTACCCAGAGGAAGCCAGAGGAGGGTACCGCCTGGCCCTGGGAGGCTTCACTAGAGGTTTTCGAGAGGAAGATGCACGTCTAAGGTGTGACGAGAAAGGGCCAGAAAGAGAAGGAAGGAAGAGCATTCCAAGCCACAGAAATGACACATGGAAGAGGGCAGAGATGAGAGGAGAAACCATCTGTGACTTAGGTAGCTCAGCAGAGCTGGAGAGGGTCAGGCAATTGAGTTGAGGCACAGGCCAGGGCTGGGCCATGCAAGGTTTTGCCGGCTACACAAGGGCACCACATGCCGTGGGGAGAACCAGGGTGTTTTTAGCAGAGTGGTATGATCAGATTCCTACTTCAGAAAGATGGGCACAGTGTGAAGGACGGATTAGGGATGATCAGGCTGGCTCAAGGAGTCCTAGTCAGAGAGCACAGGCTAGAAAGAAGTGGATAATTGAATCGATGTTGAAAAGATAGAACGTACAAACTCTGGTGAGTGGATGGTGGGTGGGAGAGAGGGAGGGGACCAAGGTGCTTCCCTGGGGTCTAGTTTAGATGGCTTGCGTTGAGGGCGGGGCAATCAGAGAAAGACTAGTTGTAGAGAAAGGGAGCAGGAAAAGGGAAATAAAGCTAGAAGGTTGATTAGAATCATGCTATGAGGATACTGAATGCCAGGTCAAGACTGTATTGAAAAACCTGAGACAAGGCCGGGTGCAGTGGTTCACGCCTGTAGTCCCAGGACTTTGGGAGGCCTTGGCGGGTGGTTCACGAGGTCAAGAGATTGAGACCAGCCTGGCCAACAATGGTGAAACCCCATCTCTACTAAAAATATATAAATTATCTGGGTGTGGTGGCATGCACCTATAGTCCCAGCTACTTGGGAGGCTGAGGCAGGAGAATCGCTTGAACCCAGGAGGCGGAGGTTGCAGTGACTCGAGATCATGCCGCTACACTCCAGCCTGTCAACAGAGCGAGACTCCATCTCAAAAAACAAAACAAAACGAAACACCTGGGACAAAACAACCTGAGTGCAGATCACTCTTTGTTACTTTCTTTCTTTGCTACATCAGACTTTGACCTGAGATACAGATGGACATCTGGGAGTTGTTGGATTCTAGAGTATACATTTGACAGCCTTTCCCAAAGTGGCCCATTCCCAAATTGATAATCAGGATCGTTGAAGCATAGGGAAAAACTTGATAGGAGCTGAAAAGCAGTGTACTTTCAAGAGAATAACTTTCACTGAATTTTAACAATTATTTCTTAAAGTATTGAATTCAACTGGTAAGGTAAACAATGTTAATCTCTTGTGGCCCCAAGTTTCTCAGCTGGTAAATGAAGGAAAAAGACCTGTTGATCTCAGAATTCTCTTGCAGTTCTGCAATTCTAGTCTAATAAAATTTTTCATCAAGATTTGAAAAAAAAAAAACAACCTTATATAAGTAAATATAGAGTCCGGTGCTATCTTTCATTGATCTTCAAACATTTCTCCCCAAATTTTAATTTTGAAACACCAACTTGCCAAATTTCCCAGAGTGCAAATCCCTTGCCCAATGAGCTGTTATTATTTGAAAATATTGTGGCCTCTAAAGCTGACTTTATCTTTTAAGAACAATTTTTTTAACCAGCAAAAGAAATAAAGTTCCATGTTTATACCAATGAGTTTCCTGAAACTAAGAAGAACTGACCATTATATTGTTTCATGTAAGGAACTTGGGTACTGTTATAATCCCCATTTTAATGATGAGGAAATAAATAGGCGAAGGTAATTATTTCAGACTCTGTTTCCTTGACACAGTATTTCTGGATGGTGAATCTTACTCAGATTTTGTTTTGATGCTATTCTTGGGATTGACTTGAGAAGCACCAGCGGCTGACTCTTTCTCTCTTTCTCAGTGCAGAGGGGTAAATTGGGAACAAGCTGTCTTGCTTTCATCATGTTATTTGCTGTCATCGTGGAAGGCAGGTAGTGAGAGGAGTTTTTATACTACCTTAAGCATCTTCTGTCTCAAAGCAAATCATCTTCACTTTCTCCTTCCCCTCCCCACTTCCAGATAATGACACATTTTTTGGCACCTTACCATGGAAATAGCTTTGGAGCCACCTTCATACAAGCTCAAGGCTGTGCTGATGTTGCAGGAGTGAGGAAAGGAGAGATCCCGTCCCATCCCCAGATGGCAGCTGTGTGCTTGAGACTTTTGCACATGAATTCATTTAACTTTCACAAGGTCTTGTGAGACAAGGAAACTGAGGCTCAGAGAATGTCAGTAAACCTACTCAGAGTCACACAGCTAAAAGATGGCAGAGCCAGGATTTGAACCCACTTAGGCAGACCGCAACTCATGCTCCACACCTCGTTATGCTCCTCCACCATGAGCGGACAAGCCCTGGTTTATTAAAAACTTCTCCAGCAGTGTTCAAGTAGAGAACTCAAATGTCTGAAAGGCCATTCTCTTCCGTTTGTTTATTCACTCAGTAAACAAGTGGAGCTGATACATCTACTCCCTCCTAGTTTAAGGGGTATTTTGAGGATTAAAGAGCTATAATTCCGCTTATAGCTCAGCAGTGAGTATGTGCTAACCAGTAGCTATTATGGCTACCGATGGTGGCTGCCATGCCAGGCACCATACCAGATGGGCTGGGGACATGGGGATGAGGAAGATGCTGTGCTGGCCCTGGAGGACCACATATACAGGCAGCAGAGGAAATGGACCCACAGCAAACAACAAGTGTGGGTGAAAGCAGGGCCTCAGCACACACATTCTACACTTCTGAGCTCGGCCTGTACCTCACAGGAGCCATTATGGCCACCTGACAAGCTTGGTCTTACAGACCTCATTCTGTGGATCTGGGCCTTGGCTTGTCAGTAACTGGCAATGTGTTTGGGAAGTGATTTTTCCTTCTTCATTATGTCAGCATTTAATAATAATAAAGAAAAAGTCAGCTTTTAGTAGGAGCCACCCCACACCTCACCCGCCAGCATTCTTCCCTGAGAAGTAGGCACAGTTGGTTGTGAGTCTTTTCCATGGGGCCAACATTCTGCAAACAAATGAGCATTTCCTTGCACTAAGGCTGCCTATCAGCACCAGGGGGGTAGCAGTTGCTCCAGGCCCCATGCAGGGGCCTGAGAGGGAAAATAGCAGAGTGGACAGCTGTAGACCGTTGGGTTCCCAGTTTCCCTTTCCGTGACATGGGGATCATGGTAAAAATGCCTGTCTCGCAGCAACGCTGAGACATTGTTCCAACAGATGACAGATCATGAGATCATAGGTGTATAGCATTTCGGATCAGTAGAGCCCTAGGCAGACATTGGTTGCCGTTGGTAGTCATGAATTGGGAAGGCCAGTGCCACGGGAGCACAGGGGCCTGAGAACGCTGGCCATACATGCTAGATGCCGAGAAAGACCAGGGGAAAGCAGAGTGTGACTGGGACCGGCACAGGAAAGGGTGGCTAAGAGTCACGGAGGGTGACCTCGCCCAGACTCATAAACCCAGAGATGAGGGACATGTGGTGGTGGAGAAAAAGAGGTGATGTCCTAGGCTGGGGAAAAGGCGCATCGCACGGCAGGGCAGGGGGAAGGAGCAAGCCAAGTGAGGGATCTGCTCCTGGTCTGCTGCCAGGGCTGCTGTGGGAGCAGCATGGCCCGGCCAGCCCAGGAAGTTTTGTGGGGAATTTTCCTGACATGGAATGACTCTAGATTGCCACCGCTGCCGACAACAATAACAAGGTAGATAAAGCCTACTTGTATGGCACTCAACTCTTTATGCTGTTGGTCCTCACTGCGGTCCTGACATAGCTACCATTGTTATCTGCATTTTGTAGAAAGGGACACTAAGGGCCATAGAGTGTTAAGTGACTTGCCCCTAGGTCATCAGCTAGTAAGTGACCAAGCCAGGGTTCTGTTTCGGATCTGTCTATCCCCAGAACTCAAGCCCTTAACCCAAGCATTACAAGGTTATTCTTGGGAGGAGGAGAATTGTATGCCTTCCAAGTGCATTCACCTCCTTTCAGCTAGCTATGCCCTACTTGGGAACAGCCCTGTGGAAGAGGTAAGCCATCACACAGAGGCTGGCAGACCATGTTGGTGGAGTATCAGGGAACCCTGACACCCCGAAGCTGGGAGAGTCATGTATTTTTGGAACTTCCCACCTTTTGTGCCTTCACTCCTTTCTCCTGACTATAGGTGGGTTTACAGTAATTTGGAGATGATTCTGGGCTTGCTCGGGGACACTGGGGAATTCCGGAATAAGCTCATGATTTATTAATGAGATGAGCAGATGAGCCTCACACTGTTCACAGTTCTGCAGGTTGGCTGAGTAAGTCACCAGGACTTAGGCAAGGCCACTGAGACACTCCTGCAAGAAGCTAGACAGAGCTGGGAGGGGCGTGAACCAGAAGGAGTTGTGCCCCAAGGCAGCAGACATAATTATTCACAGAATTCAGACTAAAATTCTAGAGGTCATTTATACCAAAATGGTCTACCCAAAGCTTTCAGTGGGTAATTTCATATGACTGAACAATAAATTCAAGTAAACTATAACCTTCAGAATAGCCTGTCAAATGCCCACCCCAGGCCTAGACTGCTTTGAGCTTGTGACGCAGACTGTGAGCATGCATGCTGTTTTGATTTAGTGTCTGAAGGCTCCCTTTCACAAATTAGTAGACAGCTCTGGATCTAGAACCAAAAGTATCTGAGGTCAGGTCCCAGCCTGCCGCCTACCAGCTGTGTGATCTCAAGCCACTTGCTTTTCCTCTCTCAGCCCTGTTTTCTCATCTGTAAAATGGACACAATGATGCCTTTTAGGGCTTTTCAGAGGTGCCTGTACTTTATAAAGTATGTCGCAAATGTTGCTGACATAATTTTGTGTCCTGTAGGAAATGCTTCCTTTGGTGCTTGTAATATAGCCCAACCCAAGTCATTCCTGAGAACATCCCCAGGTTGGAGGATCAGTCAGAAGTCATGATGACTGTTCTATATAAATGCTTGGCCTATTAACTAAAATTAGTACCTTTCCATCTCTTCTCTTTCTTGGGCGGGGCAGTGGGGGAGTGCAGGAGAGGGGAAGTAGGGAACCTTCAATTATGTTTTAAATAATCCTCATAAAATTCTTAGCCAAAGATGATCTTGCCCTCCACCTTGGTGACCCACCGCATACGGGGTACATCTATCTGGCCTGTCTCTAGGCCTAGACAGAAGAAACAGGGAGGATTATTGTTAACTTTTACCACATGCATGACTTGTTCCAGGACAACCCATTCTTCCTTTAGGCAGAGGTGATGTGCAACTGAAGTGTTTGATTTAGAGTGATGGAGAAGTCTGTGCTGCCGTTCCTCAGGGAGCCCTAAACCTTGATTTGCCTTTGGGAGGGCCAGGCCTCACGAAAACCTGATTTACGGTGTTGCTCTGGGCCTGATTTCCTTTGCACACTCTAGAGGAAGTGCTCTGGTGATGTTGGCACTGAGCAAGCAACAAAGGCTTTAAAATGTCGGCCCTGGAAACAAAACTGTACCTTGTGATGTTAGAATAATTATACTACACTTGATCTCTGATTACGGCCAAAACAGCAGTTGCTAAATCCAGCTAACATGGAAAAACTAGAAAAAGTGAGGGGAAATCAGCCAAATGCATAGCAAGGGATGGGGAGAGCGGACCTGGACTGGACACAGAATCTTCTGTTTCCACTTGTCTGGTAATAACTGCAACACTTCATGGTCCCCAGCTCCAGCCCCCAGCCCCCACCCCTTCTTTTCTAGAGCCATTGCACTCTGCATGTTGACACTAGCTGTGGGAACTCTGTGATTTAAAGTTGAGTTGAAAGAACTGCTTTTATCATTTCAAGTATGCAGCCCCAGGCCAAAACAGACAAAACAATTTTTTAAAGTCTCAGTTCAAAAGCAGCTTGAAATATTCTCTGTTCCATCAAAAGGAACCCCAAATCTCTCCACTGTTCTGTGGGCCCCCTTCCTCTGATTGTGTACCTGGCAGGCTCCCCTTAGCTAGCTGTGCTGTGGCTTAGTTAGGCTGAAGTTGAAACACAGACGAAGGAAGACATTGCTTTCCAGCCACAATGGAGAAGCCCATTCCCACTCTTTCCCCACTGGGAAACTGGGTTAGAGTTCTGAGAAATGGGATTTGGGGTTTCCCTTCAACTGTGAAATATTACAGAAATACACAAGTTCCATACAAACTGGTGCTACATATTTCTCAGAAAAGCAGAATTCTAATAAAGAATGTATAGTCTGTTTTTTATGCTTTAATAAATACCAGGCACAGTGACTCACACCTGTAATCCCAGCACTTTGAGAGGCCTAAGCAGGAGAATCACTTGAGCCCAGGAGTTCGAGACCAGCCTGGACATCATGGCGAAACCCCATCTCTCCTAAAAATAAAAATAATTATTAGTCGAGAATGGTAGTGCGCATCTGTAGTCCCAGCAACTGGGGAGGCTGAGGTGGGAGGACCAGTTGAGCCCACAATTTGGAGGCTGCAGTGAATTATAATCATGCCACTGTACTCCAGCCTGGGCAACAGCAAAACCCTGTCACTTTAAAAAAACAGGAAAAACAAAACAAAATAAAAAAAACCAGACATTCTGAGTCCATAGCAGATCCCCATTGTCCTGTCATCCTGTAGGTGAGGTTCTATGTCCTACAGATTAAGAACATGGCCCTAAATCAGCAAGCAGATGTTTAAAATAACACAGAACAAACCTTGTATATTTCTGTATTTTCCCTAGCTGCTTCAGAATTTACTATGAAGTTTAAGGGTATTTATTCCTCTGTCTGTGCAAATCTCACTTTATTTATTTATTTTTGAGACGGATCTGTCACTCGGGCTGGAGTGCAGTGGCATGATCTCGGCCCACTGCAGCCTCCACCTTCTGGGCTCAAGTGATTCTCCTGCCTCAGCCTCAGCTGGCACTACAGGCATGCACCACCACACCCGGCTAATTTTTGTATTTTTAGTAGGGATGGGATTTTGCCATGTTGGCCACGGTTGTCTTGGACTCCTGACCTCAGGTGATCTACCCGCCCTGACCTCCCAGAGTGCTAGGATTATAGGTATGAGCTACCACACCCAGCCAGTGAAAGTAGAAATTATTTATTTATTTAACTATTCCTTGAAAAGAAGAAATAAAATGTCCCCTCTTTAGCCTGAATGATTAACTTTACTCATAAGAGGTTCACAGTAAGACATGTGATGTTATTTTTTTTTTACTCCTTTGCTCTTGTATGTGACAGATACTCATTTGTTTGTTGATTAACACCTTTTATGCAGCCAGCATTAATATCTAGTGATAGCCTTTTTTTTTTTTTTTTTTT
>NW_012104721.1:582049-583524 GCF_000951045.1 Mandrillus leucophaeus | reverse complement strand
TGGTCTTGAACTCCTGACCTCAGGTGATCCACCCACCTTGGCCTCCCAAAGTGCTGGGATTACAGGCATGAGCCACCACACCTGGCCTTTTTTTCCTTATATTGAACCATCCTTGTATTCCTGAGATAATGTCATTCTCTTCTACCTGTCCCTAGGAAACTAATACCATAGTTAAGAATTTGCATTCCTGGGAACTCATGGGATATCATCAGTGGCACTGAACTATTTTTCATGCTATATAAACACCTCAAAACAATTATCAGTATTATCAGGATTGTATGGGAAGGAACACAGAGATCTGTGGTCATAGCAACATGGCGTGACAGTTACAATGTATGCCCCACAGTCATACAGGAGGCAAACAAAGTTTGAGAAAATTCTATCCTAGAAAGGATTTTAACTGCTTTAAGATTTGCCTGTAACAAATGGGTTTAAGATTTGCCTGTAACAAATAGTTTAAAGAGGTTGAGTAATACTCCTAGTCTTAATTTAAAAAACTCACAAGTTACAGTTATATAAGGCCTTTCAGATGTCTTTCCTATTTCAGATGTTGTAACAGCCAACATAGGTAAGATTTTGTTCCAGAGAAGGTATTTTCATTTCCTTGTTTGTGACTACACACACAGTAATTTATCGCCCGTATCCACGCAGAAATGCAGGAGTGAGCTGATTTGTGATGCATCCTGTAGTCCTGCCTGTCATCTTGAATCATTAAATCATCCCTGCTTTGCCCGTTGCTTGAAGATCACCCACGTGTGGTTCCTTCTGCTTCAGTTGTGGGCTTTCTGTCACCTTCTTATGTTGGGGACCATGAGAATATGCACAGCAAAGTAAACGAACACCTTACGAAGTAAAGTTCTGTTTACTCTTCTGGTTTGAAAGGTAACCATTTCACAGGGCAACGTTTTCTGTACTGAATCTTGTTTATAGCCCGCAACGATATTGACTTCATTCAACAAATATATCTTGAGCTGCTGTTATTAAATCAGCAAGGAGCAGCCAGCCCCTGCTTATGTGCCTGGGTTTATTGAAGTCATAACAGCACATACCTTAAAAAACATAAGATAGCTATCCTACCTTCAGAGGAATCGCAGTCAGTCATTTACAGTCACCAGTATCCAGGAAGTCAGATGGTTGCGTACCTCCTGTGTGTCGGCCACCATCAGAGACCTTGAGAAACCTACAGAGAAAATTGCTTACCTCTGATATCACAGTCTGACATAGAGCCTACCAGAAGACACAATACAAAATGCACATAGAAAGTTAAAACAGTTCAGGCGCAGTGGCTCATGCCTGTAATCCCAGCACTTTGGGAAGCTGAGGGGGGAAGATCCACAAGGTCAGGAGTTTGAGACCAGGCTGGCCAATATGGTGAAACTCCATCTCTACTAAAATACAAAAATTAGCTGGGCGTGGTGGCGGGCACCTGTAGTCCCAGCTAGTTGGGAGGCTGAGGCAGGAGAATTGCTTGAACC
>NW_012104721.1:579434-580879 GCF_000951045.1 Mandrillus leucophaeus | reverse complement strand
TGCAAGCTTTGCCTCCTGGGTTCACGCCATTCTCCTGCCTTAGCCTCCCAAGTAGCTGGGACTACAGGTGCCCACCACCATGCCCGGCTAATTTTTTGTATTTTTAGTAGAGACGGGGTTTCACCGTCTTAGCCAGGATGGTATTGATCTCCTGACCTCGTGATCCGCCCGCCTCGGCCTCCCAAAGTGCTGGGATTACAGGCGTGAGCCACTGCACCTCGCCAGTTATAACCATCTTTAAATCAAAAGACCACTAGCAGCTGCTGAAAAGTTCTGTCACCTTTAATTCCTCTGTGTAAAGTAGAGACTCTACCTCTCTCACAGGATTATTTTGAGAATTTAAAATGTTATTGTGATAGTTGACTAGACTTGGTAAACTGTTCAATGCTGTGCTGATATAAATGTGATAACTGCTGCTGTGTTTCCCAAATTCACAGGCAGAATATGAGATTCTGTAATCTTGAATCATAATCTTCATCAAGGGCCAGGCACCATGGTTCACGCCTGTAATCCCAGCACTTTGGGAAGCCGAGGTGGTCAGATCGCTTGAGCTCAGGAGTTCAAGACTAGCCTGAGCAACATGGCGAGACCCCCATCTCTACAAAAAAATACAAAAATTAGCCAGGCGTAGTGGTGAATGCCTGTAATCCCAGATACTCAGGTGGCTGAGGCGAGAGGATCGCTTGAGCCCAGGGAGGCAGAGGCTTCAGTGAGCCGTGATCAATCCACTGCACTCCAACCTAGGTGACAGAGTGAGACTCAAGTCTCAAAAACAACAACTACAAAAAAAAAAAAAACCCTCAGACAACAAGAAACATAATCTTCATCAAGAACTCTTACCATAATAGAATTTTGACTATTTTTTTTAAGATGCCAACTTATAAGCAGTAGGATTATTAGCAATGTCCCTAATGATACTACAGTTTTTCAAAGTGGTTATTATTGGTATATAGCAAAACTATTGATTTTTGTATGTTCTTGTTTTACTGCATTGACTAAGGCTACCAAAATAATGTTGAAATGAACTGCTTATGGCAGATTCCTTAAATTGTTCCTGACTTTGTTAAGAATGAATCTAAAGTTTTACCATTTACCATCATGTTTGCTGTAGATTTTATTAAGGAAGTTCCCTTTTGTTACTGATTTTCTGTTTTATTAAAATTGTGAGTGAAGGTAAAAACTTTTTCTGTCTCTCTTGAGATGCTTGATTTTTTGTCCTTATATAAAAACTAATAATGTGGTATATTAAATTACTAATTTTTTTTTTTTTTTGAGGTGGAATCTCGCTCTGTCATCCAGGCTGGAGTGCAGTGGCGCGATCTCAGCTCACTGCAACTTCTGCCTTGCAGGTTTGAGCAGTTCTCCTGCCTTAGCCTCCTGAGTAGCTGGGATTGCAGGCACATGCCACCACACCCAGCTAATTTTTGTATTTTTAGTAGAGACAG
>NW_012104721.1:529320-574374 GCF_000951045.1 Mandrillus leucophaeus | reverse complement strand
AAAAATTAGCTGGGCGTGGTGGCGGGCACCTGTAGTCCCAGCTAGTTGGGAGGCTGAGGCAGGAGAATTGCTTGAACCCAGGAGGCAGAGGTTGCAGTGAGCTGAGATCATGCCATTGCCCTCTAGCATGGGTGACAGTGAGACTCCATCTCAGGAAAAAAAAAAAAAAAGTTAAAACATTATGAGAATAAAATCATAATTCAGGGACACAGTGGAAGATACGTCATAAATAAGATGTTGGACTCATGACTGCATATCCAGTCAGACTGTCAGTGTAGGGGGAGAGGTGGGGAGAGGCTTTCTGCAGAATGGATAGGAATTGCAAAGGTGGGCCTGGAGGACATTTCAGGTAGAAGAAATACCATATGGAAGGCACTGTGGAAAACAGGGAGCAGTACATTCAGGTGACAGTGGAAAATACTCGTGTAGGTGGACAGGAGGACATGGGAGGGGGATGGGGCAAGGAAGGCCTGGGAGTGAAGAGACTGAGGCAGACATTCTAGGGCACCTCCAAAGCCAGCCAGGGTGGAGTTGGGGTTTGCTTTGTTTTTTTAAGACTTAAAACATAAATATTTAAAGATAATATATAGCCTTCTTTGAAAGTAATTGAGATCATTGATTGGGAGGAAAAATCCAAAAACATTTAGGAACCGCAACACAAGAGAAGCTGCTAACTATGCCCCTCCTACCACAAGCAGCACAGCCTATAGATGACATTGATTTTATGTTGCCGGATATGTGGCTTCAAACAACAGAGAATTGTTTTCAGTCTTAAGTCGTATGGATGAAGGGCCTTCAAAATCAGGAAGAAATACGGCAGCTTGTCCTGTTGGCCTTGGGCTGGTAGTCAGATGAGGTCAAGGGCTTGTTTTCATGAGGGAGACTTGTAAGTACTTGGAAGCATATGATGTTATCAGCAACGTGAAGTCTGTCTCTGTGACCACAGCTGGCTCTGGAATACCACAGCCTTAAAAATAGGGAACTTAATTTTTTTCTCGTAATATGAGGCTTCACCTGGTTAGCAGTGTCCTGGGTCTCTGCAGTGGCTAGCATGGCAGGGGACACCCCACACATCATCGTGGTGGCAGTGGGAGGGGATAGGGCAGAAAGGACTAGAGAGTTTGTGTCTCTGCCCGAGGGTACCAGGGATGCTGAGATGGCTCTGTGGCCGTCAGCCCCTCAGGTGTTGGCTCTGTCATCTTTTGCTCCTTTGCCCTTTTCTTCCTCACCCCAGCATGACCCATCTGCACCACCATCCTCTCCCCAGGACACAGGAGGGGCCCAGAGACTTCCCTCTCTCTCCTTTTCCTTTGAAAGTGCATGTATGTGTTTTGGACAGAGGAGGACCTTCTACTTGGATCAGAGATGCCATTGGCTTTTTTGAGGACGCCTCTCGCTCTTGGCTGGAGGATGGTGGGTTGCAGTCAGGCCTGAGAACTGGATGACCCACACAGAAAGAGCCAGCACAGATGTGTTATAATACCCTTCCCACCTCAGCAGACATGACTAAACAAACTCTGTCTGCTTTGAACAATTAAAGCATTTGTCAGAGCGGCTCCCAGAGAGAGCGAGGCCCTGCAAGCAGTGGCATGCTCTCAGAGGAAAGCAGTGGGCGTGTGGTGCGTGTGCAGTCCCTGTGTTGTTAGCAGGCTGCCTGGCCATACTCCGAAAGCGCTCTATGCATTGCTACCTTCTGCATTTAAACAGCCAGAATGACCTGAGCTGGGCACAGGAGTATAGCTTCCAGACTGTCTTTCATCAGTTTTGAGAAACTTGGATGCTGAACTGGGAAATAATGATTTGCTTTAAAGAAATGCAAGAAACGCAAAGATAAATGCAAGAAAAACCCCAAATTCTTTCCAGCCAGCGCCCATTCTAGACTTGATGGTGAAATGTATCCCCTCCTCTGAGACCAACCACTGTTGCCCTCCTGACCCTACCTCCAGCAGTGACCCCCACTGAGCCAGCGTCTTTCTCTCTTCAAACCTTCTTAATAACAAATAATTTCCAAGTTTTACCTTTAAAATGAAGACCGAGCCTGTAATCTCAGCACTTTGGGAAGCTGAGTCAGGCAGATCACTTGAGGTCAGGAGTTCAAGACCAGCCTGGTCAACATGGTGAATGAAACCTTGTCTCTACTAAAAATATAAAAATTAGCCAGGCGTGGTGGTACACACCTGTAATCCCAGCTACTTGGGAGGCTGAGGGAACAGTGTTGCTGGAACCTGGGAGGCAGAGGTTGCAGTGAGCCCAGGTCACACCACTGCACTCCAGCCTGGGTGACAGAGTGATACTCTGTCTCAAAAAAATAATAATAAAATAATACAATGAAGACTGCCTTCCTCACCATGGTCCTGGCTAATCTGTCTGCTCACCACAGGACTATGGAGTCAGCAGAGCAGGCTTCTTGCCTCTCTGGCTGTTTGACAGGGAAGGACTGAGGCACAGAGAAGTTCTTCTGCCTGGTGCTGTCGGGTAATAGGTACAGAGTCAAGACTAAAACCCCACTGTCCTGCCCCAGGCAGGTCTGGCAGTCTAGAAGAAAGGGGCTATGCAGGGTCCCCAGCCAAGGCGGAGTCCAGAGGAAGTCAAGGAAGAGTATGAATGTAAGTGTGGGACAGGGACCACTGTGCATTAGCCTGAGAGGTGGGGGGCACTGAGGAACAGGTCACTTAATGCTTGGCACTTAGGTCCGAGCCTGTTTATGAACGCACTGGGGTGCAACCCACCTGGCAAGGCAAAGCACCTTCCTGAGGTCCCACCACCCCCTGTGTGCCAGTCCATTACTGGCTGGCATTCGGGTGCTCACCTGTCTGTAGATTTCCTTAAGCCCAAGGGACAATCACATGGTCTACAAATCTGCATATTGGTTTACACTAAATTCTACCCTGACAACATACCATAAAACTGGTCTAGGCCGGGTGCAATGGCTCATGCCTGTAATCCCAGCACTTTGGGATGCGGAGGGAGGTGAATTGCCTGAGCCCAGGAGTTTGAGACCAGCCTGGGCAACGTGGCAAAACTCTGTCTTTAGAAAAAATTAGCCAGGCATGATGGCACATGTCTGTAGTCCCAGCTACTTGGGAGGCTGAGGTGGGAGCATCACCTGAGCCCAGGAGGTTGAGGCTGCAGTGAGCCCAGATCCCACCACTGCACTTCAGCCTGAGTGACAAGAGTGAGACCCTGTCTCAGAAAAAGAAAAAGGTCTAATAATAGAGCAGCTAACATTTATTGAGTGCTTACTGTGGTGTGCCAAGCACTGCGCTAAACACTTTGTTGGCATCATTTTATCAAATCTCTCCCAGAATCATCTCTTAGAAAATGATCACTTGTTTTGACTTAGAAAGTAAAAGATTGGGCTGGGCGCGGTGGCTCAAACCTGTAATCCCAGCACTTCGGGAGGCCGAGACGGGCGGATCACGAGGTCAGGAGATCAAGACCATCCAAGACCATCCTGGCTAACATGGTGAAACCCCGTCTCTACTAAAAAATATACAAAAAACTAGCCGGGCGTGGTGGCGGGAGCCTGTAGTCCCAGCTACTCGGGAGACTGAGACGGGAGAATGGCGTAAACCCGGGAGGCGGAGCTTGCAGTGAGCTGAGATCCGACCACTGCACTCCAGCCTGGGCGACAGAGCGGGACTCCGTCTCAAAAAAAAAAAAAGAAAAGAAACTAAAAGATTGCATTTTATTCCTCCTCCTCCTCCTCTTCCTCCTCTCTCCTGTCCCCACCTCCCCTCCCCCATAAGGGACTATGGGTACTGCAGGACTGGGGTTCTTGGCCCCCAAGGTTCCTAAGATTCAAAAGAAGATTTGCTCATTCAACAAGTGTGTACTGAGTATGATTTCTGATGTGTTGAGCATTTATTGATGCAATGCACCACATGAGATGCTGTAGACACAAAACTTAATGCAGAGCCGCTGATCTCAAGGAGCCAGCACACATCATCTGCAAGGGGTAAACCAGAAGTGTTGTGTGCTATGGCCCAAAACAGAGGAGGAAGCGGAGGAGGATGGAGCTGAGTCTGGAAAGGGGGTGGAGGCACAGAGAGGGAGATGGAATCAGTGGTGAGGAACACAGGCTTCTCAGGCTGGGCAGAGTGCCTCGTGCCCGTAATCCCAGCACTTTGGGAAGCCAAGGCAGGAGGATTGCTTGAGCCCAGGAGTTAGAAACCAGCCTGGGCAACATGGCAAGGTCCCGTCTGTTCAAAAAATTTAAAAATTAGCCAAGTTGGTGGTGTGCACCTGTGGTTTCAGCTACTCAAGAGGCTGAGACAGGAGGACTGCTTGAGTCCCCAGGCCGAGGCTACAGTGAGCCATGATTGTGCGACTGCACTCCAGTCTGCGTGACAGAGTAAAATACTGTAGTAAAAAAAACAAAACAAAGAATACAGGCTTTTCTCCCAAGAAATGAGGTTAACAATAACACCATCTCCCCTTGTGGCGAGGATGGGTCTAGGTAACACGTGAGGTGTGGTTAGCAGGGTGCCTGAAATGCACTCAGCAGTCAGTAAAAATGAATTATTTTGTTGAGAGTTAAAAGTGCTTTGGAGGAGGACCTGAGTCTTGTTATCTTTGCACCACCCCAGCCCCTAGAGTCAGCACTGCCTCATATGAACACTGTGCCCCAGGATGCTAGCTGGTAAGGTGTCACAGACAGGGTGGGGAGGAAAAGCAAGCCCCAGCCTGAGTGGGAATGACTGCAGGAAAGGCCAGAGACAGAGCAGCCTGGAGGTGCGCAGAGCAGAGAATGGAGGGTTCAGTGGGCAGTGCTCTTCACCCCGGGTCTGAATAATGCCAGGGGCTTGGGAGGCCCCTCTGGCTGGGCACTTTCTCAGGGTGGCCGTGCTGAGCTGCTGACCCCCAGCCCTCCTTTCCAGCTCCCTTTCATCATCACCGTGAGTGTTCATTTAAACTCAGCAAGACCCATGCCAACAAAAACAAAGCAAATGATCTCTTAGTGGTTATTTATATTGTAAACCACCTCTGGGGTGATTTTTTTTCCAGTCCAGCTTGCAATAATTTCTTAAGAAAGATAAAGTGATTTTTAAGTGTAATTTTAAAGAGCAGGCCCACATATTATCTTGCTTTCTGTTATTGTTAGGGTTTGATGTTGTTCACGACATGAACTTTGATTTATCTTCTCCGGGTAGTTTGGGACCACAGAGAAAAATCCCTATTCTGTTTAAAAAAGAAGCCATTACACAAATACTTTAAAGCAGGAACTCTTCTCTGAAATCTTCTCTGAAATGACGAAAAACTCATTAAAAACTCCTTCCTGAGAAGGTAGAACAGATGCAAGGAAACACATGGAGCTGATTCTTTAAAGATGTTATTTTTTGAAGCCACAGTTGTTACTTCTTTTCTGTTAGCCAAAATGTAGCCTTCTGAACTTAGCACCTCATATTTATCAGCAGAGAAAAAGAAAAGAGAAAAACAAAAGAAACTAGAAGCAGAAAACTCTGAATTGTTTATAAAATGGGCTTTAAAAATACTTATTAAGAGAATGAACCATGGTTTCCTTTTTTGCTCTTAAAAATCCAAGCACTTTCAAGTGATGGCCGATTAAAAAAACTTGGAGCGCATCTTGAGGCCCAGGTTTCCCACCATCAGAAATGTGCAGCCACAAAGGAAAAGTTCAGAATTTCAGCACTTGGGAGCCGTGCCACTGTCAGAGTTGGAAAAGTACTGACCAGCAGAAAGCCGCCTCCTCCTCCTCCCTTCCAGGGAAAGCTGCCAGCCTATCCAGTTGGCACAGCCATGCCCGTCTGCCCAGGGCTTGTCACCTGCACATGCAGATGAGGATGTTCAATCTGAATGAGAAAGGAACTGGAGATTCCAGCAGCACCCTAGGTCTAGGAGTGAAAAGCTCCTAGAGTCTTAGCACTGTGCCCTTCTGCCGTAAGCTGGCCTGCATCGATTCTGCAGCAGCAGGCAGATACCCGTTCTGCAAAGGCATCTATATTTAGGTGGGGGCACCAGCTTGCCAAGGTAAAGAAGGGCATGATGGGCGTCACCTCAGAATGCTGTTGGTCTTGGAACAGAGGCTCTCAGCATCTGTCCTCACATCTTCTGCTCACAGGCAGGTCCTGTGTTGCCCTGTGGGTTAGACATGCTCATGGAGGAAAGGACAGCTCCCCAGAGCCAAGGCGGTCTGGAAAGCATCAGGGTTCTTCCTGAATGTGCGTCCTTCATGCCGGGTGGCTACGTGCCGCCAGGCAGGGACTGTACACTGTGGTTTCGTAGTTGCTGTGCTAAAGGGAGCTGCCACATGCCCTCTGTTAGCAGGACATAGAGTTGGGCCCCAAATGGCCCTAGTGGTGTCAAAAGCAGATGTCTTCACCCACAGTGGGAAGCTGCTCCCTCCCAGCACAGCCTGGTGGGCCTTTTGACCACCTTGGGGGAGTCACTGTCTGCCTCGACACACCTGGTCACTTTGCGACTGCACAGCATCCCTTCTACCCTGGCGAGGAGTAGCTCAGCTCAGCTGTTCTTCCCCAGGCTCAGCCCAATGCACTTCGGGCCCACATAGGCGCAGCCCTGCTGCGGAGGCCCCGCTGCCTTTCCTTTTGTGACTTCCTGGCAGGAGCCTCCACTCCAGCTGGCATTCAGTGCTCATCTTACACATTCTCACCCCAAGGTCTTTGCTCCCTGTATGGCCCCAGCTGTATGGTCCTTTCCCTGCCCTTGTGGGTCACCTCCTCAGGATATCTAAAGGCCCAGCTGATTTCTTCCTAGAATGTGTTGCTTGGGGGCCTCCCTTGAGGCTGTGCTGACATTGATGCTGGAATGTTTCATCCTTCAGGGCCTGGACCCAGGCCATGCTCTGCTGAGCCTTAGCTGAGTGCCCAGCCCTCTGCCCCCTCTAGCTCAGGCCAGTCCTTGCACCCCTTCATCAAACACCCTGCCTGGTGTCATCTGAGGTGTCCTTTATCTGCCTGGCTGGACTGAAGGCTCTCAGAGGGAAAGGCCATCTCATGTTACTCATCTCTATCTCCCAGTGGCACCCAGCATGGTGCCCAAGTCCCGGTGGAGGAACCCTGGCTTTTGTGATTCTCAAAGTCTCCTGCGTTGGCCCTCCCTGAGCAGGTTTGTATGGCAAGCATAGGGGCCAAGCAAGTCTCAGAGCAGGCTCCCTTTGATGAATTAGTGGGAGATGGTGACAATGGGACAGGAGCCCTGCCTGGGGACTCTCAGGCCAGTG
Organism: Mandrillus leucophaeus; assembly: GCF_000951045.1. Lineage (NCBI taxonomy): Eukaryota > Metazoa > Chordata > Mammalia > Primates > Cercopithecidae > Mandrillus > Mandrillus leucophaeus. The sequence continues at coordinate 567,170 of NW_012104721.1, read as the reverse complement.
AACCGAGGGGGCAGCTACAAGCCCTACAGGAGGTCTCAGCTCTTCAGCAGTGGATTGACAGATGATTGACAGATGAGGCACACAGGGTCCCTCTGAGGAGGGCTCGGCCCTCTCTCTTTTCAACCAGGCTCCTTGGTACAGAAGCAGGGGTGAGCTCTGGGAGGAGGCCCCCTGTGTTCTTACTCTTAAGAGAGCTGTTCTCAATTCCCGCCTTCCCAAGAGCCCTCTGGGGCACTTCAGAACTCCCCTGGACCTGCCAGCTTCACATCCTTGCTTAAATGGTGAAGCACATCAGTCCTTTTTAAAGAGTGTCTGCAGTTCCCCTAAAACAGGAGCCTCAAAGCTTATGCTCCTTAGCAGAGAAAAGATGATTCCATGTGGGATGAGGCCGTGTTCCCTGCCAGATGAGCCATCAGGCCATCCAGCACAGCTTTGGGCCCAGGCCCAGGAGCCCCACAACTGCTGAGGCCTCCATCTCCATGGGTTCTAAAGGAAAGGGGCCTCATAACTGGCTAGTTGGGGCAAGGAGACCACCCTCCCAGTCCAGCCAGGCTGATTTCTCAGGGCTGGTCTGTGGGTGGGAGGAATTAGAAAGGACTGCCCCTGGGCCAGGGGAGTGGGATTGGAAGAGAACCGAGAGGTTTTCAGTAGATTGAGTGGCTCATGAGGGGTGAACTAGGGAGCCAAAGAAACATCTTTAAGAACTGCAGTTACTGAGTACAGCCCCTCATCAGCCCTGAGGTTGGTCCACTTAACCTTGCTATCAGTGTGGGCTCAGGGAATGTGCCTGCCAGGACAGGAAGACAGCCTTGGGCTACAGGCCCCACCTGGCCGGCACCCTGTTCCCACAGCAGGACCAGCTCCTTCCTAACTGCTTTTGTTTTGTCCTGGGACAGAGCCTGGATTTTGGGTTAAGTTTGTGCCTTCCAGGCTGGGGAAGAAGCCAAAACTTCTGTTTCCCATGCAAAACGCCACACACCTAGGGAGGATGTTTGTGTTCCACGGAGGTCGCCACCCATCTGTTTTCAGAGTAAACGTTTGTGTGAGCGCAGTGCACTCCAGCGGGGAGTCCCAGAGCGGACCCTCTAGCCACTGCATCCATAGGCGCAGAACGAGCCTGCTGCCCCGACCCTGCAGCTCCGACCTGGGCCCAGCAGCGAAGGACCACCCTGGTCTGGTCACCTAGGATTCTGGGCCCAGCTCAGCTAGTGACCTTGCTTAGGCCACGCCCCTCTCTGAGCCTCCATCTTCCCTTTGGCAGCTGTGGAGGATGAACTTAATGTTGTGCAAGATCATGTCCAGCTCTGGAATTTTAGGATTATGAGCTTATTTACCATCAGCCTGTTGATTCTACCTCTAAAGTATAATCTGAATCTGTACAATTCCCTCCGTGTCTCCTGGTACCCCATGATCTTGTCGCTTCCTGCCCGAGTTCTGCGGTTTAGAATAAACCCAGGCCCCTCTCCACAGACCCTCTGATGGCAGACCTCCATCCCTCTGCATGGGGCCTCACCCACCCAGCCATGTGCTCTGCCGTCAGCCCCCTGGAGCCCCTGGATCTTTGTACCTGCTCGGTGCCAGGTTCCGGTTCTGTGCTTTCCAGTTGTTTTATGTACCCTTGATAACTTCTGTATAGTTGGTGGTAAAATGGAAAGATTTATTTTCCTGCAGGGAAACTGAGTCTCTGAAAAAATGAGCTGGCCCACAGAGAGCTGGTGGCTGATAGAGCCCAGATCTGAAATTGGGAGAATCTTGCCCCAAGTCCAGTGCTGTTTCCTTTACACCCAATGCCACGGAACCAAAGTGGGCCTGGCCAAGATCTGGCCCTGAATGTAGAAGAGGCCAGGGAAGGGTGGAGGGAAGAGGGTGCAGGTCCCAGTGTGGGATTCCAGATGACTCCTGTTGTCCAGCTGGCTAGGTGATACGTGGACCCCAGGGCTGACAGATGTCCCTGAGGGCCATGGGAACCTGATGGAAGGTTCGTGGCATTTCTAGAGGTGTGTGGTCATGGAGAGCATGGGGGTTTTGTGGGGACTGGGAATAACCGAGGGCCTCAGGGCAGGCTGGGTGGCACTGCCCTCTGAACGCTGACCTGTCAGCTGGTTGAGGAAGGCCTTTTTGAGGCCAGCACAGACTCTCTTACACCATGGCCCTTCAAGGGATAGCTGTCTTGGCAAAACACCCATTTGCCAGACCTAATTGCCAGAAGCTGCAGTGGAAATGAGTAGAGATGAAAGGAAGTCATATTTGGATATGACACAGAATAGGCCCTTAGTGTCAGCCTCAGTGGCTCATACCTATAATCCCAGCACTTGGGGAGGCTGAGGCAGGTAGGTTGCTGAAGCCCAGGTGTTCGAGACTACCCTGGCCAATGTGGTAAAACTCCGTCTCTACAAAAAATACAAAAATTAGCCAAAAAAAAAAAAAAAAAAGCCAGATGTGGTGGTGCAGGTCTGTGGTTGCAGCTACCAGGAGGCTAAGATGCAAGGATGACCTGAGCCTGGGTGTTGCGGGAAGTCAGGGACCCCGAACGGAGGGACCGGCTGAAGCCGCGGCAGAAGAACATAAATTGTGAAGATTTCATGGACATTAGTTCCCCAAATTAATACTTTTATAATTTCTTATGCCTGTCTTTACTGTACTCTCTGAACATAAATTGGGAAGATTTCATAGACACTTATCACTTCCCCAGTGAATATCCTTGTGATTTCCTATGCCTGTCTTTACTTTAATCTCTTAATCCCGTTGTCATCTTTGTAAGATGAGGAGGATGAATGTTGCCTCAGGACCCTGTGATTGTATCAACTGCACAAACTGTTTATAGAGCATGTGTGTTTGAACAATATGAAATCTGGGCATAAAAAAAGAACAGGATAGCAGTGATGTTCAGGGAACAAGAGAGGTAACTTTGAACTGGCCGCCGGTGAGCTGGATGGAACAGAGCTATATTCCTCCTCTTTCAGAAGCAAATAGGAGAAATATCGCTGAATTCTTTTTCTCAGCAAGGAACATCCCTGAGAAAGAGAATGCGCCCTGAAGGTAGGCCTATAGACGGCCCCTTTTTAAGGTGTCCCGTCTTTTATGGTCAAAGCCGAAGGGATGAAATAAGCCCTGGTCTCCTATAGTGCTCCCAGGCTTATCAGGTGGACAAAAATTCCCACCTAATAAATTGTGGTCAGACAGGTTATCTGCTCTCAAACCCTGTTTCCTGATAAGATGTTATCAATGATAATGCGTGCCCGAAACTTCATTAGCAATTTTAATTTCACCTCATCCAGTGGTCCTGTGATCTCGCCCTGCCTCCATTTGCTTTGTGGTATTTTATTACCTTGTGAAGTATGTGATCTCTGTGACCCACACTCTATTCGTGCACTCCCTCCCCTTTTGAAAATCGCTAATAAAATCTTGCTGGTTTTATGGCTCGGGGAACATCACGGCTCCTGCTGACATGTGATGTCTCCCCCGGACACCCAGCTTTAAATTTCTCTCTCTTGTGCTCTTTCCCTTTATTTCTCAACCCACCCGAGACACTTAGGAAATAGAAAAGAACCCACGTTAAACATCGGGAGCGGGTTCTCCCGATACCTGGGAAGGTCGAGGCTGCAGTGAGCTATGATTGTGCCACTGCACACACACGGGGCAACAGAGTGAGACTCTTGTCTCAAAAGAAAAGAAAAGGCCCTTAGTAATTCTTGAGAATGAGTGTTCTTGAGAATGAGTGACTGAAGGAAGGAATGGACACCTGAGACGTCCTCCTGGAAGACAGCATGGAGAAGGGATCTGAGCTTCTTGCTGTTTTCAATGTGAAAAGCTTAATTGGGCTGTAATACAAGGTCGATTGCCCACAGCTTCCAAGAACTGACCACAAAATGTTAATGATAGCAACTGAGATATTTTTTTCAGGTTGTAAAGTTGTGTTCTCAATCATTGTAAGCAAGTAACAACACAGATGATGTGTACCCTGCATCAGGCACAGTTTTGAGCACTGTATGCCCATAACTCATTTCATGGTCACAACAGCCCTGCGAGGGACATAGCATTTTTGTCTTCATTTCTCAGATGAGAAAACAGAGGCACAGATTAAATAAATAGCCTGAGGTGACACAGCTAGTCAGTGGCAGAGTAGGACCCAATCCTGGAAGTCTGACTTGAGAGGCGGAGCTCTTAATTCCACCTGATAGTGATTAATGGCTGTAGCAGAATAAGATCAGGGTAAGAGAAGGCATGGCACTGAGCCAGGGGGGCCAGGGAAGGTTGGGCTGGAAGGATTCTGTTCTCTTTAAAATGGGTTGGGAAATAAGACCTCTAACTAAATGAGTGGGAGACCGTATTGGTGCTTTAGGGGAAGTGGGCCCACTGGGGATGTCGCCCACCTTCCACCTTTGGTTCTCCTGAAAAAGACACGGTATTTCTCTTATGACATTTTTGGCAGTTATTATAAATATGTTTTTATATTGTGAAACTCCCCCGTCTTAAGCTATATTCGTTTTCTCTTATGAATTTTTAAAAATCTATTTGATACAATCAAATATATGTTAAAAGTGCACATTTCTGAGCTTCGAGAAACGTACTTGCTTGTGGAACCAGCACAGTTTGGCAGCCTCAAGCAGGTCTGTCTGGCCTCTCTCGCCCTGCACAGTCGCCTGGAGGTTCACCAGCATCACTGCGTGTGTCAGCACTTGGTGCCTTGCTGTCGCTGAGTAGCGTCCCACTGTGTAAGTGTACCAGAATTGTTTACTCACTCATCTGGGGAGGTGCTCTTGGTTCTTTCTACTTTGGAGCTGTTATAAATGAAGCTCTGATGAGTGAGTGTTTTCACTTCTCTTGGGAGATTATCTAGGACTAGAATTGCTGGGTCCTATGGTGGAAGTGTATGTTTAATTTTTAAGAAACTTATTTTTCAGATTCACTGTGCCATTTCTGCTGTTCCCACCAGCAGAGTGTGAGAGTTCTGGTTGTGCCATGTGCTTGTCAGCACTTGGAGCTGGTAGTCCTTTTCATTCTGGCCATTTGAGTAGATATGCAAGTGGCATCTCATTGTGGCTTTTCTTGTAGTTCTCCGATGACAACATCTTTCTCATATCTCTGATGGGGAACATCTTTTCATGTATTTATTTGCCACCTATAGATCTTCTTATGTTATCTTTCTTTCAGATCTTTTGCCCATGTTTCCATTGGGTTATTTATTATATTTTATTGAACTGTAAGAGTTCTTCCAGGCTGAGCAACTTGGCAAGACCCTGTCTCTACAAAAAATAATAAAAATAAAAATAAAAATCACTGAGCATGGTGGTGTGCACCTGTGGTCCCAGCTACTCAGGAGGCTGAGGTGGGAAGATCCCTTGAGACCAAGGGGTGAAGGCTGCAGTGAGCAGTGATCGCACCACTGTACTCCAGCTATGGCAACACAGTGAGACCCCATCTCAAAAAGAAAAGTTCTTATATTTTCTAGACATGAGTTTTTTGGTCAGATATTGGTATTGCATATATTTTCTCAATGTCTTTGGCTTGCCTTTTCACTTTCTTGATGTTGTCTTTAAGAGAGAAAAAGTTTTGAATTCTGAAGTTCAGTTAATAATTTTTTTCTCTTATGCTTCCTGCTTTTAGTGTCCTAAGAAATCTTTGCCTATGCCCAAAGTCTTATTGATTTTTCTTTTCTTTTCCTATAAAAATTTATAGTTTTAGCTTTTACATGTATGTTTGTGATTGATTTCAAGTTAATTTTCACGTAGGGTATGAGTTAAGGGTGAAGGTTCATTTTCTCTATGTGGCTATCTAATTGTTCCAGCAATGTTTGTTGAAAAGATTGTCCTTTCTCGTCAAATTACCGTGGCACCTTTGTTGAAAGTCACCTGCCAGTGTTTGTGGGTCTGTTTCTACCTCTGTATTCCCGGTTATCCTCATCTCAGTACCAAACTATCTGCCGCCTGAAGCTTTAGAGAGTCAGTGGGTCAGCGTCTGCCTTGTTACTTGGTCTCTGATTGTCTGGCCCAGTGGCAGGGGATGTCATCCTGCCAGCACATGCCTCCCTAGGATTGGATCGTGCCCCTCTCCTCAGAAGCCACGTCACCTGCATTTGCATTATTTGAAGTTGCAAGATGTCCTTTCTCACCAAGTGAAGTTGGTGTGTTTATATCCTGCGTCCTCCCACCTTGCCCTGGAACTCTGAGCTCTCAAGTTTTCCTCCTTCTCATCTCCCTCTTTCTGATGCTGACCCCAAAAGCCCTTTGAGGTAGACAACAAACACGTAAAAGCGTCCGCCTTTTTAAAGGGAAATTTTTCAAAACCTTTTCTAAGGAGCTAGAAATAAGAACTATGTAACAGAAACCATTTCATAGCCTTCAGCACGGCCATTTATCTCAAAAACCGTTTCATTTAAAATGTGGGCCAAACATATAAATCATATCTTGAAAGAAAGCATGTGGGTACCACAAAAATTACTCTGTATTCTTACCATCTAATTTAAAAAATGTGTTTTGAAGCCAGAGAGAAGGCAAACAAGCCTGGGGCCTGCGCCCTCCTCCCCCAGGGCCAGGGATGCAGTGGAGAGTCCAAAGCACGGAACAGCACACTCTGTTGTTAGCCCGTCACTTCAGTGGTGGGAGCCACTGCTCTTGAAACCTCCCTCCTCCAAATGTCCCTTGGTAAATTAGGAGCTGAGAGCCCCAAAGCCAGTCTGCTGCTTACCAGTGCTTGGACAAGCCCTTGCGCTTAGGCAGTAAACACTCCGGGAGAAATCGTAGATATTGGTGCTTATTTAGCGACATCCCCGGAGGGAGGGTGCTAAATATAGTGGGACCCTGAGGTCCATTTTCCAGACTAATAAGAGGGGGAGACCCAGAGCAGCCTGTCACTGTGGGCTGGGAATTCCAGAGTCTTCTGCCGGAAACCTCACTAAGGATTGCAAGGCTAAGATGTCAGCACTTCCTCTTGGCAGGTTTCATATTTGCTTCTTAGCACTTTCTGGGAGGGGAAAACAAAAGACACCAGCAGATGTACCTTGCCATGGGCCATGGCCCTTCCTGTGGCCCGTGTACCCCTCACCTGGGTCCCTGGAGACACCAGTATCCCCACTGCTACACTGACCCTTTTTTCTCATCTGGTCTTCCATACTTGCCTCTTTCCCAGCCTAGCAGCTGCTCTCAACCACCCTCTGCTTCCCTCTTGTGCCTCCTTTAAGATGACAGTCCCCTGGGCATCCTCCAGGCCACCCCCTCCAGGGCGTCGGGTCTCTGTGTTTCTAGCCTGGGCTCTGTTCTTGGGAGTGAAGTCCGTTTGGAACTGCTGAGCATAATCTGTGCCTCAAGCGTAGCTCGGAGGTGCTGACCTTCCTCTGGGTCTGGGTTCTGAGGCATGAGACTGTTCCTTCAGACCCCTCGCTCCTTGTCAGTTGCAGCCCTGAGCATCTTTGTAGGGGGAGTGGGGAGGATTTGGGGATTGGAATGCCTCTGGAGGTGGCATGCCAGCCCACACGTGTGCACAAGCCCGGTCTGCTGCCCCCTTCCTGGATGTGCCTTTAATCAGCTGCACAGGCCACAGTTAGCCGGCGGCATCCTCCAACTGACCCCACGGTGCGGGAGCAGCCCCACCCTGCCAACATGAAGCCTGTCGCTTTCTCTTTTAATCTCTTCATCCCTGGCTGCCTGATGTTCCTTGTGTAACTCACGCTTTACATCTTACCAGCTGCCTTGGCTATGACTGTCTTTGTAGTAGAACCTTAACCTTGTTCCTGGAACCCCGGGGCCGTGGGTGTCATGAGGCAGTGCACATGCTCTCTGGACTGGCACCAGGGGACTGGGGTTGGAAAGGCTGGGAGAACTCCTCCCTCAGAAGACTCTAGAAGTAGCCCCCACAGTTCTGCTTCCTTCTTCCTCCCATCTTCCCCCCTGCCTCAGCCCTCAGCTGGCCTGTGTCTGGAGAGCTGAGTTTGGGGCTAAGATTCCCTGAGAAAAGAGGGATTTGGTCTTAATTCCTCTGCCAAGTCTGGTGCCCAGGCTAGAGGAGGCAGTGAGTGCTCAGAGTACAAGAGTGGGAAGGCAGACGGGCATCTTTCCAAAGCGAGGCACTGGAGTGGTGTTAAGAAGAGCACAAGGCCGGGTGTGGTGGCTCACGCCTGTACTCCCAGCACTTTGGGAGACTGAGGTGGGCAGATCACCTGAGGTCAGGAGTTGGAGACCAGCCTGGCCAACATGGTGAAACCCCATCTCTACTAAAGATACCAAAAAATTAGCTGGGCGTGGTGGCCACACGCCTGTTATCCCGGCTTCTCAGGAGGCTGAGGCACGAGAATCGCTTGAACCGCAGACCTCAGGGGATGGGAGGGGGAGGACCCATTTCATCTCCACTGAAGGATGGCGACAGGCTGGGGGTGGAGGGTGGGAAAGGGCAGGGGCCGGGGCTGCTGGCAGCAGACATCAAGAGCACTTAAGTCCCTGCAGGGCATGAGCCATCAGCCCCAGGCTGGCCTCGCCATCTGCTCTGGCCCTCCCTGCATTGTGCAGGCTGCCCGCTCCCTTTCCTTTTGGTTCACTCCTTCAGGCCGCTCATCTGCCCGCACCAGCAGGCGGAAGCAGTCAGGCCAGCCGTCCTTGGCCCAGGGGTGAAGGGATTTGGGAACTTCTGGTTCTGGATTCATTGTGAGAGTAGGCAGGGCTAATTCTGAGTTGCCCCAGGTCCCCATGTTGTGACGGCTCTGGGCAGGAATCTGGGAGCCAGGAAGTCAGACCCTGGGCCTTTACCCAGCAGCACTTCCCTATGATCTGCTCCAGGGCCCAGGTGTGCCTGCAGAGGCAGACCTGGGTCCAGCAAGGGTACTGGTTAACCCACGAGGCCTCCCTCATCTGCGGAGCCCCACAGCTACTGCCTTGCGGGGCACCCTTTCTGACCATCCCCGATCCTGCCTGGGGCCTCTTAAGAGTCCAGAAGCAAGAAGTATCCACCGCTGTGCATCCCTGTGGCCTGGCTCAGGGCCAACCCACAGTGAGGCTCAGGAAGGAGAATGAGGGCGTCAGTGGCCTGGGACCCAGACTTCCCTCAGAAAGCTGGCCTGCCACCCTGCCTGCTCCCACCTGGGGATACCCACAGTGCTTGACCCCACGTACCCCCGTCCTTCTGGGGCCTGGAGTCCAGGGGCCTGACGTGCTGGAGTCCTTAGAAGCCAGCTGGGCTGAAGGGCCTGCCCTTGACTGTGTGCATCTCAGGTACTTTGGTCACACCAAAAATCCCCCTTTCTTTTCTGCCCTGTGAAATCATATCCAGAACAGACGGTTCTGAATCATTGTTTCTGCAAAGCCTCTCTACTAGGCCAGGCTCTGAGCCGGGGCTGGGGACACAGTGGTGAGCAGACAGACCAGGCTCCACCCTCATGCAGCAGGCAGCCCCCTGGGGAAGTCAGACAGATGCACAAACTACAAGGTGACAGCAAATTATGGTGGGGTCGCAGAAGGAACCAAGAGGCCTGAGAAGAAGGTAGGCGAGCGGGAAGGTCGCTGCAGACCCAGCGGAGCCAGCCGTGCGGGAGGGACTGCAGAGAAGAGCCTTCTGAGCCAAAGAAGCCTGTGAAAAGGCTGAGCGAGGGGAGAGCCCGGAGGCGGCAGCCGCTGGAATCTGGTGGGCCAGAGGGAGGGTGCTGGGGTGGGGAGCTTGGAGGGGTGCGCAGGGCCAGGGCGGGGGGCCTAGTGGCCCGGAAAGGAGTTTGGACTTAACTCTCCCTCTGTGCAAGGGGAAGATTTTGAAGGCTGTAAAACTGGGGAAAGACCCAATGGGATTGTCTATTCAGAAACTCAGTCTGATGCCCTGTAGGCAGGAACAGTGCCAGAGGCTTATGGAGACCCCAGAAGAGCCAGGGTGACGGATACCTGTGGGGACAACAGATCCTTCTCTTGTGGGCATCGAGAGCCTATGCAGGGACCCTGAGTGAGCCCTGCCTCCAATCCTTGGCTCCTGGCTGGGGAGTCTCCACGGCCTGCAGCCGTTCCCTCCTCCCTGCTCTTTCCTGCCCCTGCCAGGCCACCTCCTCCCTGTCCCTTCTTGTCCATAAACCTGACCTAGGATTTCACGGACCAAGCCCCAGCCCATAGCCTGCTGGCCTTGGGAGCCCCGCCAGCCTTGTCCCCTCTCTGGGCCTCGGGGCTGTGCTTGGGCTCTGTGTCGGGAGCAGCCCTGCCAGGCCCAGCTCTCCTGGGCGTGTCTCTCTGTTGTCAGCTCCCCCCTGCCCCCCGGCAGCTCTTTCTTGGAATCATCTTCTGGATGTCCCCTCTCCTTTTTCTACCCTAGTCCCTGCAGCCACCCCCTGGCAGTGCTCAGTAAGGGCTAGCAACTAGCAGGCTCCTCCAGAAGAAGTGGGGGTTAGCACCCCCATTGTTTCCCGGAGGCATTTTGGGAGGCCAAGCCAGAGGATTGCTTAAGCCTAGGAGTTCAAGACCAGCCTGAGCAACAGAGAGAGACCCCATCTCAACAAAATATAAAAAATTAGCTGGATGTGGTGGCATATGCCTGTAATCCCAATTACTAAGGAGGCTGAGGTAGGAGGATTGCTTGAGCCTGGGAGGTCGAGGCTGCAGTGAGCTACGATGGTACCACACTCCAGCCTGGTGACAGAGTGAGGCCCTGTCTCAAAAAGTAAATAAAGAAATGCCAATAATGGCCTTTTTTTTTTTTTTTTCGTTTGAGATGGAGTCTCACTGTCACCCAGGCTGGAGTGCAGTGGCACAATCTCGGCTCACTGCAACCTCCGCCTCCCAGGTTCAAGCGATTCTCCTGCCTCAGCCTCCTGAGTAGCTGGGATTACAGGCACCTGCCACCATGTAGAGAGGGGGTTTTGCCATGTTGGCCAAGCTGGTCTCGAACTCCTGACCTCAGGTGATCTGCCTGACTCGGCTTCCCAAAGTGCTGGGATTACAGGTGTGAGCCACCACACCCAACCTTAAATGTTTACATTTAACAAATGAACGTTTTTAGCGGACACACAGAAATATAATTGTGCCATTCACAAGGTAATTACCGTGTTTATAAAAGAAGAACCTTAGTTCTTGGCATGCTCCAGGCAGTGTGGTCCAGAAACGGGACCCAAGTTTGAAACTGATGATGAGCGCTCCTTTCAAACCCGTCTGTCTCCTTTGGAGAGAGTGAAACCTCAAGGCCCTTTGGGTGTGTGAGGTCTGGGCTGAGCCTTCCCCCCATTCCTGCTGATGGGCCAATTGAAAGGTCCTTCTTCCCCTAATGCAGAGAGGCGGCCCAGCCCTGCCCTCTTCCATTGCAGGGCAGCAGCCAGTGGGGAGTGCCGAGGGGCTCAGGTCAGGCTGACCAGAGGGGCTGAGCCCGCCCTCACCAGTGGAGAGCAGCACAGGCTGATGCCATCCTCTCCCTAGCTGTCCAAGCCACGGGCTCTGCCTTCTGAACTGGGTCATACCGAGGTGGGGACTCGGCAGCCAGAACAGGTCAGGAGCTGGCCTGGCCTGGCCTTTCGGCTGCCCAGGTGTATTCGTGGTGCTAGTGGGTGTGGACTGCAGCTCTTGGGGCACCTACTGTGCATTCGCGTGACAGGCGGTGAATGGAAGTGTGTCTGGGGTGCAGGGGGCAGACTCAGAGACCGTCCTTAATCATCTTTAGAGGGAATTATGTTTAACAGGAAGTAGTGAGAGAAAGGGGAAAAGGCCGCTTCCTTCACCCTTGCTAGCTCGGTCTCCTTGACAAGTTCTGCTGTTTTCTCTGTGCTTCAGTCCCCTGCTTTGTAAAATGGGGGCAAAGATGTGACACCATCGTCCTCAGAGCTGCTGGGAAGAGAGAGGGGGCAGGGGTTTGAGTGACACTCCCCAGTGTGGACAGACCACGTTTCGTTTATTCATCAGTTGGTGGAAACTGGATTGTTCCCACTCGTTTCCTATTACGAATTCCACGTTTAACTTTTATGAATACTTTTCTATGAACACTACTGTGTTTGTGTACAAGTTTTTATGTGGACACATGTTTTCGTTTCTCTTGGGCAATTACCTAGGACTGGAATTGTTGTAGCATATGGTAACTGTGTTTAATTTTTTGGTGAACTGCCAGCTGTTTTTTATGAGGTGGCTGAACCATTTCACATTTCCAGCAGCAACATATGAAGGTTCTAGTTTGTCCACATCCTTGTCAACACTTATTATGATCTGGCTTTTTCATTGTAGCCATCCTAGTGGGTGTGAAGTGTTAGCTTATGGTTTTGATTCACATTTTCCTGATGACTAATTATGTTTCAGTATCATTTTATGTGCTTCTTAGCAATTTGTATCTTTTTCTGGAGAAATGTCTATTCAACATCTTTGCGCATTTTTTTGTTTTGTTTTTGAAACAGGGTCTTGCTGTCACCCAGGCTGGCGTGTAAGTGGCATGGTCATGGCTCACTGCAGCCTTGACCTCCTGGGCTCAAGGGATCCTCCTGCCTTGGCCTCCAGAGTAGCTGGGACTATAGGTGTGCACCACCACACTCAGCCAGTTTTTAAGTTTTTTGGTAGAGACAGGATTTCCCTATGTTTTCCAGGCTGGTCTCAAACTCCTGGGCTCAAGTGAACTTCCCACGTTGGCCTCCCAAAGTGCTGAAATTACAGGCGTGAGCCACCACGCCCGGACTGGTCTCAAACTCCTATCTTTATATATTCTAGATACAAGTCTCTTATCAGATACATGATGTGCCATTATTATCTCTCATTCTGTGGTTGTCTTTTCTCTTTCTTAGTAGTGCCCTTGGAAGCACAAAAATTTTAAATTTTGACTCCAGTTATTTTGTTGTTGCTTGTACTTTTTGGTTTCCTTTTTTAGTCTTTAAAATATGTGACATATATGATTCAAAATTAAAAGGCATGCTCAGAGCAGTCTCACCTTCATCCCCACCTACCCTCTATAGGGAGGCATTTAAATTAATTTCTCCTTTTATTGTTCCTGTGTTTATATTTGCAAAATTAAAAACCCTTTTTTTTTAAACAAAGGTGGTATGCTACAGATACTCTGCACATTTCTTTCTTCTCTTCTTTCACTAAAGAAATCCCGGAATTGAGCCCCTGTATCAGCTGACTGAACTCACTATGTTTCAGGGCCACAATAGTCCAGCTGTGGATGTGCATCAAATGGTTTAGTCAGCTGGTTCCCCGCTGAGGGCCTCTTGGGCTGTTCCCAGTCTTTTCCTGTAAGAGATCATGCAGCAGGGGTAATATCCTTTCGTATAGTAGAGGTGTGTGTCTTCAGGACAGACTCCTGAAAGTGAGATGGCGGGGTCAAAAGTTAAGCCGTAGGAATTGTGGCTGTTGCCAGATTGTCCTCTGCAGGGGCTGGACTGTTCTGTGTTTTACCAGGGAGGTAAGAGAGTGGTTCCCCCACAGGCTCACACACAGAACATACCGTGAAGCAGTGAGATTCTTGCCAGTGTGATCTCAGTGCAGCTTTTCTTTTTTTTAAAATCAGCTGTATTGTGTGATTTACATACGATGAAATACACCCATTTTAAGTGTCCAGTTTGTTGAGTTGTGACAAATTGCTTCCTGTCACCACAGACGGATTTTTGCCCTTCTAGGATTTCATATAATGAAATATGAAGTGTGGTATCCTCTGTGTTAGGGTTGTTTTCTTAAAAACTATATATATTCAAAGTGTATAAGGTATCTTGATACCACATAGTGAAATGGTTACTACAGTGAAGGAAATTAACATCTCTCTCAACTCATATAGTGTGTGGTGTGCGCACCTGAAATCTACACTTAGCAAATTTCCAGTATACAATCCAGCAGGATTAACAGTAGTCCTGTGCTGTATATCAGACCTCCGGACTATTCATGCTACATGACTGCCACCTCGTACCCTTCAACCCCATTCCCCACCCCTTCCAGTTGGGCTTCCTTGACCCAGAATCAAGACACGGAGATTCATGTGTGTTGTTTAACGCATCAGTAGTTTAATGGCTCAGTAGTATCCATTGTATGGATATACCACAGTTTCTCTGCTTTCCTGTTGATGAGCATTTGTGTAGTTTCTAGTTTGTACCTATTCTGAGTAAGACTGCTGTGGACATTCTGGCTCAAGTTTTTCTGTGGACACGTGTTTTTGTTTCTTTGGAATAAACAGGAGTGGAATGGCTGGATCACATGGTGAGCGCATACTTAGTCACTAGACCTTTCTCCGAAGTGGTTTTGCCACTTTCCACCCCCACTAGGAGCAGTGTGTGGGCCCTTCCTGCCCCACATCCTCACAGACACCGGGTGGCGCTGGCCTTTAGCTTCAGCTTTCTGAGGTGGGGTGTGCTGTCTCTTTGTGGTTTTGATTTGCATTTCTCTGAGGACTGCAAGCTGAGCGTCTTTTCTTACTTGCCATTATATTTCCTCTTTGGTGAAGTTTCTCTTCCAATCTTCTCCCCAAAAATCAAGTTTTTGTCTCTTTATTAAGTTGTAAGAGTTCTTTATTTTCTCAATACAAGTTCTTTTAATATAGAGATATTTTCTTCTAATCTACAACTTTTCATTTTCTCAGTGGTATCCTTCCAAGACCAGGAATTTTAATTCTTGTGAAATGCAAACCCATTTTTTTTTTCTGGTTCTTTTTGTGTCTTAAGGAAACCTTTGCATTTCCTTTATTATGAGTAAGGCTGTGCATCTTTTTTTCTGTCTAAGGGCCATTGCTTATTTTTTCTGAGAACTGGCCATGTCTTTAGCCACTTTTTAAAAATTTGGTCTATTGGTCTTTCTCCTCTTGATATTTATTTATTTGAGACAGGGTCTCACTCTCTGTTGCCCAGGCTGGAGTGCAGTGGTGCATTCACAGCTCACTGCAACCTCTACCTTCCGAACTCACATCATCCTCCCATCTCCTGAGTTGCTGGAACTACAGACACCTACCTGGCTAATTTTAAAACATTATTGTAGAGAAAGGGTCTCCTTATGTTGCACAGGCTGGTCTTTAACTCCTGGGCTGAAGTGATCCTCCCGCCTCGGCCTTCCAAAGTGCTGGGATTACAGGCATGCCTGGCCTCTCTTCTTGATTTCTAAGAGCTCTTTGTGTATTACTGAGATGAGCCGTTTATGGTATGTTGTGATGTTTTCTCAGTTTGTCTTTTTGACTGTTTTCCCGTGCATATTGCATGCATGTGTTTTTGCAGAGTCAAGTGTATCCATTTTTTATTGCTTATGGATTTGGGATCATAGGCCTTCCCTACTCCCAGGCTATAATGAGCTCACCCACTTTTGTATCTAGTATTATGGTTTCATTTTCTCTAACATTTGGATCTTTATCCCATTTGGAGTTGATTCTAACGTGTGGGGTAAGGCATGGAATCAATTTTATCTTTTTCCAAGTGACTCTCTACTTCTCTTCATATCATTTATTTAAAAAGTCTATCTTTTCCTAATGAGCTGAGATGGCACTCCCCAGGCCATTATCATTAAAATTCTTGATTTCCACATGTTCTTGGACATGGTCTTCTCTCGTTTCTGTACTCTTCGTGTCCTGCTGGCCATCTGAGTGTTCCCCTGCAGACACACCCTCTCCTCCTCGGGGGTTTCATGACGTCTCCCTCGGCCCATGGTAGGGGCTTCTCACCGCTTTTCTGTTCAGAGGGTTTCCTGGGTGTCTCTGCTTCCTGTTTTTCCACATAGCCTAGAACCAGCTCGGCTGGCTCCAGAAAACATTTGTTTATCTTTGAAAATTGAGACTTTGTTAATGTATTCACTTTGAGAAAGCTGACATCTTTATGGATGTTAAATCGTCCTATGCAGAAACAAGGGATGTGGCTCTATCTACTCCAGTTTACATCTTTCCCAGGTGATACTCTTCTAGGACTGTCGCAGCTGTTTCAGAGGTTTCATATGGATTTTTTACATCTGATGTTAGGTTTATTCCCATGTGTTTATCTTTTTCATTGCTTTTATACTTTTTAAAAAAAATTTTATAGACTGAGTCTTGCTCTATTGTCCAGACTGGTCTCAAACTCCTGGCCTCAAGCAGTCCACTCACCTCAGCCTCCCAAAGTGCTGGGATTACAGGCGCGAACCACTGTGCCTGGACAATATAATGGGTGCCTTTCTTCCTTTCTCTTTCCTTTTTTTTTTTTTTTTCTTTTGACAGAGTCTTACTCTGTTGTCCAGGCTGGAGTGCAGTGGCGCAATCTCAAGCTCACTGCAACCTCCACCTCCCGGGTTCAAGCCATTCTCCTGCCTCAGCCTCCCGAGTAGCTGGGATTACAGGTGCCCGCCACCACGCCTGGCTACTTTTTGTATTTTTAGTAGAGATGAGGTTTCACCATGTTGGCCAGGCTGGTCTTGAACTCCTGACCTCGAGTGATCCACCCGCCCTGGCCTCCCAAAGTGCTGAGATTACAGGTGTGAGCCACCACGCCCAGCCTCTTTCATTCTGTTTTGAACTAAACATTGTTTGCACTGCATGTGGGGGGTTATAATTGGTTGTTGTCAATTTTATATCTTGTTCTTACCAAATACTTTTTCATTTGTATTCTAAGGGTATCTTAGCATGTATTTTATTGGGGTTTCCAGGTGTACTTTGATATTAAACACAAAAAAATCATTTGTCTTTTCCTTAGGGTTGAACGTTTTTTAAAGGTTTGTATTACATATTGCCAAATCTTTTTAAAAATATGGTACCAATTTATACTTCTTTTGTGGCAGTGTTTTGCCATACCCTTGTCAGCACTCAGTATTGATATTTTTAAAAACCTGACAGTTTCCTATGATCTTCATTAAGAGGACATTCACCGTGCCCTTCTCCACACCAGGTGCCCTGCCGAGGACACAGCTGTGGTGAGGACACAGTGGGGAGTCTGCAGATCCCAGCCCCCAGTTCCACTCCAGTTCCCCTCCAGTCCCCATCCCATCCCATCCCCACAAGTCTGTGTTCTAGTTGTTTCTTGAGGTTTCCAATGAAGATGGCTGCTGCCCTCTGAGCCCAGCCAATGGGACAAGGCCAGCAGAGAGCCCGTCCCTGCCCCCGAGATTCGCTCTGGAAAATCCCCGAGTGGTTATGTAAAATGCATTGCTCCCTGCCCCCCGCCTCAGTAGAACCGTGTCACAATAAGCCTTCCAGGTGTCTCGCGGGATCCCCTGCACAGCTCGGGCACTGCCAGCAGCTGCGGCCCCTCAAGCGCTGAATCTGTCCGGGAGCAAGGGGTCAGCCAGGCGCCTTCCAGGGCCAGTCCCAGGCCACCCAGTCCTGGTGTGGCTGAGCACCTATGCCTCTTCCCCATAGCTAAAAACCTGGTAACATGGATGACAAAATGGGTAACACCTCCCTGAAAGTTTCTGCTTTCCTATAAAGCCTAGTCCCAGCCCCAGCCCCGTCCCGAGTCCTCAGGAACAGAACAACCCCAACCACCCGTTTGCAGAGGGCACTGCTGTTTGGCACTGACCCTGCCCTGCCCAGGCTGGCAGCCCTCCAAGGAGGCTGGGCAGGAGGTCCCGGAGGACACGGCCCACAAGGCTCACCCTTTTCATTCTCCATCTTGCCTCATTACCCCCCACCTTGGCGTCCTCCTCCAGGCAGCCCGCCCAGCCCTTTTCCATACACCCCTGTTCCCAGCACTGAAGTTTGCTTGTAGTGTGATCTCAGGCCAATTGCCTTACCTCTCCGGGCTTGTTTCCATCTTCACCTCACAGATAGATGTGAGGAGTGAAAGGGGGAGTATTTGCAGCAGGTCTACACAGTGCGTGGCACAGAGCGGGCTCCAGGAATGTGTGTTCACTGAATAGGAGAGTGAAAGAACAGATGGATTGCGCCGGCAAACCCTCCAGAGGCTGTTCTTCCACTCAGACTATCAGAACCCAGAGATCAGATCCAGGGGCTCCTAAATGCAACCTTTGTTAGAAACACAGCCCCCCTGCCCTGCACTGCTCAGTCCCACCCTAGGGGAGTTTTCAGCCGCACTGAGGATGAGCTCGGTGGGGACCTGACCCAGAGAAAGGGACATTTGGTCACTGGACTCCAGACGGGCCCATCCACAGCCTGGCTGGGCCGGCATCTACACCTCGCTTGGCCATCCCCTCCCGAGAGCTCAGATAGTTTGGCCTCAGGGGAGACGGGGGAAGTGAGAGGGCTGCCTCCCCTCAGCCTGGGAGCTGGGTCCTCAGGAGAGAGAAATTTCCTTCTATTTATTTTCGACGTCCTTGACTTTGAAAGCCAAGCTGGTGTTGATATTTACCTTGGCCAGGCCTCCCGTCTCCCCGGGCCAGCCTCGTGTAAACATGCTGTTCCTTCTCTCAGCTCTGCTAGCACTGAGGTGGCCTTTTGTAACCAGTTCTAGGAATTTTGAAAGTCTGAAGGCGTAGCTTCAGGGACTGGCCCTCCAGGGTGCCAGGGACCCTGAGACCTGCTGTGCTGGCCTTGGGCTCTCTCCCTGGGGGTTCACGCCAAGGACTGCAGGGAATGAATGGGCCTGGGTGCATGCGGGCAGGGTGTCTCTTGCTGGGTCCCTCAGTTCTCCACACAGCCACACTGGGGCCTCCCGCTCCCCAGGTTCACTGCGAGGCTCAGACTCGTTGAGGGACTGTGGCAGGATCTGGCTGTCTCTACTGTCCTGCTCCAGGCCACCTCCACGCTGGCTGGTGGGGAGGGCTTGCTCTTCAGCTCTCTAGTGTGAGTTGGGAGTGTCGGCAGCTGGACTACAGTTACAGGGAATGTGGAACAGGCACCCAGGGTGCAGCCTCCCGAGGCAGCACGTGCCCATGCCAGAATCCCTGCCCTCAGGGAGCTTGCCTTCCAGCGGGCAGGTGGACCGCAAGGAGAACAAGCTGGCTTGGGGTAGGGTTGAGTGCTGCAGAAGCCAGGATGAGCAGAGGCTGGCTGGGTCAGGGACAGGCCCCCGAGGTGGATGTGCAGGAGGTGAGCACAGGACATCCCCAGTGCAAATCCCAGCCCTCCACTGTTGGTTCCACCAGGTGGTTCACGCACTAGTGACGCCTTGGCAAGTCTGAGATTTGGTGTCCTTGTACAGAAATGGGGTGGCAGTCCCTCAGAGACAAGGGAGTGGTTCTGCAGGTGGGAGCTGCCATGACCACTGCGGTTTTAAAGCATCTGTGTGCCTACCACCAGGCAGTGGGACATCTTGGCTGAGCCTCTCCCCTTCTCCACGCAGATCTGGGACATGAGCGACGATGAGACCATCTGAGATGGCCCCGCTGTGAGGCTGACTTCTCCCCGGCCGCCTGCTGAGGAGCTCTCCATCACCAGAGCAGGACTGCTGACCCCAGGCTTGGTGATTCTGGTCCCCTCCTCTCCATACCCTGAGGACTGGGACCCCCTCCGCTGCCCAGGAGCGGCCATGTTCAACGTTACTCGGGATTCACGATGCCACCAGTTCAGAGCTGAATAATAACCTTGGCTTCGGCCTTGTTATCGACCTGGGACTTGGTCCTCTGTGCAGTTTTTATTTCTTGTGACAGTGTCTGATAGCCGTCCCTCAGGATCCTTTCCCCTTGGCCCTCAGGGGGTGGCCCAACACAGACCAAATGGGGAGGTGAGCAACCAGCTCCTGTCCAGAGCCACTGCGGGAGGTGGTACCCTCATCCCCAGGATGCCCTGCCAGCCCCACTGCAGGCTTCTCCTGTGAGGGCCCTGGGCATGGCTGAGGGTGGGGCCCTGTGAGCACACTGCAGCCTGGCCCTGGTGGAGCGGGAGGAGGAGAGCCAAGCTGGGTGCGAGACTAAAGGGCCCACATGATCCACTGACCCCCGATTTCCACCACTGACAGAGTGTGCCACCCAGACATGGCATTCCTGCCTCCCGGCCTGTCCTCCGCTGTGGGCATAGTATCTGTGCCTGCCTGCCTGCCTGCTTGAGGGAAAGGAGTTTCTGTTGCTGCCTTGAGCTGGGGGAAGAGCCCGGGGCAGATCCTGGCAGCTGCCTGGTGAGGTGGAGTCCTCCCTGCCTTTATGAGCATGCCAGGCCCAGAAAGGCGAAGCCTGGGCTGCCTTCCTGGCCCAGCTGAGGGGAGGGGTCAGACAGTTGTAACTCAGGCCAGAGCTGGTGTTCCTCTTTCTTCTGGGTGTGTGCAGCTGTGAGGCCCCAAGAGCAGGGGTTGGAAACCCAGGAGAGGCCATGGCCTGGGTACCTCTGACCACCCTGCCCCGTGTAGAAGGCATCATCCCTGGAATGCTGTAGGAACCAGAGGCACTCTTCCTGCTATTTTATTCTTTCAGCTTTCGTCTTAGGCCCAAAAGCAAAGTGAAAATTGAGTCTGGGCTGACCCTTAACAACAGCAGGATTTAGTAGGGTAGATTTCAAATGAGGCGTCTCCCAAAGTAGCCAGTCCAAGTTCCGGCGGCTGTCGTTCAGCTCATGGGAGCTTCATGGGGACACAGCCGGCACAGGTGCAGGGCCCGAGTCCGCCCACCCAGCCTGGCGCTGAAACTCACTCGGGGGCTGAAGAGCCACACGTACACTATGTGGTTTAAGAGCACTTTATTATTGTTCTTAAGGCTACTTTTAAGTACAAAAAAAAGATGGCCTGCCAAACCTTTTTTTCTTCTTCCAGGAAAAACAGGCCACAGAGAATGGTATATTACAGATTTACACACGGAGAGACGCTCAGAGCGCACTGCAGGCGGCATGGCTCTGGCAAGAACTTCACGGAGCCCTTCTTAGAGCGGGGAAGGGGGCTCTTTCTCAGTGAAATGTTTGGTTTTCTGCTGCCCCCTCTGCCCAAGGCCCCCTCCAGGGTACTGCCTATCCCAGATAGGTCAGTGCACCAGGGGACCGGCCACCAGCACCGCCGACCCTCCCAGAGTGACGCCCTTGTTCACTGACAGAGAGACCTGTCCCAGGAGTGTCCTCCACCGAGCCGGTCAGCAGTGGGTTGTTTTCCTGTTACGACGCTCAGTAGCCTGTAGCAATAACAAACTAGTGGCTATGATGCAGATGCAGTGTTCTCATAGAATAACTGTGTTCCTGCACTTTTACAGACAAATCTACGACAAAAAAAAAGATCAACTTTTTTTTTTCCCAAACAACAACAAAAAATGAATGATTACAATAGGAAAGGGAAAAATTAAATAGCTACATATCATTAACAAATTAATGTTCTTCCAAAAATACCTACAAATTTCTCTGTACATTCTTTACGCACAGCGTAATGATGGTCTTAAAATTACCTATATAAAAAAAGTGTTCTCAACGATTTTTCCTACAGAAAATATAGGGGCCTGAATGCCAAAGCTTGGAAGCCCAGTAGAGTGGGAGTGAAATGTGTGCGGGGCAAGGAGAAGGGCTTTTCTTTCCTCCACTTTTCAAAGGCCTGCAGCCACCCTGTGACTACAAGAGCCAGTCCTCCGACCTTTTCACCCAGTGCCAATTTCCAAAATTCAACAGCCAAACTGTAAAACCAGAGGTCGTGCAGTGTGCAGAGTCCACAAAGCCTTGCAGGTGAGGTGACCACACCCATGTCACCCGGTCAGGTGCCATCGTCGTGAGCCTCTGCTGGGCCGGGCGGAACACAGCACACCCCAGGCGGAGGGGACAGAAACGCTCATTGACTAAAAAGGAGCAGCTGTGACCTCCACAGCTGTGTCTGTCATGCTTGCTTCATCTAATTTCTAGTTAGTAGCTATTAATATAGCAAATAATAAAATGCAGTAATAACAGTATAAAGTCAGAGGAATGTATACTGCCTTGGCCCCAGCGTACGAGGAAGCGTATAAAACACCGTATCACAGATTGTCAGTAATCTGCTGTTCAGCCAAGAGAGTTCAAAGGGAGCAGTTTCTGCATGTAGGGAAGCTGGAAGACGCAAACCCCACCTCCCCTGGGAGCTTGTAACAAAGCAGACGGGGATGCAAAAATGCTGTCAGCCGGCAGCAAAACTCCAGCATCCCACACCGCAGCTGACCCACTGCTCATCACGAGGGCCTGCCAGGAGCTGGCCTCCCGCACTGCTTGTGAGTAAAGTGAGTATCAAATACAAATCTTAGAGTACAACTGTACCAGCAGTAAGTATATCTAGGACTGTAACTGACAAAAATAAACTAATTCTGAAAAGAAGATAGTAAGTATTAAGGTTTTTGTTTACTGTCTATATAATTAATAGAAACCAGCTATTTTTTCTCCATTAAAACATGCATCACGTTTAAAGCACTATGGAATCCTCCAACCTCAGCTCTAGTCTAACAAACTGCAGTGTTCAGAGAAGGTAAAATGCCCGTGATTGGTAGAGTCTGCAGTCCAGTTGCAAGCACCTGAAATCTAGAGAGAGAAAGACCTATAACCTGTATGAGACTTCCCCTTCCAAAGCTGTATTGTCTAGATTAAAAAAAAAACAAAAACAGTAACAACAACAAACACACAAATGGTCAGAAATGTCATCCTTAAACCCTTTGTTTTTCAGCAGTTTGCCCTCAGAGTTCTGGCATCACACATAAAGTTGTCAGGCAACTTTAGTCCTCC
This sequence comes from Mandrillus leucophaeus, assembly GCF_000951045.1. Lineage (NCBI taxonomy): Eukaryota > Metazoa > Chordata > Mammalia > Primates > Cercopithecidae > Mandrillus > Mandrillus leucophaeus. The sequence goes on along the minus strand of NW_012104721.1, from coordinate 544,769 downwards.
TCCAATAGTGCAAATCAGACACGACAGTTCTCTTCAAGTATACACACGCACACACACGGACCGAACCAAACACGCCGTGGAAGCTGAGCCACACACACCCCGGTCTCAAGAAGCAAAGGAAAAAGCACAAAGCATCTGAGTCACCAATTCATCATGGCTTGTGACTGAGAAAGCGCTGTGGAGTCCTGGCCCCGTCGGGGCGGCAGACCTGCATCAGAGGTTTCTTTGGTAACTGAGGCAGGAAGTAAGGATGCTACATTAGACAGATGTTCCACACGTAGTTCCTGCTATCATGTTTGAGGGCCCCCTTGTACGGATACCAAGCAAGTACAAAAACAGAACAAAAATCCCAACATCATGGTTTTTGCGAATAAACCATCCCTTCCCTTCCCCCAACCCCACCCCCATGATTTTTTTTTTTTTTTTTTTTTAAAGTACTGACTGTTCAAAGCTCAGGCAAACCATGCAGATCCACGTGTTGTTGGAGGAGGCGCTCCCTTCAGGAGACCACAGACGGGGAGTGACTGTGGCTGACCATGTGGGCAGAGGGGCTGGCGGACTGGCCTCTGCGAGAGGCGGACTCAGGGCTGCTGGACGCTCCGTCCTTGGCCGCTTTGATCTGGAGCCACGTGTCACCCAGAGCTTTGGCAAAGTGGTCGTCCACGGAGCCTGTGATGGACACAGAGTTGGGTGCCGGCTCGGGCTCCTTGTAATTCTTGCCCAGGCTCCTACGGAAATGCTCCTCCACCACGGGGTCACAGGTGGTGGCGGCTGCAGGCAAGCAGGAAGGCAGTCAGACACAGGTGGTTGCAGACAGGCACGGGTGCAGCACCCTCCCTCGGGCAGCCCAGAGCTGGACTGGCTGCCACAGTCAGTGTGGGCTCTGCAAACAGAACCCACCTCCCCCGGCTAAGTCAGGCACTTGGGCAGGTCACTTCTCTGTAAAATGGTGATGTACCGACTGCACTGGGCCAGAGTCCAAGTTCAGAAAGAGAACATGGCATTAAATTTAACAGTAGCTGCTGCCCTCCCTGAACTAGGGCATGAGATCCTGGAATTGAGGGGGGCAGCGTGTTTCTCATGCCCTTCCCACCCAAGCCACACACAACGCTAGGTGCACACTGGACGTGCTCAAAAAATACTTTTTCAACCTCAGCAATAGATGGGCTCAGGGGCGAGGGGTTTCAGCCAACAGCATGACAGAGAAGGGTTCTGCTGCTACTAGCACAGCTGTGACAGGTGAGGAGGCCCGGGACACTCACCGCTTGGTGGCCTCCGGTAGCTGGCAGGCCCGGGCGCGGCACAGCCGCTGTGCGCGATGGGGCAGTGCGAGAGGTTGCAGTTGCGGGCGCCAGCCGAGGCACAGGTGATCACGGAGGGCCGGTTCTGCGGGGAAGAGGGGTGTCAGTATGTGGAGACCCGCCTCAGTACGGGGCACCGCCCCTGGGGCCCTCCCCAGCACCCTTCAGGCTCTGTTCTGGAGCCCTTCCTGACCCCGTCTGCCACCTCCCACTTCAACGCTGGAGTCCTGTTGCTAAACACGGCCAATCCACAGAGTGAGCGCAGCTCCAAGGGTGTGTGTAGTGGCCCTTGGTCGTGGCTGTTTGGATTAGTGACAGTACAAAGGACAAAAGCTCAACTGTTGAGTTGGTCTGTCCCCCTCTCTCAAATCTGTTGAGACAAACACCGAGCATCCTGTGGAGGGCAGAGGGTTGCAGGAGGGACCTCGCTTCTCCCGGTAACGTCCCCAGAGCCCTTCCCATTGTGTCCACTGAGCCGCAGGTGTGCCTGGAGCCATCCAGGACACTTCAATACATGGCAATTAACTGGAAGCATTTTGCTTGAGCCAAAGCCAGCTCGAGTTGGCTTCAGTGATGACCTACAAATCAGGACAGAGAGGAAATGGAGGAAATACGCCTGAGTGTAGAACGGTACACGTCCCACCCCAGCCGGATCTGCCTTGCACACAGACTCACTCTCCTTCCCTGCCACTCCTACGCTGTCTGCCTGGCAGACTCCCCTTGTTCCTTCAAGCCCTGTTCAGATCTCTCTGTAAGGCCTTTCACTGGCTGCCCCCCGCTTCACTCCTGCTCCCCCAACCCACCAAGATTCAGCACGTGCATCGGTCTGTCCAGGTGCTCCTGTAAGACCACGCACACCAGGCAGTATGTCTGGCCCCCCAGCCTAGGTGCAGAACCTCGGACAGAAAATATGTGTGAACTAAACAGAACTTCCTCAGGTTCCCCCAGGAAAAGTATCTTGCAATATCCCTGAGGACAAGGTGGTGGAGTATGTGGGCTGAGTTCCAGGACAGCCAGTGAGGAGCTGGTTGAAATCACCCCACAGGGACCAAGGGTGACAGTAGTGTCAGCCAGAGGGATGCTGGGCTTCGTCCTTCCCAGCCAGCCCTTTCCATTCAAGTCAGAGCAGTAGCTGGTATAAAGACACAAAAGGCTTGCCTGCCAGACCTTCTCATGATAGAAAGTGATTGGGAATGGCGAAAATGGATTCTAGGATGAAAATGTGGATCCACAAGGATGAACTGGGATTAAACATAAGGGGCTGTACTTGGGTCTAACAAGAAATGACACACGCCAGGGTAGAGGGAGACGTGGCTTAGCAGCAGCAGACAAACCAAGAATTCAGGGTTTCTGAGTGGCGCAATACTTCCACAGTGGGACAGAGCTGCCCAGAGTTCGTGTCGCCTCCGTGGTGTGCACACGTGGCAGCGCAGAGAACCTGGGCAGGTGGAGCTGGGCTGAATGTCCACGCTCTGCCTGTGGACAGGGCTTCAGGCGAGGGTCTTCACAGTGCTGAGCAGACAGGGTCGGAAAGGGGGTTGGGGACTGACAGATGGGGCCTGGAGCAGATCTCACACTGGCTGACCACAGAGGTCAAGCAGCAGCAAGAGAGCAAGATACCAAGACCTGGACATGTGCAGAGCCAGGAGGGAGGAGGGCCTGCCCCGTCCAGCTCTCAGTGAGATGGCCAGGTCCTTCCCAAGCCTGGCTGGACCCATGACCTTGGGCTCAAGGAGACCCCCCAGGATCCTCCCAATAAAACTCCCTTTTGTGCCCAGCCGTCTTGTGCTTTGCAGCGAGCATGTCCTGAGCCACGCAGATGTGGGGAACTGGGGAGACGTTTCAAGCACGGGGAGGGGGAATCAAGGAGGAGGAAGAAATGAGCTCGCTGTCCAGCCTTTATGTCAGTCTATCCAAGGCAGGAAAGGCCATTTCAAAAGAGAGTCTCTAGCACGGGACCAGCAGGGCAGGCTGGCCAACTGGTATCAGAACACCTTTAGGGCATCTCCTGACCTGAGCTGCAGCGAATCACCTTAACCGGTCACCTGCAGATGCGAAGATGTTCGGTGTCTGGGTATCCTCTCCTCCTCCCCACAAGCCAGGCTGCAGGGTGGCCTGTGAGCCCTCCTGGGACTGGCTGCACCACCCCCCGGCCCCCGCTGGAGTCAGACACCTCGCCCTTGCCTCTGTAGTGGAGTGCAGGCCGGGACTCGTCCACCTAGAACAGGCCAGGCCTCCAGATGGTGAGCGTTTATGGGATCTCGAGGCTCCCCTGCCCCACGCCCTTGTTTTCCAGATGGGGAAAATGAAGGCCAGAAACCCCCTGCTGGAAGTTACGCCGCAGATTTATGGCAGGGCCAGGATGAGCCTTGTCACTAACCCCTTCACCCGCTCCCCCACCCCCTGTGACTGTCCTCAGACAGAGGCTGCCCTGGGGGAGACAGCGCCCACCTGTCCTATCTGAAAGGAACCCCCAAGGCTGCCTGCACCAACACTTTTTTTTTTTTTTTTTTTGAGACGAAGTCTCACTCTGTAGTCCAGGCTGGAGTGCGGTGACGCGATCTTGGCTCATTGCAAGCTCCGCCTTCCGGATTCAAGTGGTTCTGTCAGCCTCCCGAGCAGCTGGGATTACAGGCACCCACCACCACGCCTGGCTAATTTTTGTACTTTTAGTAAAGACAGGGTTTCACCATGTTGGCCAGGCCGGTCTCGAAATCCTGGCCTCAAGTGATCCGCCGCCTCGACCTCCCAAAGTACTGGGATTACAGGTGTGAGCCACCGCGCCCGGCCCTCGATGTGCGAAGCTTAACCCCATCCTGCCTCTCCTCACTGGCTGCTGCCCAAGGCCACCCTCTTGGTGTCTGTCTATCCTGAGCTGCCATCACAAACATGAAATGGGGGGACACTTTCTGCAGCCTCCCCATACATGCCCCTCAGGGAACTTTCCTGTCCCAAGTTCCCAGAGATCTGAGTCACATTTTCTGCCACACAGAGGAAGGTTTCCACCATGTCCACCCACAGGGCTGCAGCATGCATTCTGCCCACCTGTGGACACAGAGCTTTGCTGTCACCCCAGGAAGCCCCCTCCCCACCACCATTCGCCTGGCTCTGAGCTACAGGATGACACCCAACAGACTCCCGGGAAGGGGCCTCAGAGCCGCTGGAGCACAGGCAACGTGGCTGCTTGGTCTCCTCAGCAGGGCGCTGGAGCCCAGCTGAGGTTCCAGTGCGTGGCCTCGGCCCCGCCACGCTGCCGCAGGAAGGAGCCCCACGAATGGCTACGACGTGAATGACATGTGCTGACAGCAGCCACGGCAAGGAGGGCAGGATTGACCCCCTATTCCCCACCAAGCCCAGCCTAAAGTGACAGCTCCGGTCGGGCCACTGTGCCCTTCCCAGGAAAATGGGCAGCTTGGGGTGCCCCATGGTCCCTGGCTTTGTCCTTGCTCCAAGCCTGGATCCTGTAAGGACACAGCTGGGGAGCTGAGGTTCTCCCTTCTAGGAAAGCTGCTCAGGAGCCCCAAGGCACGAGGAGGGGCCCTCGCCACATGAACGGGCAGCAAGGCCCGTTCCAGGTTGGAGAGAGGGAGACAGGCTAAAGAAATCAGGCCACTCTGTTCAGCAGTTCCGTTTTTGCCAAGCAACTGTGACCGAAACCAACTGCAAGATTCTCAAGAGCCTTGGAGAGTCAAGGAAATCATCATCTAAGAAAACACTAAGCCCGTCAAGGGCCCACCCTGACCCTGCGGGCAGAGACAGCCCGCGAGGCTCACAGTTACATCCCCCAGGTCACCAAGGGCCAAAGGCTGGACGTGGGTGCTCTGAGATTACAGCTGAATCCTCCCCTCCATTCCCCTGTCCTTCAGGGACTCCCCAACAGCCGTGGCAATGGCCAGAGAGCCAGGTTCCACCTGCACAGTTCAGGCCATGGCTCGTGGCATCATTACAATGCCTGCTGAGCTTCACAAAGCAGAAAGGTCCACTGCCCACCCCCGGAGGCAGGGAGCGGGTCCCTGTGGGTCGCACTGCCCACACGCCTCTGCTGCTGCCCAGGCGCACACTCTTCTCCTCACATCCATTTCCCCAACTAGACTGGGAGCTCCCTGTGGCCATGACAGTGTCCACACAACCACCTCTGGCTGCCCAGAGCTCCGCTCTGCAGAGGGCTGGGTAAATGGTGAGCACTAGTAAAACGCTGACATGAACAGCAGTGATAACCTGGCCCCAGGTTCCATCAGACACATCAGCGCTCTCTCCTCCAGACGAAAGCTGAGTGTGCTGAGAACGACGACTGCATCTTGCTGGACTGGCTTCTGGCACCCGCCGGCACACAATAGGGGTCTATGCCATTTTGTTAAATGAATGAATCAAACAAACAGGATTACAATGTCAGACTCCAAGGCAAGATGGGCAACTGTTCTCAGCTTCACCGGGATTCCCAAGCACCAGAACCACCTCTCCCAACTCCCAGGGCCTCCCCAACCCGCAGTTCCAACAGACCCCATCAGAGACGGACACCAGGCAGTGCTGCTTGAGGGAAGCCCCGGGGGTGCCGCAAGGACACGGAGGCTCTCGCAGTTGAATGCACGGAGCCTGGAGGCTCCCCTCGGGGCACAGCACCCTCCTCTCTGTCAGTCTTAGCAAATGCTGACTAGTGACTAAGGAGCTGTTAGGTCGCAGTGCCCGGAGGTTCAGTGAGCTCCAGCAGCGATTCCAAGCCTCCTCAATGCTGCTGCCTTCCCCCACACACTTCCCCAGGAACCCCGTTTTTAAAAAGATTTGTTTCTACCAAGCAAACAGTGTTTATTATGTAATCATTTAATTTCCTATATTCCTTTAATAGAAAAAACTCCCTACGTACCCATCATAGGCTTCTGACCAGCATGGGCTCACAACCCTGCGGCCATCAACTGTCCAGGACCCCAGCCCAAGGTAAAGCAGCCTGACATTTCCCTTCATCTGTGTGACCTTCTCAAGGAGAAACGGAGGGCCCCCCTGAGGATGACGACATTGATCCTAAGAGAATCAGGCCTGCCACAGAAGACTGCTGAAGAAAACGTCAGTACAACACCCTGTACCGTGGCAGAAGAGAGATGAAGCCCCAGTGACATGCACCTTGCCCAAGGCCACGAGTGCTAAGATGCGAGGTCCGGGCAGGTCTGGGCAGGAAGTAAAAGCAGAAGAGGACTCCTGTTCTGCTGTCCCTTGTCCCAAGTGCAGAACGGAGGCGAAGGGTGGCATCCCTTACCACCTCCCTCCCTCACCACCGCCCTCGGGGTCCTCTGCCCGGGGCTCTCCATCCAGCTCAGTCCCCCAGCCCCCGGATTCCCCCTGCCACCCTCCCAGACAGAGGCCCACCTGCTGCCGCTCCCCCGGGGTCAGTGTGGGCGAGAGGCCGGCCGGCCTGCTGGCGTCCAGGCTGTTCTTGGTCAGTGCGAGGGGCTGCTCCAGGCCGAGGCTGGGGAGGGACGTGTACAGGTGGCTGCCGTGCAGGCTCATGGTGGGGGCCACGGCGCGTTCGATGGGGCTGCGGCTCCGCTCCCGGGGGTCTTTGCGGCAGTCGCCATTGGCAGTCTTGTTCCTGAAAAAGAGGAGTGAGCGTTCAGAGGGGAATCCCTGGCATTTTCTGAAAGGCAAAGGGGACAGTGACTGTGTGCCAGGCACTCCGTGTTGCTTATTTAATTTTTTACCCTGAAGCTCAGGTCGTGTGGCTGGGCAGCATGAGGAGGAGCCGGCTACCAGCCCGGGTAGTGGGCTACAAAGCCCCTGGGTGCCGGGGAGGCTGCTGCCAGCGGAGTCCAAAGTCAGCTCCATAGAAGATGGAGCCCCCGACCCAGCGGCGTCCTCTGCCCGACTCTCTGTTCACTTCTACAATAATCTCCACCCCCTCGGAGCCTGGGGAGCTGGAGGCCAAGCTGGTTTGATAAGGACCTGCCACGTGGACAGGACGGGGACACTGACAATGATCCAGTCACCGGCTGTGTCCTACATGCCGGGCCTGGTCTAAGCCTCCACAGTACTGCTCAGCCCATCTTCCTAACAGCACCAAGCAGGCAATGCCTCCACCACCCCCTGTCCAGACGAGAACCCCGAGACTCAGAGTGGTGGAATCATCAGCTCAGGCTCCTGGCTGACACGTGGTGACGTCTGCTCTGGTGCTCCCGGGACGCCGCAGGGAGCCAGCGCGCAGCTCGCTCATCCAGGACACACGAGCAAGAGTGACCTGCGTCCAGAAGGTCCATCACTAGCCCTGGCCATGTGCTGAGCTCTCAGGTGATGCCACGTGGAATCCAGGTGAGACAGTCAGCGCCGCCTCCATCCGATGTATTAGTCCGAAGGCAGTGTTACATGTCGCATCTATCAGGCACTGGCCCCACACAGGTAAGGCGCGGCCAGCCCCAGTCCACCCTCCACACTTTATTCCAGGGGTCCCACAGTGGCATCTGCCTTGGGTCTTGCCTCTTGAATCCACCACATTCTCCGCTGACAGAGTAATCTTTTTCCATAACTAATGAGCTGGTCTTTTAAAGAAAAATGTGATGAATCATGATTTGAGTGAATTTTCTTTAAGAAATACAAATTATTTTCAGAGTCTGCAAGTAGTCACCTGTCTTAACTAGCAGAAAAGCCTGGGCCTGCCCTGGTGAAGCAGCAGCCACAGCCCCCATTCTGGACTGGCTGAGTATGTTACACACACACACTGAAGATGTTACACACACACACACTGAATGTTACACACAATGTTACGCATGCACACAGAATGTTACACACTGAATACGTTACACACATGCACGCACACACTGAATGTTACATAAACGCACACAGTTACACACACACATGCACGCACCACACACACATGCATGTGACAGGCATACCTTTCTGAAACTGTAGATTAACTTCAGTTGTAAGAACACAGAGCCATCACATGCACCCTGTACCCTGACTCCCCGGATGGTGGCATCTTGTAAAAGTACAATACAATATCACAACCAGGATAAGACAACTACCAACCTTATTCAGATTTCCTGTTTTGCCTGTATCCATCCCAGAGCAATCTCTTTATAAAGCAAATCCAACCACATCCAGCCCTTAGTTAATGTTTTTAGCAGCTCAGCACGGGCCTTGGTAGCCTCTGGGCCTGACCACCTTCCCATCCTCATCTCTGGCTCCAAGCCTCCAAATGTTGTGCTCCGTAGTTTCAACCGTCTACTTGCCATTCCTCAAATAAGACGCAGCCACTCTGCCTCTGTGGCTGTGTACAGGCGGTGCCGCTCTAGCCTCCCTCCTCCCCCTGTCCTGCACTGCCAACCACAGCTGTAGCGTAAAATCCCAAAGTGCCCCGTGCAAACCTTTAATATAGAACCCATCACCCACCGTCAATGATCTCTTCATCTATGCACCTGCCCCTCCTCACATTACCTCGCCCCTCCTATCTCATTACCCTTGCTAGCATGGGCGCACAGAGAGAGACTTAACAAGTCAATGAAGAGAAACAGTGCATGGGTGACTGGGTAAGAAAGGCAGGTATCGTGGAGTGGAACTGTGGATGGGCAGAATCATGGAGAGCTAGAGGGCTGAGGAGTCTACTGGAGGTGCGTTCAAGCCTTCAGACGGACTCTGCAGCCCAATCAGTGAGCTGTTAAGGGCTGAGCAGGAGAAGCACCAGAGGGGGCCTGAGTGCAGCCTCGGCTGTGATGTTGTGACGTCATTCTGTGCCATCTCTAGCAGGGGCACGTGCTCGGCTTGCCACTCAGTGCCCCGAGGCGTTCCGAGCCTCGGCGTCTCCATGTAACCATGTGGTCATAGTAAGACCCACCCAGAGGACTCTAAACGGGGGACAAACAGCACACAAACCAAAATCAGGGAGTGCCAAGAGGACCCAGTCAGCCCTAAACCAAAACAATCACAGCGGCGCACTGCAGCCCTCAGTGAGCGCCAAGAGAACCCTGTCAGCCCTGAACCGAGTGTATTGATTATAGGGTGATTAGCTGTACAAGACCCAGTATTCGTTTATGGGTTTTTTTCTTTCCTTTTATTCTCTGGCTGATGATACAGAATGTCTTAAAAGCAATGAAGGAATAAACGTTCAGCCCATTAAGACAACCATGGAAGAGAATGTTCTGGCCAGAGCCTAGACAGTAGGTTCCATCAACGCCACACACATCCTGGCGATTTTCAAAACATTAAAATACTAAAAGCTTTAATACTGAACCCAGCCTGTCCATGATGTCGCTGTCCGCGGCAGTTCAGAAGACAGCACAGGTTTCTGCAATGAATGCCTCAAGGGTTACGATCCCAGACACTGACATCACCAGAGGATCTTCCACGGAACAGACATCAAGCCAAGCAGGCCTGAGATCCGCTGGCTTCTACCCTAAACAGGGCTTGGTTCCCGAATACTCAATTCATCCGTGTCACCGCACATCCTCATCTTCAGTGTCCCGCTCCCTTCCAAATTCAGATAAAGACACAATTTCATTGTTAACGACATGAGTGAATGGCTTCTCTCCTCCTCACTGATACTTCCACGGGCCACTTCACGAAGTGCACAGACCTGGGGGCTCATATCGCGGATTCAGGAGCGCCTCAGACATGGTGTGCCTCTGAATTTAGACTTCCGTTCACTCAGCCAGTGCTAGCTGAGTCTCTGTTCTGCGGAGGTTACAGAAAGGAAGCCACAGCCCTGCCTTCTCACGGGCTTACAATCTAGCAGGGACAGAAAGGCCCCGGTGGGGCTGCAGCTCCCAAGTGACGGCTCTGGCTCCAGGCGAGGTCCGAGGATAAAGACAGAAGTCCAAGGATAAAGACACCCCCGGGTGGCAAGGAGGAGCAGCCTAAAGCTCAGGCCACGTCTGCCCATGTCCAAAGCCAAGGTCGGGGCACATAAGGCATTGCCCACCCCTCGCACCTTATGTCCTAGGGGCACGGCACAGTCACATGGAAGACTCAGCGGCGCCTCAGGAAATCCAAGCATGACTTGGAGACCACATCACAGAGGAGAGGGATGCCAGGGCCGCCAGGTGCCAGGGCAGAGGTAAGGACAGGGCAGCCCCGCACCTAAATCCACCATCTGTGCTCCCATAGCCCCACTGCGCGCCTACCCTACGCAGGGCAGCGGGGAGAAGGGGACTTCCAGGCGCACTAACTGGAAAGATGGTCCATGGAACACGGCACAGTGGGCACTACGGGTCAGACAAAGACGCTGAAAACAGCGAGAAAAGGCCCAGAGGACTGGCTGGTTAATTTTAGTAAAATTATACATTACTCACATTTCCAGCTCATTTTGCTGGTTCCCGGAGCTTCAAGACAGACATTGTTTTCTAGGCCCTGCTCCCCCCGGTGAATCACCTCCCAGCCACTGCTTCCCAGGCGTCATGTGCTCCCCAGGACGGCAGAAAACCACATGCATCCTGCCCGGGAGATGGGAGTCACCTCTGCTCCTGGTCAGGACTGTGCCCGAGAGAGCCCACTGCATCCCCGCGAGCACCCAACGGACTCCGACTGGCTCCGTGCCAGGCCCATCGGAGCCACTGAGGCTGCACGGCACCCGGCCCTGACCCGGGCCTCATCCCCATCCTAGGCAGGTACTTCCACTGCCAGCTGCCCACGGACAGAAAGATGGAAAGAGGAGGGGGGGAAAGAGAGGCCTACGACACTATCATCTAGGACAGAGTTTTCTGAGGACTGAAGGCCACATGCTCTCTAAGCTGAGAAACCAAGAATGTGTATCATATTTGGGGAAAAGTAAACCAGATTCCAAGCAGTGACACTGAAAGAATCCATCACGTGAAAAAAGTGCACTGCATGTTTGATACTCATTAAAATGGGTTTCCCGCGCTCCAACATTAAAAATGAGCTTCCCGCCCTCCAACAAACGCGCTCCAGGATGCTCAGCCGCCAGCCCCATCACCTGACGTTCTGAGCCTGCACTGCGCTTCATTCACCACGGACCGCCGCGAGCCACACCGATCTGAGTCTGAGTTCTTCTGCCTGAGGAGGGGGTATGCGTACAAGACATTTTGAGGATATATTCTGGGGTCCCCAAAGGCCCCCGGGCACCATGGCAGGGCCGGTGCTCCCACCCGGTGACAGAGATGAGGCCCAGGGCAGCCTTGGGCCCTGGCCTCCCACAAAACACCATCCTGAGGCAGCAAAGCAGCCCATCCCTACGCCAGGCGGTGCCTGGCAGAAGTAGACTGAAGGCCGTGCAGAGACATCCCCCAAGTACCGGAGTCCAGCCGGAGACAGAGATCCGAAGGAGGGGCCAGCAGTGGGCCAGTGAGTGGGCCGGGACACAGCCCCATCTCCAGCCCTTTCGTCCTCTCCCTCCCACCGCAGCAGTTACAGGAGAATCTGACCTCTGAGAACTGGCAGGACAGCCGGATGCCCACACAGTCTTAACACATCATAATGAGGTTGCTGGCTGGGCATGGTGGCACGCACCTGTGGTCCCAGCTACCTGGAGGCTGAGGTGGGAGGATCGCTTGGGCCCAGGAGGTGGAGGCTACAGCGAGCCATGGTCACGCCACTGCACTTTAGCCTGGGTGACAGAGCAAGACCCTGTCTTTAAATAAGTAAGATTGCTAGCACATCTTTAATCTTAAAAAGCTTCCTCAGAAAACAGACTTAATGCCACTGAACGGTGCCCTTAAACCTGGTGAAAGTGGTCAGCTGTATGCTCTAATTTTTTTTTTTTTTTTTTTTTTTGAGGTGGAGTCTCGCTCTGTCACCCAGGCTGGAGTGCAGTGGCCAGATCTCGGCTCACTGCAAGCTCCGCCTCCCGGGTTCACGTCATTCTCCTGCCTCAGCCTCCCGAGTAGCTGGGACTACAGGCGCCCGCCACCTCGCCCGGCTAGTTTTTTGTATTTTTTTAGTAAAGACGGGGTTTCACTGTGTTAGCCAGGATGGTCTCGATCTCCTGACCTCGTGATCCACCCGTCTCGGCCTCCCAAAGTGCTGGGATTACAGGCTTGAGCCACCGCGCCCAGCCTGCTCTGCTAATTTACCACAACTTTTTAAATAATAAAATTTTACATGAATACTATAGAAAGAACTTCCTCCCAACCTTTACCTGCTGCCCCCTGGGGTTTCTGTTGTGTACAGGGCAGGTCAGCCCATTCCAGTTTTACAGAAGAGATGGCCAAGGTGGAGAAGATGAAGGCTTTGCCCAGACAGACCACCCACCACAGACACCAGCCCTGTGGCATGTCGTCACACCAGGACCACCAAGAGACTCTCCATCACCTCCCAGCTCCACCCCAAGCTTCCAGGAGGCCTTTCCCACTCACCAGCACCATTTCCACCCACCTTCCCGCCCCAACTACAGAGCCGCAGGGAAGGAGCCGTGCGGAGATGCCGGCTGCCAAGGCCTGTCCCCAGACAGTCCCGCCTAGCTGGCTTTCTCAGTCAGTAAGCGCCTGAGGCACAGCTCCCAGGGGACCCTGATCCCTGGCTGGACCGTGCACTCCTGGGAGGGCTGACACTGCAGCCCCCACGTCCTAATCTCCTTGGCTCCACACAGGTGACCACATACCAGATGTTCTAATAACTGTCCATAGAGTAAATGAATCATTAAGGTACACATAGTATGTGTGAGTCCAGTTAACAGCATTTGTGGCAAATGACAAGAGAGTTAAGGAGATTTCGGAGAAAATGACTGGTGGAAAAGACTTTTCTCCGACAAAGCAGAATTTAGGGAACATTTAAATGTTGGGCACAAACAGTGGTGAGATGTCTTCTCCCTTCAGTTCCTTCCTCCAACTTCTGTTGTCCTCCTCACCTCCTCCCTGCTTCTACATGTCCCCTAGCTCATCCAAAGCACCCCACAACACACACACAGGAAGGAACTCAGCACCGTGGCTTCTCTCCCCTTGTGAGTGGGAGAGTTCACTGCTTCCCAGCGAGCAACAAGGTGCCTGGGTGTGTCCCCGAGACATCCTGGTCAAGCCGCGTCACTCCTCTGCCAATTTTAGACGGGAAGCGGGGGAGGTGGTTGCAAAGGAAGGCCTGGGTGAGACGATGTTTGCAGAGGTGGCGGAGACCAAGGCAGAGACACCCTCCTAGGTACAAACGGCAAGAAGTGTGTCGTGGGCAGGAAAAAGTTGGGAAGATACCAACATTCGGACTGTCCTGAAGACAGAGATGACCCTGAGGCTCCTGGCTTCAACAGCGGGGCCCACCCTCGCCCGCAGGGACAAGGGCAGAGACTGTCTCTGCCTTCTATGCATCAGCAACTACTGCCATAGCTTAACATTGTTTAATAACTGAGAAAAAGCCACCAAAAAGTCAAGGGAATCAAACGCGAGTGTGAATGCTGCCACAGCCAGCATGGCTGCCACAGCCGTCCGCCCACAGAACGTCTCCCCCATTAATTCTCCACAAAGGGGCCAGGCGCAGCGACTCATGCCTGTAATCCCAGCACTTTGGGAGGCCAAGGTAGGTGGACTGTATAGGCCCAGGAGTTCGAGACCAGCCTGGGCAACATGGCGAAATCCCGTCTCCACAAAAAATAGGCATGGTGGTAGGAGCCTGTAATCCCAGCTACTCGGGAGGATGGCTGGAGCCCGGGAAGTTAAGGCTACAGTGAGCCATGACAGAGCCACTGCACTGTAGCCTGGGCAACAGGGTGAGACCCTGCCTCAGAAAATAAAAATAAAATACTCCCCACAAAGGTAGTGTCCCTCTTTTTGCTGGTCCAGATTTCAGAAATCGACTCCATGGACCAGGCAACACAGGACTCATTTGCTCCATCTATCACGAGACAGCTGTGAGAAGCGTATTGGCCGGGCACAGTGGCTCACACCTGTAATCCCACCACTTTGGGAGGCCGAAGCTGGCAGATGGCTTTAGCCTAGGAATTCAAGGCCAGCCTGGGAAACATGGCAAAACCCTGTCTCTACCAAAAATAGAAAAATTATCTGGGCGTGGTGTCACGTACCTGCGGCCCCAGCTACTCTGGAGGCTGAGGTGGGAGGATCACCTGAGCCCAGGAGGTGGAGGTTGCAGTGAGCTGAGATCTGCACCACTGTATTCCAGCCCGAGTGACAGAGTGAGACCCTGTCTCAGAAAAAGAGCTGGGGACTCTCTGAGTAAGTGATTGATGTTGACTATCTTTATTATCATCAGTTCTCATTTACTGAAGGACATGCCCAATCATATGCTAGGCCTTATCTTAGTAAATTCACTGCCCCGCTGCAAAATAAGCGTCATCTCCATTTTACAAATAAATAAACTGAGCTTCAGAGAGGCTAAGTAACTTTTCAAAGTTTACAAAACTAGTACAACAATTCCAATATATATTGGACTGGCTCCAAAGCCTTTCCATTTTCCAGGAGAGAGGAAAATACAAAGACCTGTGTACCTACTACTCAGAACTAGCAAATGAAAATGCGCTCTCATATTTGCTTCGGGCCTTTTCTTTCCTCTGGCCGTGATGAAAGCAGCAGAACATGCAGACGCATGAGGTCCCTGCTGCAGGCCCTTCTCAGTCCCGTTCCCCTCTCTTCATCCCCAGGGGCATCCTGTTTTGTATTTGGTGCCTCCTGCTACCTGGCTGTCGTCCTCTGGCCACCCGTGGATGTGTCTGGAAGCACACATCCGTAGCATGCTTCCCACTCCAGCATGCCAGAACACTGTGTGTCTTGTACAATTGTGTCTTTCCCTCGTGTGGTCTTGAGCTCTACCCATGTTCCAACACAGAGACTTGGCTTATGCATGATATTGCCTGCTCCGTGGTATTCCTCCATACAAATACACCACTGCATATGTACCCGTTCCTTTATTGACCCCCCAGTGCCTGGGCACTCTTTGGTTTTTTCCTTATGAAAATGGCCCCCATAGGCCAGGTGCAGTGGCTCACACCCGTAATCCCAGCACTCTGGGAGGCCGAGGCAGGTGGATCACCTGAGGTCAGGAGTTTGAGACCAGCCTGACCAACATGGCGAAACCCTCTCTACTAAAAATACAAAAATTAGGTGGGCTTGGTGGTGGGCGCCTGTAATCCCAGCTACTCCAGAGGCTGAGGCAGGAGAATCACCTGAACCTGGATGCAGAGGTTGCAGTGAGCCAAGATTGAGCCATTGCACTCCAACCTAGGCAACACAGCAAGACTCCATCTCAAAAAAACAAACAAACAAACAAACAAAAAAA
>NW_012104721.1:508372-529100 GCF_000951045.1 Mandrillus leucophaeus | reverse complement strand
GGAAGGAAGGAAGGAAGGAAGGAAGGAAGGAAGGAAGGAAGGAAGGAAGGAAGGAAGGAAGGAAGGAGGCACCGTAGTGCTTAAGTCCTCAGACATGTCTCCTGGTGCTGGGGACCAGGGCTTCTGACATTCTCTCAGGTCAGTATTTGCAGGTCATCCACCTTCGACTTCAACACATGTGACCAGAAACCTTCCCAAGGCGGCCATCCACTTTGGTGTCCCTCTGATGGCCGTGGCTGACCGCTGCTGCTGCTGTGTGTCCTCGGTGACATCCAGCCTTGGCAGCCTGTGGATTTCTGCCATTCTCCTGGCATGAAATCACTCGTTCTTGTTGTTTTAATTTGCATTTCTTCAGTTACCCCGGCAGTGGAGCATCTTTTCATACACTTGTTGACCATTCTACTTTATTCTGTGGATTGCCTTTAATTTCTGTAATGGGTTGAATTGTGTCCCCCTGAAAACACACGGAAGTCCTAACCCCCTAGGTTCTCTGACTGTGAGCTTATTTGAAATAGGGTCTTTACCGAAGACCAAGTAAGCTGTGGTTATGCGGGTGTGCGCTAATCTAGTATGACTTGTGTCCTATTAGAAAACATGGGAAATCTGGATACAATGACAGACACATATGGCAGGAAGAAGATGTGAAGACATAAGAGCATCATCGACAAGCCATGGAACGCCAGAAGCCACCAGCAGCTGAGAGATAGGCCTGCACAGACGCTCCCCATAGCCCTCAGAAGGAGCCAGCCCTGCTGACACCTTGATCTCAGGCATCCAGCCTCCAGGAACGGTGAGACAATACATTTTTGTTAAGCCACCCAGTTTGTGGCCCTGTGTTATGGCAGCCCTACCAAACTAATACAATTCCCCAGGCCGTAGCCACCCGCTGCCCTGCTTTACATGGGTTTAGATATTTGCCACAGCCATGTTTCTTCTGCTTTATCTATGATCAACCTGAAAGTTTTTAAAGATTCCTCTGGACATTTAAAGAGAGGTCCTGAGATCCACTGGGCCTCGGGCACCTGTCCTGTACGCCTGTTGTCCTGAGGCACTGCACAAGCACCACACAATGACAGTCCAAGCAGAGACCAGAGCTGGGGAGGCCAGGTCAGCCCAGACCTGCCAGTAAGAAGCTGAGGGTTCCAGAGGCTGGGAAGGGTAGGGAGAAGGTAGGGGCTGCAGAGATCTGCTAAGGATACAAAATTACAGCCAGGAAGGAGGAGTAAGTTCCAGCACTATGGTCACCTAGACCGCTATAGGGTGACTGCAGTTAACAATAATACACTACAGAGTTTCAAACAACATCCACATATTGGATGTCCCCAGCACAAAAAAATGATAAATGTTTGATGATGAAGGCTAAGCACCCTTAGCTCATCACTCTACACGACACGTGTCAAAACTTCACTATGTACCCCATGAATATGTACAATTACTGTCAATTCAACAACAACAACAAATATATATATAAAGTTGGAGGGTTGGCTGCCCCCAAATCGGTTCAGGAAGCCAGGAGAAAGAGCCCCATCTTACATGTGCCTACATACAAGAGGGAGAAGCTTGTCGGCCGAGTTACCATCCAAAACCTTTTGGCTCGGCGGTGTTTGGGGAGGATGAAAGAATAAAGCTGCAGATCTTTTCATGACTCCTGCACCTCCTGCTCTCTTCTTCAACAGTCGTGCCAACCCCCCACTCCCACTTTACACTGAGGGAAAGTGGGTTGAGAGGTGGAGGGATCTGCCCAGGGCCATGTGGCTGGCAGGTGGCAGAGCAGGGACTCGGGTCCCTGGCACTGGCACTGCCGCCAGTGCCTGGAGGGTTCACAAGCAGCTGGGGTCTGTGGTGCTGGAGGGAAGGTGGTCGCACTGAGTGTTGAGAGAGCAAATGGGTGTCCACTTCTGCTGCTCTCCTGTCAGTGTGGACTCTGTGGCTCTAACTGCGCCGAGGGTTTCCAGTCACTGTGCGCTCAAGAGTGACAGTCATTAAATCAGCATCGCCAGCATCTCCACATACTCCAGCCTTCAAGCTTCTTCTGACTCCCTCTGGCAGCTCAGCCGGAATCTGCATCGTGTGTGAGGCTGCCCCTCTCTCACCTTGAGGCTGGAAAGAGCTCTGAGGGCAAAGTGGGTCCCTCCTTTCCTTGAGCACAATCAGTCCTCAGATCTGTGCAAGGGACGGAAGGCACTTGGGAAACCTGGCAGGTCCGGAAGCACAGTGCGCACTTACCCAGCGGCAGCCGCTTAAAGGAAGATCCCAGACACCCGAAATGTCAGCCTTAGCAGAGACACTCTAAGTGATTTCAGTTAGAGACCTGTCGGAAATGCTGCTGCTGGTAGCCTCCATCTTTCCATTCTCCCTGTGGTGGCCCAAAAAGCCAGGTGGCCGGTTTGGCTAGAATGAGGCGTAAAGTCAGAGCCAACAGGTTCTGAGTGAGTTCGGGGCCAACCCCTGCAACTTTCCCATATCCAGTTCCAGCGTTCAGAGACCCTCTTCGCCTGGGAATGTGTGCAGGCTTTCCAGACCGGGTTCCTCTAGAGAGGCAGGACTCACGGAAATGCTGGCCAGCAGTGTGGAGCACGTCCAGGTTGCCCAGATCCTCAGGTCACGTTTCTGAATAGCTCAACTCTATGTAAACAAGGTACCAGCTTTCTTTAACCAGAACTGTCTACACGTGTTTTCCATTATTAGCTTTAGTTTTTTAAGAAAAACTGACATTTGAGAAACAGGTCATGGCTGAGAACATGACCGGTGAAGCATCTCACCTGCCCCCACGTTAGCAACTGTTGCCAGGGAAGTAGTTGTGAGAGCACGGCCAGTAGTGGATGCCCACCTGCGCCCAGGACCCCCCGAACTTAATTCAGATGAGGCAGGAATCCATGTGCACGCTAAGCACTGTTTACAGGCAAAACAGATGTGTCCCACATTAGAGTTTTCAAATGAATGGAGATGTTGCTGAGATTAATAACACGGAAAATAATTTAAAATTCCTACTGCTGCTCATTTGTAGTTGTTTTTGTCATTATGTAATCTCTCAAGGAATATGTTAAAAATACAACCGCTATCATATTTTTTGACATTAAACAGAATCCCCGTATCATAGAAGGGATGAAACCCCTCTATCCTTCCTTCCTCACTGAGCTGCAGTGTCCGAGGTGGACAAAACCCTGGGAGAGACGATGGTCTCTGCATAGCAGCAGAGGCACCAGCATGTCGCCATCCCGCCTGGCCATCCTCCGGGGACTACTGGAGACAGCTGGGGCGAGGGCTAGAGGAGGAGTGAAGAAAAGGCATTTGACCACTAAGACCACCCAGTGCTAGTCGACCCAGATGTCCCGTTCTCCCTGCTGCTTCACTGCACCCCACACCCTCAATCTGACTCTGAGCTCCGCTGGAAAGGCCTTCCCTGTGCTGGAAAAGTGGAGGGCAGGACCCACGGCCTCCGACGCCCACCTCAGGAAGGCGGAGGATGGAGAGAGGGTCCATCCGCCAACTCAAGGTTAGCAGAGAAGACACTTTCCCTCTAGACACGCCTGGAGGGAACCAAACGGGAACAGTGATTGCTCGGTAGGCTGCTCAGAGGTGTCCGTAAGTCAGTGTCTAGAACAGTGCCTGGCACACACTATTTTATGAATGAGCCAACCAAATCTAAACAAATTCTCAGGAGAAACCAGCACCAGCAGGTTAGAGTCAGACAGAGGAACTCATGAAGCTGGGTGACCCAGGGCTGGGCCATCCATGGCCCTGGGGCTCCTGGAGAAACCCGAGGAGGACAGCCCCAGCCAGCGCCAACCCACTAGAAACGAGTAGTCTGAGGAGACCTTCCTCCGTTCCCTCTCTCGTTCTTCCGACTGGCACTGTCATCTTTCGTAACTTCAAATTCTTTTGAAGGCTCACTCTTAGTTTTTACTCCATATTATGCAGCAAATTGCTGGAAAATATTATAAAACTGTTTACTGGCCAGGTGTGGTGGCTCATGCCTGTAATCCCAACACTTTGGGAGACTAAGGCGGGCGGATCACTTGAGGCCAGTACAAGACCAGCCTGGCATGGTGAAACCCCGTCTCCAAACTGTCACCCACGGGGCACACTCCACAAGTGAACATTCATATTTAAGAGGGTCACACTCCAGAAGCAGCCTATGGAAACAGGGCACACAGGCAAGGACTCCCTCCCTTTCATTTATCGTGGCACGTTTCTGAACCAAAAACCAGGGCAGACAGTCTAACAAAAACTAACCTTCAACGTCAGGATTATTCCAAGACCTGCAGTCACCAGTACTATCCTTTCCTCAAAACAACCCAAGATGCCAACAGGCACTTCCACACCCATGTTGCACAGTGTGGCCGCATCAAAGTCTCCCATTCTTTTTTTCCCGTTATTTCAGCTTTGTGACCCCATACTGGCTAAAGACCAGACATGAATGAGTGCATGCAGGCATATCGGAGACAAATAATCAGACTTCCTTTCTGCGTCACGTGGTGTGTGGCAGTCTCCTCCTCCCCACACGCGGGTGCGTGGCCACAACTGCCTGAATGCCAGCTGCTTTCCCACGGTCCAGCCCTAAGATTGGTAGGAACCAGTTCGAAATCATTTTGTGCACTTCTCCCTACTACAGGAAGACCTCTGGTTCAATAAATCCATTCGGCACTAAGTAAAAATTTTAAACCTGGTTTTCCTCTTAAAGTTACTGATCTACCCTGACTGAACTCAGAAACTCTGCCAAAAAAAAAAAAACAAAAAACTATTGAGCTAAATTATTATACACCCATTGAAAATTTGAGTATTGAGTATATGAAGTGATTAAATGCTCATCTAGTAGAAGATTTTGAGGCATCTACTGTATATTCTTTAAAGTAACAATAGACCATAAGGGCCTTCCTTCCGAGAGCCAATCATGTAGTGTGTTAATTCGCAACATGAACTACCTCTCAGCACCCAGGTAGTCAGGGCTGTGCGCCATCTTTCCTAAACTAGGGGGAAAGGGTTGGCCAAGCTAATTTTCTAAAAAAAAAAAAAGAAAAAAAAAAACCAGACTGCATTACAGAAATCAGATTTAAATTACTTAAAGAAAAAATTGTTTTGAGGACCTCCAGGTGCTTAGCAAGGCTACTGCTTTACTGACAATTGACACCCTAATGACAAATAAAGCAGAGTTCCTACGGGACCGGGAAAAAACAGTACTGAGAGCCTATTTCATTGATCTGAGTTATAAAACTGCACTTCTTTTCAAATAGTCTCATCTTCAAATTCTGCAAAAAATTCAGAACTAAGCTGTCTACTGAGCTTCACTGTAACATCCCTCACATCTAGATGCAATCCCCTGGCTATAAAATCATATTTCACCCAGAAGTGTTCGTCTGTGGAGTGTGCAGTGTGGAAGCCTGAAAAGAAAGTGGGGGGAAGGGGGTTCAATCATTCCATTCATCACTGAAGTGGCATCTCTTCTCCCAAACTCCTGAGTTGATGATTCAAATAATGCCTCCAGAGAATTCAAAAGCACCCTCCCCCGGCACCCCAAGTTTCATGCACCTTTCCTTTGTACGACGGCTTCCAAACCAGATGGTAATGGTGACTCTTACCTACTCTTTAAATTCAATTAAAATCACCACCCCCAGTGGTCATCACGCATCACATCTCTCTATTATTAGGCACCAAATACTGTATGCCTGGAGCTTGGTCTGCCCTCCAAGCTGCCTGACTCTCCTTCACAGCCTCAGTCACCCCAGGTGAGTATGGAATATAAAGGATTCACACACAATTGACTCATTAACGTTTATTCAGTTGACCTGAAGTTGATCATCACAGTTCTCAGTATTTTTTTTTTACTATGGTGAAGTACTATATACATAAAATTCACCACTTTTCAGTGACAGTAAGTACACTGGTATGTTGTGCTGCCAACCACACCATCCATCTCCAGAACTGTGTCCTCTTCCCAAACTCTGCACTCATTGAACACCCACCTCCCATTTCCTCCTCCTTGCAGCCCCTGGAACCACCATTCTATCTTCCAGGACTTTCACTGCTCTAGGAACCTCATGTCGGTGGAATCATCCAACATTTGTCTTTCCGTGACTGGCTTACACAAGGTCCATCTATGTGGTGGCACGGGTCCGGATCTCCTTCCTTTTTAAGGCTGAGTAATATTCCGCTGTCGTACAGACCACATGTGATTTCTCCATTCGTCTGGTGAGGGACGCCTGGTGGTTTCCACCTTTTGGCTATTGTGAATAGTGCCGCTATGAACGTGGGTGTGCAAGTGTCTGTTCAAGTCTCTGCTTTCAGTCATTTCGTGCGTATAAGTGGAACTGCTGCATCATATGATAATTCTGTTTAATTTTCAACACACCATTGGTAGTAAAGGAGGTGGGAAGTACAGGATGCATTTTTCATTTCACGTTTGGCCCTCTCTACTAGAGAAAAACAAAAGGTTTCCAAAAGGATGGATCTCGTCCACAATAATAACTGAAATTGTAAGCCTTTGTGAAAACAGCCCAAGTGGTTCATGAGAGAAATGAATTTTCATGAATAATGTAAACACTGGACATAAAAGTTACATCAACAAAGAATATCCACCACCCAGCTCACTAAATCCAGCAAACTTGGGCACACAAGGGGCCCACTGCAGTCAGTGATGTTGTAATCAACAGTGAGCATTTTGGAGACTTATAAGCTACATATTTGTGGTTCTCATTTCTCACTGTGAACCTTTAAAAATTGTTTCAAGTCATCGGAGGATGGCTAATGTTAACAACAGCAATACATATTGACCATCTGTATAACATTGGTGTACAGTGTCACGAAGTGCTTTGCATATACATTATGTTAATAGATCCTCTTCAATCTGCAACTCCTTTTTTAAAAAAAAAGTAAGAGTTTTGCTCTGTCACCCAGGCTGGCATGCAGTGGCACAATCTCAGCTCACTGCAACCTCTGCCTCCTGGTTCAAGTGATTCTCCTGCCTCAGCCTCCCAAGTAGTTGGGATTATAGGTGTGCGCCACTACGCCCAGCTAATTTGTATATTTTTAGTAGAGACGGGGTTTCACCATGTTGATCAGGCTGGTCTCGAACTCCTGACCTCAGGTGATCTGCCTGCCTCGGCCTCCCAAAGTTCTGGGACGTGAGCCACCGTGCCCAGCCATGCAACTTCTCTTTAATGGCCAGAAAGTGCATTTCTCGAATGATGAAACTAAAACCCGGGGGGTCCTCATCTGTGCAGGCAGGTGAGCACACTTACACACCCGGCCCTCAAGCAGTCACTTACTCCACTCTCCATTTTCAACCCAGTTTCATTCGGAACAAGGAGGGGACAAAAGGGTGGGAGGAGAGGCTTTTCTGTGGAGTGACTTTACAAGTTACTGAGAGATGAAACAAAAGCATTCATTTTCTATTAAATGTGGAAGATCTCCCAATCTCTAATTGGTCCTGCACTCTAAGGCAACTTACAGAGGAGGGACTCAAGTAAAATTTCCATGGAGGGAAGTGGTCAAATAGCTGAGGTCAAACCCTCCAGACTCCAACTGCGGCCAAGTGCTTTTATTTCCCTTGTAATTTTCTTTAAGAATAAATGTTAAACCTAAAACATACCCCCTTTTGGAGGCGATCTTGGCAGCTGGACTGAGTGGGAAGAAAAAGCACCTTGTACTCCCCGAATCAGCAGCCAAACTATGCACCATTGTCTAGAGGCGGTCACATGACAGCCATCACCTGAAACTTGGTTACTTCCAATCCATGAGGGAAACAATCACTAGTGTGCCTTAACCCTTCCAGCTCCCACGGGCAGCCATGCGGCAGCTGCTCTCAGCAGCCCTCTCTCCCCTTCCAGTCCCCGCTTAGGAGAAACTGTACAGGGCACAAATCTGATTGGGACAAGGTGGCGTTTGGGGAGAAGGGAAGGATGAGAAGGAAAATCACTGCTGTCCCTTCTAAGCAAAGACTACCTCTCCCAGCACTTGCTGTCTCGCAGCTTAAATTAATTACAGCTGAAAATACAGGGTTGCCATCTGGTTTGAAAAAGCAAGGATAAGGGAATAAAATGAAAGGGTTCTTGGTACTAACCTCACTTTAATCATTGCCAAAGAGCATGAAGACAGCCCAGCGTCCTCCCACAAGAAAGCCTTGGGCCTCACAAACTTGGCAAGCAGTCCCAGGCACAAAACTGGATGGGCGGGCGCCTGTCAGAATAAAAGTCCCCCCTGAAACGAGGGTTGCGAGGTAAGGGGCCTGCTTGCCCCCTGCACTGCAAGGAAAGTTTCCTATGGGTCCTGGGGTAGGTCAGGAACTCCTGGGAGGGTTTATTTACAGAAGGTGCCTTGCCAAAACGCTACACGCATCATTACAGTTCCATTTGGTAAGAAAATAGATTTGCTGTCAGAATTACAGCATGCGATTTCCTCTTCCTTTGTTTCTCCATCTTCCATAACATAAGGCTTTTATAAAACTCCAAAATAAGGCTAAAGAAAACACAGGAGAGGAAGGTTGCTGCAGAAGTGGAGGCGCTCCGAAGGCAAGATGCATGCAACTCCACAGCAGGGCCGCAGCCGGCCCCTCAGAGAAGGAATGCCAGAAATCCCCTGTTCTCCTGTGCTGCAGCCGCAACTATAGTCTCACTCCTGCACTGCAGGAAGCAACTTCCTTCTGCCTCCCTTCCACCGGCAGAATCTTAGGTGAGAGGCTTTTCTCTTAGGACTCAGGCTGCCACAGATGCAGACTCCAGGCACTGGACAAGCGAAGGTGCCGCAACCATTCTAGGTTTGTCTTGGTGAACTTACAGGGTGGGTGCAAGAAGTTGCCAAGTCTGCAGATGTCTTAGCCACATGTCAGCATCAAGTAGTCCAGAGAAGTGAAGCATCAGATTTTCAGCCCAATTTAAATTTCCACCTGCCCACTACCTGAGTTCTTTTATACCCAGGTCAGTTTTGCAAACAAGACCCTGATATACCCAGGCC
Organism: Mandrillus leucophaeus; assembly: GCF_000951045.1. Classification (NCBI taxonomy): domain Eukaryota; kingdom Metazoa; phylum Chordata; class Mammalia; order Primates; family Cercopithecidae; genus Mandrillus; species Mandrillus leucophaeus. Next base: position 520,151 of record NW_012104721.1, on the reverse strand, counting down.
CAGCTGCTTTCAGAAGGTAACACCAATGGAAGCACCATGGTATTTATAAGAATAAACTCTGATCAACCAGATACAGTATTTTATAAACCAGAGGTTCAAATTATAAAAGACAAGATAAAAGCAGATTATGAAAATAGCATTTCTGTTCTGGTGAAAAACACATCTTCAACCCAAAAATGATGTGAAAATTGTCTTCCAAATCCTGCCCTGACAGAATCACTGTCTATAGCAACAGTGTCCATAACATTCCAAATCTCAGGAGTGTAACTTTCTAGTAAATGGTACATCTGTCAAGCCACAGGAAACATCTGGTAAAATGGTTAAATAAAAGCAGAATTTAAACTTTTCTGGTTTCAGAGCTTACTAATGGTACTCAACAAGAGACTATCAAATTCTCTAAAAGCTCAGCGTGAGAGTGAAAAATATCCTGGAGAGGACCAGCTGAGAGAAAGAGGACAAAAAAAGAAGACAACCCGGGAAGGAGTGACTCTCGTCATGATGACGATGCCCCCATTCCAGGCGTGCCTCTGGGAGACAGCGGCCACAGCCCCCTCAGCTCCGCCAAGGATGGCCACATTCCTGCCCATCACCATGGCAGAAACCTTCTCCGGCCGAGTTAACTTCCTCTCCACCCAGGGCTGACCCCACAAGCATACTCATGTCTCCCCAGCGCCCCCAACCCAGGAGGCCCTCAGGAGAGGTTTGGGGGGATGGACTGACGAAGCGATGACGCACAAACAATAAGCTTCCCTCCGTTCCACGGCAGACATGTATTAAACACATACGATCATTCTACCATCACGACACACCCTGGCCAGGTGTTAACGCAATACATTTCAGTCCTTTCCAGAACATTTGACAAGGCTTTTCCATTAAATAAAAGATTTAATGATTTGACCACATCCAAATTTTAAAAATCTATATTTCAAAAACACGGTAAATAATGCTGAAAAGCAAATAACATTACTTATTTTCCCAACGCATTTGACAGAGCATCCTTAATATGAAGAGTCGTAACATATCAAGAGAAAGAAGATGAATATTCTAATTTACAAAAAAAGACAGGTACAAACATCACAGTCACAGAAGAAGAAATGCAAATGGCCAATAAGGATATGAAAAGATCATTCAAGTTCCCTAGTAGCAGGAAAAAAAAAAAAAACCAACCAACCAACCAACCAAACAACAAAATAAATGTTTCTCCCTAAGAAACTTGCAAGTATTATTACATAAATGAATAAACGGTAGCAGTCACCTGTGGATGATGCCGAAAGAGAGACAAATGCATACAGTTGCTGGTGGGGACAGATCAGCACACCGTACGGAGTGAAGCTGGCAGAACACACCCGTGAAAACAGAAATGGAAGACCTCTGATCCAGAAATTCCACTTCTATAAAAGTGAGAATATATGAGATGGGAGAAGGATGGAGATATTCGAAGTTCTGCAAAAGACAGTGAAACAATGTAAACAACCCAAATATCTGTATTTGTTAACAACTTCTTTTGGTTACAAGCAACAGAAAACAAACCTAGCTTAAGGAAAAAGGGGCAACTTACTGGAAAGATACTGTGATATTTCTTGGAAATGAAAAAATGCTGAACAACCAATCCTTGAAAAGAAGAAAAAAATAAAAAATGAAGTGGACCCAGGCATCTGGGCTTCAGGAGGCGGAAGGCGCCCAGGATGGGTCCATGTGCAGCCTCTCACCAGAGCCTGCCTTCTGTCCTCTCCCAGCACCCAGGGATCCACCACCACCACTGGCTCCAAGTATCACAACCTGGTCACCTTCCTAGGTCCTACATACATACCATCCTCCAATCACAGCTCCATTAAGGAGTTATTCACATCAAGTCAAAATCCCAAGAACATTTTTATTATAAATCAAACATGCTGCTAAAAACTAGAACATGCCCCAACACACACTTAAATGCTACCAGTTTTCACGGTCAAGAGACTTCACTGGGCTGGGCACGGTGGCTTATGTCTGTTATCCTAGCACTTTGGGAGGCTGAGGCGGGCAGATCACTTGAGGTCAGGAGTTCGACACCACCCTGGCCAACACAGTGAAACCCAGTCTCTACTAAAAATACAAAAATTAGCCTCACGTGGTGGCACATCCCTATAGTCCCAGCTACTTAGGAGGCTAAGGCAGGAGAATTGATTGAACCTAGGAGGGAGAGGTTGCAATGAACCAAGATAGTGCACACTGCACTCCAGCCTAGGTGACAGAGTGAGATTCCGTCTCAAAAAAAAAAAAGAGAGAGAGAGAGAGAGAGACTTCACGGGAGCCTTGAATGAATTATTTATAAGTAAAAAACTGAGGGATCTCCCAAGAGAGAAATCTATTGCTGGCTTCTCTCAGATTTGTAGGTTTAAGGAGAAAAAGGGACAGGGGAATGTTCCACCTCTGCCATGAATAAGATACTGGATTTTTTTAAAAAGTAAAACTGCTAGAATTGTTGGCTAGACAGAGATGAGCCTTTGGGGCAGGAATCAAATTTTACAAAAAGGTGATTTATCTTAGAGCAGGCGTGAAGTGTTTAATTTATTCCATGTATCTCGCCATCTTGCATTCCAAATCTTCTGCCTCCTCCAACAGTTCTCTCACTTCCCTTGTCCCCTCTTTCTGAATGCACCCCTCCCACCACAGAGGAACCACATGTATCCTAAATCGCTCCTTTATCATATACATCACCCCTCCCAGTGCTGATGGAGAGGCAGCCCCCTGCTGTTGGTCTCTTCTTCAAAGAGAAGCCCTGAGGAGCTGACACTCCAGAGCAGTGTCTGGGTCCCCTCTTCCCTCCCATGAAAGCCCCCAACCCTTCCCCTGCAAAGTGGGACGACTCCTAAAGATTGCTAGAAAATACAATGACTAAATACGATGTGATTCATTACTGAATCTTGAATTAAAAAGAATGTAAAATGATTTTTTAAAAAATCTTATAGTTTCTTATAGGAAGGGCATTGCTGAATATGAAAAGACGATGTGAGATCATATCACTGTCTGCACACATACGAAAGAAAAAGCAAATACGGGCAAACGTTAACAACTGATGAATGCAGGGAAGGGTATGTGAGTGTCCACTGTGCTAGTCCTTCAACGTTTCTGTAGGTCTAAACTTTTTCCAGAATAAAAAGTATCTATGGTGAGGAAACGGTGCAGGAAGGATAGAAAGAGGAGATTATCACCAAATTTGGCTGGAATATGTAGAATGATGTGACTTAAAGAACAGGTAATACAGTATACACGGCCCTCCATATCCTCAAGTTCTACATCCACAGATTCAACCAATCATGGACGGAAAATGTACTCAGGCCTCTGATGGTACAGACTTTTTTCTTGCTATTATTCCTTAAACAATACAGTATAACAACTATTTTCACAGCATTTACATTGTATTAGGTATAAGTAATCTACAAGTGACTTAAGTACACGAGAGGATTTGCATAGGTTATCTGCAAATACTATGCCATTTTATATGAGGGCCTTGAACATCCTTAGATTTCTGTATCCCCTAGGGTCTTGGAACCAATCTCCCAAGGATATCCAGGGATGGCTGTACATGACAATCACTTTGTCAGGAGCCCTCGAATAGTCTTCCCCAAGAATTGGCATGGGGATACCAGGAGGAGCCTGTGTAATGCAGAGAGGCCCGACATGCATGAAAAGATGCCATGGGCAACAAATATGTTAGTTTCAAATATTAGCTTCAAAATGAAAGTCACACGGGAAGTTGGAGAATCCAAATTGCTTGCCCTGAATTGCATGAGACCTGCTTCTCACACAGACAACTCTGTGTAGCTTGCCGAAAGTAGAGAAATAATAGCAGGGATTTAAATAAATTATTTTGAAATTAAACCATGGCTAATGGCCAAAGAGACTTTCAAGGAAAGGCCAAGGGGCCATCTTCTGAGTAATAATACTGGGAGAGGGAGTTTGGGAGCAGATCATCAAGTCCTCGATGGTCATCCTAAAGAAACTGTATCTTATTTCATAGTCCAAAGGGAACTAGAGCCACAATCCACTGAAAAACTCAGCCAAGTCCTCCAGTGAGGTTCTAGAGAAATCCCTGCTGATGAAGGAGCTGCATGGCTCAGGCGCCTTTCCGCAATGCCTCTCCTACCAAGCATAGCCATGGTGGAGAATCAGCTCCTAGGTGACATGGAGTGTCTGTGTTTCTATCACTGGATGTAATTTGCTCAAAAGCCAACGGCCTAAGACAAAATGATGTGGTGTCAATCAAAACCAACACACAGAGGATGACAGCTATTAGTGATACAAGCACAAAGCTGTCACACAAAAATAAAATAAACACAACAACAAATCTACTAGAAAACAGCTGAAAAACACCTTGGCTTTGAGGACTTTTTGGAAGAATTTGAAAAATACCAGAACTAGTACATACTTGGGCTGAGATGTGTTTGCTTCCCTAGCACAGTATGAGCGAACCTGCACTTTGGGTCAATTTCCACCCAAAAGAAATGTCTGGTCATCTCTCTGCCTTGTCAGACTCAACCCAAATGCACTGAATTCCTCACTTCCCTATACCCCACTTTATGTTCACACTTGGACTGGAGCCAGATGCATGAGCAAGAAATACAGAGGAGTGAAAAAAATCATTCCATCCACACAAGAAACCCGGGGGGCTTCTCACTGAGAGTCAACACTGGGATGAGATCACTTGCCGTGAAAGCAGCATCACGGGCAGGGCTGGTGCTAGCGACTGCACTTCGTGCATGTGTGCACTTTCGCTTTTCTGTTTTCAAGAGCTCAGCAGGGAAAGGAGAGCGGTGGGGCTCTGTTCTGGCACATGTGGAAGTAAACACCAAGGCTACAAGGGAGAAAATGGAAGTCCACTAAGTGGTGCCACTCAGGGTTTATATGGGTTTAAAAGTGATTCTTAACATCTGTCCAAAGGGAAGAACGTTTTCACAGAGCTCTCCTCGTGACTCCTTTTTCATTCACACATTTACTTAGCACCTAGTTGGTGTCAAGCACTGGGAGGGTATAGTGCTACAGACTTGAGCAAATTCAGCCCCTGGTCTGGTGGAACTTGTAGACTAGGGAAGGGGACAGACAGCTGGACACCCAATTGTAGCAAAGTGTCATCATTTTACACAAAGCAGTATTCACCTTGAAGCAGGAGGAAGTGCCACTTGCCAGAGGAGGTGGCTTTCAGAACCACGCTGGAGGATGAAGTGAGTGTGCAGGCCCCCAGTTGGGCTGCAGCCCAGGGGGTCCTACTGGCAAGACGCCCACGGAGATGGGCCTGGGCAGTGTCACCCTGTGACGGACTGGGAGCCGTGGAAGGATCCAAGCAGAGATGAATACTTCAGAAACCACCTTCTGACACTGAGCACCAGTAAGACCAGTCAGGAGGGCGCTGCCATGCAAATGGAGGTCTAAACTACAACCCCAGCCAGGGCCTACTGGGAAGTTAGCAGGCTGATCCGCCAGCAATGACAGGAGGAAGGAGGAGGCAGCGTCCCAGGCAAATGGAAAGAGACTTGTACCAGTCATGAATAGAAGGACATAAGACAAGGAGCAGACTTGGTGAAGTGCTGGAAGAAGAACAGGGCAGCGGATGCCAATTCCAGTGAGGTGGTGCTGGATTTAGGGCACACATACAACACCCAGTGAGAGGGTGGATCTATGGGGTGTGAAGTCTTGGTCTAGGCTAGAGGCAAAGATTTGGGACTCCACCTATCATGGCAAGTCCAGCCACGGGTTCACGTGTGACTTGGTTAGAAGGGTCTGTGCAGGCAGAATGCCCGAGCGCTGGAGAATATCACTAATGACGAGTCTCTGGAAGATCCTGAGGAATGGCCACAGAGGTGAGAGGGGACCAAAGAAAGCCAGGAAAGGGCCACAGGAAGCAGGGGAAGAGAGCCCTGCAGGAAAGAGGAAGCCAAGTAAGACAAGGGACTGCACTCTTGCCTGAACCTGGCAACCAGCAGTCACTCCTGAATGCAGGAGGAGGATTCAATAGAACTGTTGGTATGGATAACAGCACTGGACTAGGGAGTGGATATAAAGATCAGGTCATCTCTCTAGAAATAGCTATGGAGGCGGGGAGAGGTAGGGATGGAAGATAAGCAGGCATGGGGTCAGAGGAGGACAGAACTTCAAGTTGCCCCAATTTCTCTGGCCTCAGTGAATTTCTCTGAAAGTCCCAAGCATTAAAGATGGCACCCAGCAGCCCCAAGTCAAGGAATTAAACACCATTTCATGTTCACACTTAAGCTTTACAGCACCAGAGCTTTGCAAGTCTGCAAGTTTGTGATAAGAGAATTTTGAATCCAAATAAAATGCTCCTTTTGTTAGGCAATAGTTATAGGGCAAGTGTGCTCCAAGGAATATTAAAAATAGGTCTTATGAAAGGGGGATGAAGGATTCTGTCTTAGCTTGAGCTGCCATCACAAAATGCTGTGGATTTCGTGGCTTAAATAGATGTTTGTTTTCTCACGGTCCCGGAGGCTGGCAGCCTGAGATTCGGATGCCAGCATGGTCGGTGTCTGGTGAGGGCGCTTTTCCCGGCCTAGAGACAGCCGCCTTCTTGCTGTGTCCTTATGTGGTCGGGAGACAGCGAGCGGGATCACTGTTTCTTCTTATAAGGGCACTAATCCTAACAGACCAGAGCCTGCCTTCATGACCTCATCAAACCCTCATCACCTCCCAAAGGCTTCATCTCTAAAGAGCATCATATCGGGGGGGTTGAGGCTTCAATACATGAATTTTGAGGAGACACCACTCAGTCCACAGCAGATTCAACGGCCAACTCCATTTGAGAAGCTCCGCTGACCAGTGTTTCTGTACGTAAGACTTCTCGAAGCCTGAAAGGTGCTAGCATGTAGGAGCAGAGCCGGGAGACGGAGTCTGGGACCTGCCGAACTTTGACCAGGGAACACTTTCATTTCCCTCAGAGTATCTTGAGAGAAGAGCATTTTAAGACAATCTGAGCAGTGGCGAGGGGTGTCACTCCAGGTGTCAGAGGCAGCTGAGGAAATGACTCCTCACAAGTTAGAAAACTCATAACCATCCCTGGTTGGGTTCAGTGACATGGAAATTTAGGGATGCCGCAAGATTTCAGCTCTCAGAGGTGCTTCTACATTGACCTGACCTAACAGGAGTTGGTTTGTCCTTTCTACTTGGCCGTGGCCCGGTTTCTGGAGCTTGTTTCTGTGTAGATTCATTAGCTGCATGATTCTGAGGTCTCTTCAAGAAGAAAGGCAAGTGGTAGTATAAGAAGCTGGAGGAGAGGGCAGCAGCAACAGTTGCTTCCTTCTATTCTGCAGTACATGTTGCCTCTGCTGGGGCTGGAAGGCTTGGATCCAGAACTCAGATCCCTTGTCTGGCACAGTTTCTAGCTACTGCCAGACCCAGAACATTACTGCAACATTAAGCCCTCTAATTATGCTTTGGAGACAATCGGTGAAGAAATCTCAAAATGAAGACAGTGTGTGTGTGTGTGTGTGTTTTAACCCAGAGAAACAGCAAAATGGATAGAGAGCAAGACCTGCCGTTTATTAAGCAAAAACTACACCAGATACAGAATGTGGAGCTTGTAAACCACCTTGCTATGTTCCAGCGGCATGTGACACAGGCAAGTAATTGCTTTATAAGCAAGAAATTAGAGGAAAATAAAAAAACCATCAATAGCCACACCTAGCCAAATTTGTCAGCACTTGTCTTCCCAGTCTTCAATCAAATCGATTAATGTAGATTTGGGACAGCACTTCGTATACATTCAGGACAAACTGGCTTTGTGTCACAATAAGAGGTCTATGAAGGTCATAGGCAATGTCGAGGTTAACCCTCTAGCTACAGATAAAAACTGCTGCTACATATGTACCCAGAGCAGAAGCATCTTCACGAAGACAGCATTCCAAAAAGCCCGCTTAGAGAACAGGAAAACAGCCGCCTCCTGGGTTGTTTTGTTTCCTTACGTTTTGAATACCCTCGCATCATGTTACAAGGTGACTCTGCACAGACCAATGCACATTCTGTCACATACCCCACACGTCCTCTAATAGGAATTCCTCTTTGAGAAAAAAGTCCTTTCAAGGTTTTTGTCCCACTTTGATAAACTTCATGGCACAGATTAGAACCACAGAGGCTAAAGCCTCCAGTGCAGCCTAGAACAGCCTTTGTTCTGCTTCTCTGACTCCTGCCCCCCTTGGCATTTCTTCATTCTGTGTCGTTGTTTGGCCAGAAAAATGCCAGCAGCAAGATGGGGAACTGCCTTCCCAGCTCTCTGCAAAGACTCTTAAGGCAGAAGCGAGGCCTGCTGGGAGAAGGCTGATGTCAGCTCTTAAGAGCACAGCTCCCCGCTCTGGATAAGGAGGCCTTTGTTTTCAGCTCAACTGTGAAAATGAGAAAATGCCTCTAGCCTGACAAACAAGAAACCCACGCAACACAGGTCAGGCCTGTGACCTTTACTTAAAGGTACCACACTCCATTAGCAAAACACTTCCACGGAATCTGCAGATGCAAGAGTGGCCCCCAGAGAAGAGCAGCTCTGCTTCTGCCTCAGGCAAGCCAGGTTACAACTCTAAAGTGTGAGGGGTCCGGCAAACCTCACAGAGAATCAGTTCCTAGGTGACGATACTCCCTAACGTGAATGGAAACACACACAACTGATACACATGGGGCGAGGTGGAGGGGGGTGTTAACAAAATTAAAAATCCCAAGGTAACAACAATATTGCAGTTTCTACATTAGTAACTTAGGACAACTACATTTATGGCCATAAAATACCCCCTTAACCCTGGAATGCCTTTGGGAATACTTGTAAAATAGTGTATGAAAGTAAAGAATATACAATTTCAGCACTGACCCTACCAAGTTTAGACTATGCCAAGGAGGCGTGGCAGAAAGAACGAGCAGATAGTTTGAAGGATGCCATTCCGTAGGCTTTGATTTATGAAATCTGGAGGGGAAAAAAAACACACGTCTTCAAATGCTTAAAGCAAATTATAAAATGCTCCACTCTGAATCTTTTAGGCTAAGGTTACTATTGGCTTGGGCCACTAACTTAAAATTGGGCCACAGATTTTAAACAAGAATTAAAACAATCTAAAAAGCAGCCTCCCGAGCATAAAGAAACCCCTTGTTTGTTCCTGTGGGACTCTCACCTGTACAAAGACTCATTTCAGGCCTCTTGGGAGCAGCTGGACAGCACTCCCCCTTCCACAATCCCTGAGGGAACCCTGGTGAGGCTGTGCGGACCCGGAGTGTGCCGAACCACTAACGTCCCGGGGTCTCCACCCCTTCACTTCCCTCCATCCTCCTTTGTGCATGCTAAAATGAACAGTCCCCACCTCCCAAATATCCTCAGTAGTGTGTGGTTTGAGAGTGCTTAAGCTGCATCGTCCCAAACTATCAGGCATTAGGGTCCAGGATCGAATGATTCATCGCAGTTGGATACGTGTGCTATTAACATAAATATCACATGGTGGCTGATAGCACTGGCACTAGGATCAGACAGCCTGACTTTTGAATCCTGGCTCTGGTATTTACCAGTGTGTGTGGCCCTGAACAAGCTACAGAACTCTCAGTGTTACCATCTGTAAAGAAGGGATAACGATAGTCTCCACCTCACAGAACTGTGAGGATGCAACGATCATGCCCATGAAGTACACAGCACAGTGCCAGCGCACAAGGGCTCACACACTGCTATTATTAACAAGCCCTGAAACAAAAGCCCTCCCAATTCTCTGGATGCTGAGAATCAGGACCTATCGTCATTCTCCATGATGAAAAGTTCGGCTCTCTCTAAGGCTAATGTAGACATGAACACAATAACACGTTTTGCCTATAAATACACATTACTGTTTACAATGTCCCAGTTGCTAGCAGGATCAAGGGACTAAAATAACTTCAGCTTTTCAATTTCCTCTGGGTTCAGTTTTAACCCAAAATGAGGAATTGCTTCCTTCACTCTCAGGGAACTTGTGAAATAGTCTCTTGGTAACTGGTCCATATACATCCAAACTAAAGGCTCTAAAGACATAGAAGCAACAGCTGCCAAAGAGGGTATGATCATGTTGCCAAAGATTTTACGTCCAGATACCAAAAACTACAGATACTGCAGAACATTTGAGGTGTCATATATATAATCAACTCTTCTGCAAAAAATAAACAAAATCCAGGGAAAACCCCCAATTCCATTTTAGCCAATCATCAATTTCTTCTTCTTACTGAGTTTCTATTATATGCCCAGCACTTGATTTCAAAGGCTTCCTCCAACCTTTTGTCAAGCTGAATGAATTCGTGGTTTTGAGTTTGTTTTTCCCTCTTTTTCTCTTCACCCCTATGGTGAGAAAAGTGAAGTAACAGGGCCAGGAAAAAATAAAACAAAACAAAACAGCAGATGAACAATGAAGGATGAAAGCACCACACAAGCAAAGGAAGAGGGAGGGAAGAGGAGGAAAGGAGCTGGAGAGCCCGAGTCTGGAATACACACCCAAGGGCACAACAAAATCGGGACATCGGACTCCAGCAAACACTTCAAAGGAAGCATCATAGAAGCAAAGACAACAAGGGGCCCATCTCACACCAGGACGGTGTTTCAAAGGCGCCCCATCAGCGAGGGGAGGCTGCGTTTTCTTTCACTGGGCCCTTCCTCGTTCATTATGGGTTGCTCAGTGGGTCTGTGGCAAACGCAGCTGGAGAGAGCACAAGGCTAGTGACCACGGCTTTGATCCCAGTGTGAGCCTGGGGGCTCTGTCCTATTCTGTGGTCGGGGGCAAATACGCTGTAAATGTATTCCGCTGATGAAAGAGGGGATGCCTGCTCCAACAGGAATGTGGGCTCAAACAGCACTTCCCCTTGAGACAGGGTCCAATTCAAGTCAACATGAAATTATTTAGCACCTAACACATGCCAGACAGACTGGTCAAGTGTCATCTTAAACATATGATGTGCACCTCTAAAGCTGCCTGTAATTCCCCAGGTGGGATGTAGCTATGGCATCATCAAATGATCACCGGTGTTGGTGTCACACACAGCAGGTCCCAGCTGCCAACACCTTAGACACATTATCCTCTCACAACCTCAATTTTTGCTTTTATAAAATCAATCTGATGTAGACAAAAAGACAGAGCTAGACAGACAGATGTAGAAATGTGCCTACCTAGTTTAAAGGGTCACAATTATTGTGAGAGTTAAATGAGATAATATATTTCAAGTGTCCAATATAGGGCCGGTCCAAAGTAAGCACTCAACGAAGGTTCCCTTCCTCACAGGTGACTGATCGAACAGTTCAACAGCACGTCCCACTCTAAGTCTACACACACACAGGTGACAACCTCTTCACTTCAGCACAGAGCCCTCTCCAGGTTCTACCCGCCAAGCAGCCTAGAATGACTCTCACAACCGGTATGAATTTACCATACTGTGGCACTGCACCCATTGATTGCCTTCAAGAGTTTTAATTCTATTACAAATACACAAGATATTACAAATGCACAAGGTCATCTACTGCAGCATTGTTAGTATTGTAAAGTACTGGAAATTGCCAAAATGTCCAAACATAGGGGACTGGTTGGATGAGCTTCAGTGCATGCAGGCAATGGAGTGCCACGCAGCTGAAACCCAGAGTGAGGAGCTGGTAGGAAAAAATTTCCACAATGTGTCACTGAAAAACATGAAGGCGGCCAGGCATGGTGGCTCACTCCTGTAATCCCAGTACTTTGGGAGGCCAAGGCAGGTGGATCACCTGAGAGACCAGCCTGACCAACATGGAGAAACCCCATCTCTACTAAAAATACAAAAT
>NW_012104721.1:504760-505982 GCF_000951045.1 Mandrillus leucophaeus | reverse complement strand
GGGTTTCACCATATTAGTCAGGCTGGTCTCAAACTCCTGACCTCATGTGATCCACCCACCTCAGCCTCCCAAAGTGCTAGGATTGCAGGCACGAGCCACCTCGCCTGGCCTCTGTTGGTTCTTACTCTGGCTCAGAGCCACCTGATCTCTCCATCTTTCTACTAGAGAATGTCTCCATATGATGGTTATAATAAAATGCAGCCAAACCATGCACCTTTCAGGCCTTGGTAGCTAGCTTCTGAAACTATTTTTCTTTATTCCTCCCTTCCCTTCCTTTCTTTTTTAGAGGCAGGGTCTCCCTTTTGTACCCTGGCTGGAGTGCAGTGGTGTGATCACAGCTCACTGTAGTCTTAAACTCCTGGGCTAAAGCTATCCTCCCACCTCAGCCTCCCAAGTAGCTGGGAGCACAGGAGCACTCCACCAGGTCAAGCTAATTTTTAAAATTTTTTGTAGAGATGGGGGTCTTGCTGTATTGCCCAGGCTGGTCTCAAACTCCTGGGCTCAAGCAATCTGCCTGCCTCAGCCTCCTAAAATGCTGGGATTACAGGCATGAGCTAGCACACCCAGCCAAAACTCTTTTCCAAGAACACTCCTTTCCCCAGAATTATTGTGATTGCTTTAGTGATAAAATACATCACATTTTCATTGTACGTCATTAACAAACTCTAAGAAGATAAAGCACAAAAATCATTTTGTAATCTGCTTAAAGAGACAAATACACTAGGCTGTTCCTTTTCAAATAATTATAAATCTGTAATTTATTGCAGATAACTTCTTAGGCATTAAATATAAAGGCGGGAGATGCTATAGCCCAAACGGGAAACATCTCATCAAACAGTAGCACTAAATACTCTACAACACGAAGAAGACAGACAGGCAGCATTTTTCCAATCTGCCTGTGAAATGTCATTAGGTTCTTAGAAAACACAGTACAAACAATGGTAATGTTACTAGATTTAATAACTATCACACAGCAAACAAGTAACACTCAGAAGGACCTAACCTTACACTGATTGCCTTTCCTCGTTAACACTGTACAATTAAAAATGGTTAAGAAAATACATTTTGTAATATATATATTTTATGCCACAATAAAAAAAAAAATGAGGGGGGAGCCACCTGGCTGGTTTAAGGGAGTCTGAGAGACGGAGTCACTCCTGTTTCTATTTTCCTAAAACTTTGCATAATAATGTCAATTGTGACTTGCACATAAAATTTGGTG
>NW_012104721.1:497774-499960 GCF_000951045.1 Mandrillus leucophaeus | reverse complement strand
AGCCGGGCGTGGTGGCGCATGCCTGTAATCCCAGCTACTCGGGAGGCTGAGGCAGGAGAATCGCTTGAACCCAGGAGGCGGAGGTTGTGGTGAGCCGAGACTGCGCCATTGCACTCCAGCCTGGGCAACAAGAGTGAAACTCCATCTCAAACCAATAAGCAAAAAAGAGGAAAAACACCAAGGCTAAAGTGAGTATACACAGTAGGCTATCGCACATGTAAGAAAGAAGGGGAAATGATAAAACATTCATGTATTTGCTTGATTTACCAAACGAGAAACACAAGAAGGATGCTTTGCTTGCAGGGAAGGGAGCAAAAGGCGTGAACAAGACAGGGTAGGGAGTAACATTAAAAGCACACTTTTTAGTACAGTTTTAACTTTGGGGAGCATGTTCGTATCTTACATATTCAAAAAATAAAATTTGAAAGGATGGAAAAAGTCTAAAACTGAATGCAAACAGAAATGAATGAACCTAACAATGTATTTCAAATAACATGACAATACTGAGGAGAAAAGGGAAGGTAACTCTTCAGATTCATCCTGTGACTATTATACCCTCTGCATGGGAGAAGGAAAAACCATAAACAAATCCTGAACTCTTTTTAGTTTATTTTTCAAAGTGGTATTGGCACCGTGATTCTGAACCTACTTGACGTGCACTGCAGGAGTGGACCACGAGTACGTGTGGATGCTGTTCTTACTGGTGAACCAGGGAGATACAGTATGGAATGGGGAGGGCAAGGAGGAGCTCAGGAGAGTGGGTTAGCCCTGGAGCACTGCCAGGAACTCGTTATCTCCTGGCTCTTCCCAGGAAAAGGTGTAGAAACAATGCTGTTCAACAGAACTTCTTGTGATGATAGAAATATTCTGTATCTGTGCTGTTCAACATGGCAGCGACCGGCCACATGTGGCTACTGAGCTTGAAATGTGACTCCTGCCGCTGAGGAACTAGACTTTTAATTTTAAATCAACACCTGTGGCTGGTGTCTGCCATACTATTAGACAAATCAAGTCTAGAAGCAATGTCATCATAGTAACAGTAAGTTACCGTGAAAAAACTACGTAATCCATAGTAACGATAACACCTAGCACCTGGATCTGGGCTTCCAAATCCTATTCCCCACTAAAAGGATCTGGAGTCCCCTGGAAAAACAGTTAATCCCATGGCTAGAGCAGGTAGGCTACAAGATGAGCCTAGAACAACTTGCAGGCCAGAAAATAAGAAAGTGCTCAACAACCACCACAAAATAATGGAAGTTATGACAAGGACATGCCACCAGGGGAGGGAGTTCCTGTTTGTCAACTCTGGGACAGCTACAATTCATTGAGTAAGGCAGGAACCCCGGAGTCCATATGGATAATAAGTAGATAAACAGGCAGGCAGGCAGGCAGGCAGGCAGGCAGGCAGGCGAAAGGGAAAGAGTTCTTTCTTACCAGATTGCACTTGAATATCAAGGGCCATTAAAAAAAAAAAAACTTACTGATTTTTCCACAAGACGAATCCCACTCTACCTCTTCCCATCCTTTAATCCACTCTTTCCAAACACAGAGTACTTTTCAACTTCCAAAGAGACACTCATGTTCTTAAGAAATAAACAGAAAGAATGTATTTCTCGAGGTCACCATATTGGAACCAACTCAACAGTCCCACAGATAGGTGAATAACACAGAAATCGACCTTTCTACTCTTAAAGCTTAAAACTTATATTTGTTTCATCTGAGTTCCTTAGGAAGAGACCTTCAGGCCTCTCAACAAAAAAAAAAGGTCAAAGAACTGAAGCTCACCAGGTCACTACATTCAGACAAAGAGATGCCGGGACGCTCCTTCATCATGATTGTGTCCTTGCTCCTCCCGAGTTCCTGTTTGTTAAATCTTGTTTCATTTCTTCCCTGCTATATAAACCCCTAGCTTTAGTCCATCGGGGAGATGGATTTGCCCCATCTCCTGGGCTGCAGCATCTGATGAAAGCCTTCTTCCTTGGCAATACTCCTCATCCCAGTCATTGGCTTTGTGTGGTGAGCAGCAGGCCTAGACCAAACCCCTGGTGGTTCAGTAACAATATCAACAAAAAAATTAATAAGGAGTTCAAATACGCCAGGTCCTAAGAGGCTGGAATAAAATCCCAGGAATTCTAATTTTCAAAATTCTGAAGAAATCACTAAGGAAACCTCTCTTTTTTCCCCTT
>NW_012104721.1:454827-496834 GCF_000951045.1 Mandrillus leucophaeus | reverse complement strand
CATTTTGTAATCTGCTTAAAGAGACAAATACACTAGGCTGTTCCTTTTCAAATAATTATAAATCTGTAATTTATTGCAGATAACTTCTTAGGCATTAAATATAAAGGCGGGAGATGCTATAGCCCAAACGGGAAACATCTCATCAAACAGTAGCACTAAATACTCTACAACACGAAGAAGACAGACAGGCAGCATTTTTCCAATCTGCCTGTGAAATGTCATTAGGTTCTTAGAAAACACAGTACAAACAATGGTAATGTTACTAGATTTAATAACTATCACACAGCAAACAAGTAACACTCAGAAGGACCTAACCTTACACTGATTGCCTTTCCTCGTTAACACTGTACAATTAAAAATGGTTAAGAAAATACATTTTGTAATATATATATTTTATGCCACAATAAAAAAAAAAATGAGGGGGGAGCCACCTGGCTGGTTTAAGGGAGTCTGAGAGACGGAGTCACTCCTGTTTCTATTTTCCTAAAACTTTGCATAATAATGTCAATTGTGACTTGCACATAAAATTTGGTGGTTCTATTATTTACACTTAACATTATTTATAGTGTCATCACAGACCCACACATCAAGGTCTTATTTGTAGCCATCAAGAGAGTTACAAAATTATTTTTTCTTTTTTTTTTTTTTTAAACAGAGTCTCAAGTTGGCTCACTGCAACCTCCGCCTCCCAGGTTCAAGCAATTCTCATGCCTCAGCCTCCAAAGTAGCTGGGATGACAGACATGCACCACCACACCCGGCTAGTTTTTTGTATTTTTAGTAGAGATGGGGTTTCGCCATGTTGCCTAGGCTGGTCTCGAACTCCTGGCCTCAGGTGATCCACCCGCCTCGGCCTCCGAAAGTGCTAGGATTACAGGTGTGTGAGCCACTGCGCCTAGCCACAAAATCATTTTCTGAACATTTTAATAATAATATTAACAATGACTAAAGCTGAGTACTTACTATCTGCCAGGCACTATACCTAAGTCCTTACAGTAATCCTATGAGGAAGGAATTAATATTATCTGCGATGAAAGATAAAGAAAGTGGGATTTGAATCCAGGAATTCTAACTAAGAGGCACATACTATCAAACATTAAATCCACCACATATACATATGTATATATTCTTATTCTCTATCATCATAACCAATATCTGAACAATGGAATAAAAATAACAGCTCCCATCAACTAAGTGCTATACTGTACCAAGCTCCTTGCATATTTTAACTCTAGTCCTCATAATAGCTCTATACATTAACTATTATCATTGTCATTGTCCAATGACAAGGACATCACTGTCAAGGATACTAGGCCCAGCTAAATTAAGTGACTTGTCCAAAGCCTCACAGCTGTTGTGTGGCAGAATCAGGATTTAAATTAAGGCACATTCATCCGCAGGCTGCCTTCCTCTTTCTTACTTATGAAAAGGAAAAAAAAAAGACCAAATGCTCTTATTTGGGTTTGGGAAAAGCGGATGGGAAAGAACAAGAAATTCGCAGGAATACAAGGATGAACTGCAACAGTTGAGCACCCAGGAGTTAAGCGAGCCCTGCCTGCGGAGTGCATTGTTTGCAGGGCCTTCCTGCTGGATTCCTGATGGTAGCAAATTCCAGGGCTCCAGACTGCAGGCTCAGCCTCTGACTAACACTGCAGTGATTTATTTGAGGATAAATACCTCTGTCAGTGTCTTATGACTGAACACAACAGTCCAAGCTGACTGGAACGAGTGGAATGCAAGGACGCTGGAGCTGAGGCAGCAGAGGCGGGAGCTGGGCCACCTCTCTGCGGAAGCTCTGCCTCCAAGGAGGAGCCCTCCCTGCTCTACCTTCCTGTGGGGAAACAGCAGTGCCCTCAGGAATTGGAGCATCTTGAATAATGAGGAAACACTGACTCATGCTGGAGTGAACGCTTGGGAAGGGGAAAGGAGGAGGACCTCTGTACCTGTACACGCAAAGCTACTCCCTGGGATACTCAGTGCAATCTTGCCAGGATTGGCAAGATAACTCCGAGAACACCAACTGCCCTCACCACTGTCCCCGCAGACTCTCTGGGCAGCTGGTGCGGTGTCTCCGAGTCCTGAAAACTGGGGAGAAGCCTCTCCCTTTGCGAGGAGGGCGTGTGCCGTGAGGAGAGTGCAAAGGGGAGAAGCTGGGTGCACGGAAGCGGGAGGCTTTTCCAATGGAAACACGGTGACGTCGCACAGATTCAGAGGCCTGTAGTTTCAACCTGTGTTTCACGAATGACAAAACTGAGGCCCAAAGAGTTGAAGCAATTCGTGTCAAGAAGGTAGACAGTGTCAGTGGCAGATCAAGGACTGGCTGGATGTGATGAGTGGCACCTTGTCATGAGCATAGGAAGCTGGCTTCCCTTGATGGGAGGGTCCCAAGTTTGTACCAGGGGCACGTAAGGTGGGACGAACGCTTCTCCGTGTGTACAATCCTAGACTCCTGAGTAAGAACATCACCGACGTCTGCTCGGTCAAAAAGGTGCTGAGCTTCCCTTCTATTTGTCTGGTGCATAATGACATTCACTAAATGTTGATTCCCCTAAAAACAATCAATATGTACAGGCAAAAAAAGCGAAGCTTAGCAGAGGACTACTCGACTACTCACAGAAGCTCTAAGGGGACGTTAACTTCTATGGCGTTTAACAGGCGACAGGTCCTACAAATAGGCTGGAGAGAAGTCAGACTTCCCATCTCACCACGAGTTATCAAAATGAGTTTACTACCTTCTTCTTGGCAGATGAGCAGTATTTTTGTAAATAATATCCTTTTCAAATAAAGTATGTAAATGATAACATCAGAATTAGCACAAAGTTGCAAAACAAATAGGGCCCCAGCACGGAGCACCCTTCAGCCAAAATAAGAACAGAGGAACTCACAGATGGGGGCTGAAGATGCGACTCATCTTGGAGACGTGGTCGTTGTCACAGTCTAGGTCCTCGTCACCTGGCTCCATGCTGAACTTCCTCTTGCTGGGGCTAATCGGGGGAGGGCCAGTGCGGTGACTGCTGAGGGCAGAGGCCACCGGCAGGGTCTGCATTCTGGGTTCTCCCCTGAGAGCAGCTTCACCTACGCAGAGAGAGATGATGTAGTCACCGAGCAGGAGAAAGGCCCCCATCTCAGTCCCCCAGGCTCCCTGCCCGCCCAGCCAGCCCCTTGCAAAACTACTCCCAGTGGAAAGTTTTTGGCAATGGGACGGGGCCGCCTGCCATCCCCTGAACACGGTTTGAGTGCGGTTAGCTGCCAACCATGAGACATTTTACATCAACGTGGTTTTCTAGCACAATCACTCTTTAGGGTAGAGTTTAAAATAAAAAGTTGCAGTAAAATAGCAGGGGAGGAGGCAAAAAGCATTTGCTGTAAACAATTTCAAAAGTTAATTTAAAACACCAAAGCATTTGCTGTAAACAATTTCAAAAGTTAATTTAAAATACCAACGGTCTTTTCACGTATGGGTATTCCACTCGATATGGACAGGAGAATGACCTCACTGCACTCATGAAACCATTATGCCCAACTCACTTTTCCTGCTTGTTCTGTTTTTTTATTATAGTCTTGGTATTTAATTTCTTTTAAAAGAATGAGGAAAGTTTATGGGCTAATAGTTCACACGTTTGCCCCTAAAGTTAAAAGAAATATAAATACATCGTTTAACGGGAAATAAACTTTTAATTCTTATAGTACACTAAAAATTGCACATTAAAATATTATCAGCACAAAACTTCAGCATATAACTTATCACAAGCATAATATGTAGGTCAGTGCAGTTCTGAAACATGTTTCGAAGTTAGGCAATCAAATTAGGGTCCAAATTTCCATTTGATTTGACATCTTGGTGTTAAAAGGTTTTGTACTAGGCAATCACTTTGTGCCTCATTGTGAATTAAAATAAGCATAGCCTTTCATAGTAATAAAGGTTGTATACCTTCTAAACTTTATAACGACGAACGATTAAAAGAAAACGTCAAACTTTCTAAGTCACATGGGGGGAGCACCTAAATTTTTCACAAATAACCCTTTTGTTGTACTGTACATTTTGGTCTCTCGGACCTGACCAATTTTGTTTCCATTTGGTCACAATTTGAGAGTAATACGAGGATAAAGTCAACTTCATCTGAGGCCTTGTGGTACCTAAGAAAAGGGATCTTTGTTTGCCACCACTAATTTTCATATCATCACAGATGTGTGGACAGTGTCAACAGGCATTTACTTCATACACATATGACAAATATGATTTTGTTGGAGAAAGGAGTGAGGAAAAACCCTCTGAATATTTACCAGGAAAAATAAAAACTTGGCCAATTTAGTCAGCAAGATATAAACTAGCAAACATACAGTGACCCATAATACACCTCCAGCCAGGATTTCTTTTAAGGATTCTGGCCCCAAAGCAAACTGGAACTTTCCATTTTAAATGAGATACCTAAAACACAGGCCCCACGCTGGCCTGCCACACTCAGAAATTCAATATGATCTTGGTTGGCCTATACTCGCTATTTAGTAACTTTTCATTTTAAAAAACAAAAAAAGCAGTGCTCATCTTTATACTTTCATAAATTAGAAAAATATCCTTTCTAATTATCTTGTGATACTTCCTCCTCCACAAAGAGAGAAGAGGGTGTTCCACGGGAAAGCTTCAGAAGCCCAAACCCAGCTAACTTTCTGGGAAGCCCTGATGATACCCCTAGGAACGCAGCAACTGTAAATCAACCCTCATCAAAATGGTACCAGCTGACCCTCCTCTCCACCCAGGGTTTCTCAATACCCCTGGCAGGATGCGAGAGGATGAGGAGTCCTTGGGCTTGGACCCCCAAGCTGTGGTCATCATTTCATTAGATGCCAGCTGTGTAGCAACAGGGGTTGCTATGGAAAACAACCACTACAGCAACAGACTGAAATCACTCCAAAAAAGGAGCCATCACTCATTCCACCAGCATACACTGTGACGTGGAAAGCAAAACCCTTGGGTTAAGAACAACATTCCCATTCCCTTCCCCAGTTTCCAACCTAGTAAAAATTCTCGTGCTTGTTTGCATTTTTAAGTTCATCCAACGGATGCACTGCTTATCTTTAAGACTAAATCACTGATGTCTAACATAGAAAAAAATTCCACAAGAATCCTCAGAAAACACTGGAGATTTGGGGGTGGGACTGGGGCTGGGGCTACAGCTACAGGCCCCATGAAGGCACTCCAGGTATCCTTCACCAGGGACTGTGACAGAAGCCTCCACCAGGTCCCCTGGAGACAGTGGTAAATGTGTGCTGTAGCACTTCAGCATCTCACTTTGCTGGCGCTGGAAGGACCGCGGGAAACACAGTTTGCCTCATTTGATGGATGAAGAAGCTGTGCCCCCAAAACATAGTGTGACTTACCCAGGATCCACCAGTTAACAGGTTAGCTGGAGGCAAGAACCCATGGCCTCTGCAATCAGACAACGCCTCATCGTAAGACGGGGCAGCCTTACACAAGGCTTAGAGCAAAGGAAAAGAACCTGCACAGAAGGTCAGCGACAGGTTCGTTCAATTATGTGCCTTTATGCATCTTTGGGGCCCCTCCCTAGATGGCCCTAACCCAACACTTGTATTTTAGACAGGAGTGGTAACAGCTGTATGTGTGGTGGGTTAAAATTATTTTAGTAAAACCGAAGCAAACATTTGGTCTAGGAGAAAAGACACGTGCATTGCAATCTTGACTCTTCTTTTATTTAGCACGGGGTGAATGTGGGCATGTGCTTCCCCTCTCTGGGCCTCCCTCCGTACAACGTACAACGAGGGGCTAGACTAGCTAATGTGTCATGTTCTTTCCAACTCTTAGAATTACTGATGCAATTCTATGATCAACAAGTGACCAACCAACTAACCAACATTTACTAAGAAACTGTTACTTGTGTAATGGTGAACTAAGACAGCAAAACTCGAGGTATGTGCCTCAGATGTTATTCATCGAAAAAAACAAGGGTGACCCTGGGGTCAAATAAATTTGGCAACCGTGAGATTGAACAACTTTCACAGGAGTTTAACTACAGGCTTTTCTGTCATTTAATGCATCTCAGTCTCTGAGATGGAAACCCAGCAGAGCTGCTTTCAATACCCCCCCAACCCCACCCCTGCCCCCTTCCCCCCACCGCCAATCTGTTCCTAGTATTCCTCTTTATGAGCCCTAAAAATTTCAGCCCAAAAAGTTACACTAGACTCATCAACATTCCACAGAGAACTTGTTCTTCCCCAAATCTTCTCATTTAAGTTCATGCATCCTGCAAAACCACTTAAAATGCCTCCTCCATCAGGCTGTCCTTGATTCCTCCAGCTGAGAGTCATCTCCTCTTCCTCTGAACATCTATAGAAACTTATCACTCTGGTGCTTCCCTCCCTACTTTATTTTGTGCTTCTGGAAGCAGGTGGCATTTAATTCATTGAATAAACCTGAGAGTGCAGAGCACACCACCTTCCACACAGTAGATGATCAGTGAATACTGACCTACTGAATCAATGAGGCAAGACGACAGGGCGGGCAGTTTACAGAGCTTTAGGATATGTTAAAGATAAAGGTGCTACAGAATAAGGAGTGTTAAAAGATCTATTTTAAAATATATGAAGAAGTCTTACAACAATTAAAAAGATAACAAAAAACAGAAAAGGATTTAAATAGGCATTTCCCAAGAGAAGATATGAAAATAGCCAATAAGCACATGGAAAGATACTGTATTAATCTGTTCTCACGTTGCTGATAAAGACATACCCGAGACTGGGTAATTTATAAAGAAAAAGAGACTTAATGGATTCACAGTTCCACATGCCTGGGGAGGCCTCACAATCACGGAGAAAGCCGAAAGTCATGT
Organism: Mandrillus leucophaeus; assembly: GCF_000951045.1. Lineage (NCBI taxonomy): Eukaryota > Metazoa > Chordata > Mammalia > Primates > Cercopithecidae > Mandrillus > Mandrillus leucophaeus. The sequence goes on along the minus strand of NW_012104721.1, from coordinate 489,990 downwards.
CTTACATGGTGGCAGATGAGAGAATAAGAATGAGAGAAAGGGGTTTTCCCTTATAAAACCATCAGATCTTGTTAAGACTACCACAGGAACAGTATTGGGGAAACCGCCCCCATGATTCAGCTATCGCCCACTGGGTCCCTCCCACAACACGTGGGAATTAGGGGAGCTACAATTCAAGATGAGACTGGGTGGGAACACTGCCAAACCATATCAGATGTCCAACATTGTCAGCCATCAAGGAAATGCGAATCAATACCACAAAGAGATACCACTAACACCCATTAGGATGGTTATGATCAAAAGACAGAATACAAAAGTGTTAGCAAGGATGTGGAGAAGTTGGGACAGGTGTACACTGCTGGTGGAATTGTAAAGTGGCATTGAGAGGTGAAGCCAGCTGGACTTGTGGGTGGGGTGGGGACTTGGAGAACTTTTGTGTCTTACAAGAGGATTGTAAAATGCACCAATCAGCGCTCTGTGGCTAGCTAGAGGTATGTAAAATGCGCCAATCAGTGCTCTGTAAAAACGCACCAATCAGTTCTCTGTAAAATGGACCAATCAGAACTCTGTAAAATGGACCAATCAGCAGGACATGGGCAGGGACAAATAAGGGAATAAAAGCTGGCCACCCCAGCCAGCAGCAGCAACCCATTCAGGTCCCCTTCCATGCTGTGGAAGCTTTGTTCTTTCACTCTTCACAATAAATCTTGCTGCTGCTCACTGTTTGGGTCTGTGCCACCTTATAAGAGCTGTAACACTCACCACGAAGGTCTGTGGCTTCATTCTTGAAGTCAGTGAAACCAAGAACCCACCGGAAGGAACCAACTCCAGACACAGCATGGCCACGGTGGAAAACAATCTGACAGCTCCTCAACTGATGAAACATAGAGTTACCATATAACCTAGCAATTCTAGTCCTGGGTACATAACCAAGAGAAATGAAAACATGTCCACACAAAAGCTTATACATGCATGTTCATAGCAGCATTATTAAAATAGCCAAATAGTGGAAACCACCGAAATGTCCATCAACTAACAGATGTAAAAAATGAAATATCCATGATGAAATATTATGCAGCTATAAAAAGAAATAAGATACTGATTCAGCCACAGCACAGATGAACCTAGAAAACAGTATGCTGAGTGAAGGAAAGCAGACACAAAAGGCCACATACTGTCTGATTCCATTTCTATGAAATGTCAGAAGAGAGAGGCTCACGGGCAGAAAGCAGGTGAGTGGGTGCTGGAGGCTGGGAGAAGGGGGAATGGGAGGTGACAGTTCATGGGTGCCAGGTTTCTCTGGGGAATGACAAAAACCTTCTAAAATTGATTGTGATAAAAGTTGCATAACTCTAAATATACTAAAAACCACTGAAGTGTACTATAGACTTTAAATGGGTGAATTGTATAGTATGTGAATTATGTCTCAGTAGAAATGTTACCTCTTCCTCCTCCAAAATAAGAATATATTTATAAGCAGTGTAAGGCTCCAATATCATTAGATTCTTTTTTCTCTCAGGCTTTTCACACTAAACTATTAAACAATTAAGAATAGGCATTCATGAATTTTCCCTGGAATAAAAACAAACCTTTTGTTATTATAGTTACATCTCCCTACAATATTAAAGTCAAATAATTTTTAAAACGTTATTATTTATTAAGCTAAAAAAAATCAATTCAGTGAACCACTTGAGGTGACTTGGGCTCTTGAAGGCATCAGATCTTATAAAGCGGCAGTTCAGCTTTTAATCAGTATGTCGAGTGCCTGTGACACGCTGAAGGCTGTGCAAAGTATTGTCACAAGAATAAATGGTGAAATGTATACAGACCCTGACCACAAGGGTGGGAGGCAAAAGTACATACACCAAAAGGAACTTATCTTGGGAGCGCAAGAGGCCTTTTCCTCTGGTCCTAACGTGTATTCTGAATTTCACAATGGTCTGGCAATTGAAAAAGAAGAAAAGATTATCTTTCTTTTTCAAGAATAAACAGAAGGAAGATTTGAGTTGAGTAACCCCGTATTTTAAGCTTTACAAGTTGGCTTCACTACAACTGTCGGTTTTACTTCTTTCAAATTCCCAATGACAACTAGAGAAGTTTTATTTTTTAAATGTATTCAGCCTTTTACATGAAGATAATTTTACCTAGGCACATGTTAGAAAAATGCCTAAATAAAATGAGGAAAAATGCCTAATATATACAAAATTAACTTCTGTGGTTTTTTGTCATGGTGGCAGTTCTAATGTATGGATCAAAAATATTCCTTCAAATTTCCCCAAAGAAGATAAGCAAAGATTTTGGCCTAAGATTTCACAAGAATCAGCATGTTTATTTCAATGGCAGAGAAGTTTAACAGAGAGAAATGAAAAAAGACAATCACCTCGCTTTATGCTGTGCTATAATGTGATTTTGATAAAATATCAAAAGAAAATTCTGCTTTCAAAATCAGAATGGAAAGAGGGGAGGAGCACAGGGAGGAACCATGGAAAATATAACCCCATTGTGTAATCCTGTTATTACCGTATCTCAAAGATTCTAAGACTATTTCCTACATTTTCATATTGCTAAGACTGAAGTTTATCTTACAAATAATTGGCATATATTAACAGCCAAGATTGCTTCTTTTTCAGTGGGACATAAAATACTGATTCACACAGAACCTAACTCCAGAGGCTTCAAAATAGCACTGGTCTCTTCAACCTCCATTCTTTTTCTTTTTTGGAGATGGAGTCTCACTCTGTCGCCCAGACTGGAGTGCAGTGGCAAGATCTTGGTTCACTGCAACCTCTGCCTCCTGAGTTCAAGTGATTCTCCTGCCTCGGCCTCCTGAGTGTAGCTGGGACTATAAGCATGTGCCACCATGCTCAGGTAATTTTTTTTTTTTTTTTTTTTTTTTTTCATAGAAAGTCTTGCTCTGTCACCAGGCTGGAGTGCAGTGGCGCGATCTCGGCTCATTTCACCACGTTGGCCAGGGTAGTCTACAACTCCTGACCTCAAGTTATCTACCCGCCTTGGCCTCCCAAAGTGCTGGGATTACAGGCCTGAGCCACTGAGCCTGGCCTAACCTCTGTTTACTTATAAAATTAAGTGTTTTGATTAGATCAACTTGACAGCCTACTTTTGGCTCTAATGGACTACATCTTACATAATAGATATATCTTCTAAAGTTAAGTTTCCTTTTACTGCTAATCAAGAAATACTTTCCAAATTTTTACAGAACACACTTTACATAGTGGTACAAAAAGCAGATTCAACAAAGCAATCAACTAACAAAATTTTTTGAGATTAGCTAATTATTAGCATCTCATGATTAAGGGAGATTTCATTAAAAAAAACAAGGACTCTTCTAGTTCTCAAAAGTTCCAGCTCCATTCATTTATTCGAATACTACAAGAAAGTTGTAGCCAGCTGAAACCTGAGACAAACAGAATCTGGTCCACCAAATGCAGATTCGATTTTCATAGAACAGAACAATCAAGGCCATGACCTTCAACACAGAGATGGGGCGAGTGATTGGGTTTCAGGGGGATTAATGGATTCTCCCGGGGTAAGGCTGCGTAAGCATGGGAACCCGGGTCTCGGCCACATGGCCCTTCACCAACTGTGTGGGCCCATCGCCAGACTGGGGTGTAGGCTGCAGAGAAGGTGATGGCAAGGCTCCGAGCAATTAATCAAAATAATGGTATTTATGGGCATTTTCTGGAGATTAGACCAACAGCATGGGGTGAAATGAGAATGTCTTTATGGAGAAGGAGAGGGTAAACTATACTCAAATGTATCTTGCTGTAACTTTTAGGGATAGATTTTTGACAAAGATCTCTATGCCTTGCCAAACAGAGTTTAAGTCCACAATTTAAATCTCCACTGTGTCTAAGGCTTTATGTTCAGCCCCCTTCCCAGCCCCTTTATCATGTTTGAACCTAAATCAAAGAAGCAAAACCATAGCTCAGTCGGCCAAGCCAGCTGCACTGCGCTGATGTGTCTCCTTCAGGCTGACCACAGCCCATGGCAACCGACTGACATCATGTCCTGGCAAGAGGGCACCCTGGTAAGAGGACCCAGCTCCCACATTCCATGCCCCTCTCACATCTCACCCTCTCGTCACTGTGCAGGGCAGAAGCCCCAGCAGCCAGGGCTTACTCACTTTCTTTCAAATAATACTTCTTTGTCTCACGGTCAAGCAGCTGGGAAGAAGACACCGTGAATTCAGTCTCCTTCAAATTGTTCAACTTGTGGCTAGTCCCATTCTGGCTCCCTTTTTTCTTTTTTTATAGGACGGCCTTTGCAATGCGAGCCAGCAGATAAAGGCCGTGACGTGCTGTCTGCTCAAGCGCAAGGATCGCCTGCAATTCCCCCAGCCCTTGGGTGGCAACACAAAGTACCTCTCAGCCCCACCTTGCCTCGGGGAGCCGACTGGGCTGGGAAGGGCTGTGCAGGGTCCACACCCTGGACTCGGCTTGCTGTGAGCAGCTCTATTCTGTTTTTTAAGAGCAAAGATGAGATTGTGTTGAGAGAGTACAGCTTCTATCTTGGACTGCTAATAATATAGTTAAGGACAACAGCAGCAGAATAAAACTGGTAGAAGTGAAATATAAGCCATCTTCACTAGAATTTCAAGGAATCTAAATCATTTCATACACACTATACTTTGTAGAAGCCTTCCTGTATCTTCTCTGAGTATTTTATTTTACAAGCATATTGCAAGATTATCTATTGTTCTGACTTTTCTTAATGCAGCCCCGTGAGGGAGGTGGGGAAGAAGAGCTCTCGCCTTGCAGTCGAGGAAACTAGTATTTCAAGAATTAAGTGAATTTCCCAAGGTCGCAAAGCTGATTAATGGAAGCACTGGAAGTAGAAACCTGGGATTTAGACTCCCCAACTTCCATAATCTTTCTAGGTGTGCAAGATGCTTCACTGGTTGAGGAAAATAAATGGGAGGAAGACAGTTGAGGAGGGAGAAAGGTGGACAAGAGGGGGAGGGGGCGGGAGGAAGAGGAGCTTATCGGCTGAACCATGCCCACCCCTGGAATTAACACGTGAAAGTTCTAAACCCCCAGTACCGCAGAGAACATGGCTGTATTTGAAGACAGGGACTTTAAAGAGGTAATTAAGGTGAAATGAGGTCATTAATCCAATCTGACTGTTGTCTCTCTAACAAGAGATTAGGACAAAGACACATTACAGAAGGGCCACCATGCGAGGACATGGGAGAAGAGAAGGCGGCCATCTGCAAGCCAAGGAGACAGCTCGCCGGAGAAATAAGCCCGCTGACTCTCTGATCTCAGACTTCCAGCCTCCAGGACCAATGAGTTAATACATTTCTGTTGTTTAAACCACCCAGTCTGCGGAATTTTATTCTGGCAGCCCCAGGAAACTAATCCAGAGAGGAAAGAAGAGAGGACAGGACTGACACCTGGTTCTGACACCAAGGATGAACAGCTGCCACTGTTCCATCTGTCTGACCTAACATAGTGGGACCGACTGAGATGAAAGGCAACTGAACGTACAGATGCCGCTTCCAGACCAGAACCACCTGAGCACGGGAGGAAACAAACACATGGGCTGGCAAGGGAGGAGAATGGGTTTCCTGGCTGGGCACGGGGGAAGTGTACAGCTGCGGCCTGGCCCTCTGACTTGGTGATCATCTGCCCTGCACTAGCCAGAGGAACCTGGACCTCTCAGTAACTCTTCTGCTTGCCTGTAAGTGAGGAGGACTAGGTGTGTGTTCACCAATCAGGTTGGGGCCTCCTCTGGATGGGGAGGCAGTGGGTCTGGGGTGGGACCTGCTCCCAGACAGGACTGATGATGCTGGTGCAGGACGGATAGTGTCTGCTGGCACGTCTGGTTTTAAATATTAATAGCTATAATTTTACAGGGGCTGAGAAGATAAAATAATGCCAAAGAAATTATGTCTATAATTCTCAACATCCATTGTGAATATACACTAAAGTGTTTTTTTAATAAACTGAAGTTCTCTGAATACCGAAAAGCACTAAAAATACTTTAAATTAAAACTTGTTATCACATCCACACATTGTTATTCATTTAATCAGCAAGTTCTATACTGCTTAAAAATCATTTTACTATCTTCAGGGCTAATAAAAGTCCCTGCTGTCTCATTGACCCTGTTGGATTTAGTTTACAACTGAACTGTATCTTGACAGATTATGTAATACTGCAACCTCCGTGGAGTTAACACTGAATAAGTGGGGTCAAACTAATGTCTTACTATACATATCATTTCAGCTTGAAGAAAACTCTGATGTGTACACAACACAAACAGCCTGAAGATCAGCCGATCTAGGTTTGAGGCTGGGTTTTAGCTTTGTAAATCGTAAGATTCAAAAAGATCAAACAGAAAACAAACGAAAAAGATCAAACACTCATCCACTTCCCTGGTTTCCTGATGCAGACTTAGTAATGACACCTACCTTCTATTCTTGGTCCTCCATTCCCTAGACTCTGGCTCTCACGCAGCCTCAGAGGCCTCTGAGTAAACTAGTGAAGTGCAGTCCCGCTTAGAGCGTGAGCTCTGCTGTGGCTGTGCTCATGCAGGCTGAGGACTGCCATCCGCCTGAATATTACAACAGCGGTCCAAAGGGTCACATGCACTGACATGGCCCCGACACATCACCAGTGAACCTCAAGGAGACAAAGCCAGCTCAGAACCTTTAACACCAAGCGCACAGTCCTCCTTAATGGAAAAGGCTCTTAAAGCCTGGCAGAAATTCTGCACTGTATTTACTTGCAAATCTACTTTTGTAACATTTTACTGTTAATGAGAAGGAGGAGAGTTATGAAAGTAAATTGTTAGCAGATGGTATTGGAATCAGGCACTTTGCTAGGGGCTCAATTTCCTCCCTGGTAGAGCTTATAAATGTTTAGAAGGAGTAGCTGGATGAGGGTAAGCAAAAACAAAACAAAAAAAAAGAGACTTGTTTAAACCTCTTCAGCAGTTGAGCCAAGCCTCCAGAGGGACTCTGGTTGCCACGAAACAGAGGGATTAAGCTGGTAATGGTATGACCTCTTTAAAATTTAAGTGTTTTAGTAAAAATACTCAAAAAATTTCTGTCTGCAAGCCCTGTGCCACGTGACAGGTTAAGCAGTGAAGGTCATATGCTACTATCTGCATTTTCAAAACATTGTTTAATTGGAGGGCATTCCAGAGGGTACGACTTTGCCACAGGCCCTGAGATGGTTGAGTCCTGGAATCAGTCACTGACCACTAGAGGAGGAAAAAAGGCACAATCTTGGAAGTGCAGAGAGAAAATGGAAAACTAAACTTTCCCTCTTCTGATCTCCCATAACACTCCGAGCCTCTAGAATGGCCCTGCCCACAGGCTGCCTAATGGAAGAATTCGCCATGTGCTGCTCTTCTGTGTAATACCTCACACACTGTCCCGGATACTGTTCTGGGAGGCACGGAGCAGCTCATTCATTTCTGTATCTCTGGGCCAGTGACAGAGAAACAGTAGAAAGTGGACTGTGAAGTCAGAAAAATGTATGATCTTAGCAGTCTCTTCATCTCTCTTGAGGCTCTATTCAACTACCGTGAGGGATTTCTATGCGAATCAATGAGAATTTATAGAAAGGCCAGCCCAGAACAGGCAATTTATTTATTACACTGTTGGTTGGATTCCATCTGTTGGTGCAATTCCCATCTGAAGGATAAGATGGCTGAACAAAGGAAACCTCTAACTGTCCTTCTTCCTACTCATGAGAGGCCCCCTCCTCGAATACAGTCAGCACCAGCCAGTGGAAGGGGTCAGAAGACAGTGCCCGAGAGCACGGGTCAGTGGGTGCTCCAAATCTGCTCCACCAGGCGCCGGCTACATGATCTCGGCGCGGCTGCCTGACTTTCTATGACTGTTTCCACATGTGTGAAAATGGCAGTGTGAACCCACACAGGCTCAGAGTGATACTCGGCATGGGGCCGCCTCCTCCCCACACACACTCTGGACTTACAGGCTTTCTTCCACGCACCTTTCTCCCTCCCTAGAATGTGTTCAGAAGCCCTCTCTGCCAATGCATACTCATCTGCACTTTCAAAACCTGACTTGAGTGCCTCTTGTCGGCCTCAGCCCCAAGAGCACCCCTTTTGGTGCCATCTACCTGGGCTGAGCTCCCTGGCAGCATCCCATGTGACATGTGCTGCTGGCTTCAACTCAAAAACTACTCGTTTCTCAGCAATACTATCGTGTGTGCTACCGTCAAACAGGAGATCTTGCTCTCTGCAGCAGGTTCCAGTCCAGATCCTGAGGAGTAAGATGGTGGTCCCGGAAACCAGTTCAAATTTCTCACTGGCATACAGAGTGCTGAAAAAAGGCTGTATATAGGCCCCGTGATTCTGATCGTGAAATCTCATTATCAGCTCCAAGCCCCCCACAGAGCTGCAGTGGGCAGGGAGCTGGGAGGGGACACATTCCCAAGTCAGCTATCTTAGTCAGCCATTCAGGTATCCCACGAAAATTCTTTAACTCACTGTATTCCTTACTATTGCTAAATATGCTGGTTTCAGAAGCCACAGAGTGAATTTTCCAAGGATTAAAACAGGACGCGAAGTTCAAAGATGTCTCAGTCCTGACACAGTGGAAGCAGCATTAGGGACTTGGGCACGCACACCATTCGAGGGCCTGACAACCCTGAAGACGGGTAAAGCGAGTAACTTAAAGTCAGCTTCAGTAAACCTTACTGCTGAAACAGCTAAGGACCCAAGTAAATCATTGTAATTTTTCCAACTTTTAATTTCAAAAAATTTTAAAGCTACCCAAAGAGTTGAATGAGAACAAGAATATCCCATTCTCTTTACCTTGATTCACCTAGCATAGCATTTTTGTTTTAGCTACATGCATACACGTTTTCTTGCTATGATTTTTGAAAGTATTAATAAGTGGGAGACATCTTATTTCACCCATAAATACTTAAGAACAGGGATATTCTCCTTCAGAGCCATAATACCATTATCACGCTCAACAAAGTTAAAGTTGACATATTGTCATTATCTAATGTCCAGTTCACATTCCAACTTCCCCAACTGAACTGTCTGTCTCTTTTTGGTGGCAGGGAGGGTTGGGGGACGACTTGATTAATTAAGGATCATATACTGCTCAGTGAAGTTGTCATGTCTCTTCAATCTCCTTTCATCTAAAGGCATTTTTTTCTCTTCCGTGACATTGACGTTTTTAAATAATGCAGACCAATGAGCTGTCCCTACAAATTTTGGTGGCCTTATCATTTCCTTATGATTAAATCTGAGTTAAATTAAATCTTTTTGGCAAGGATATTACCCAGGTGATACTGTGCACTCCCACCGCACTGCACTGCACCGGAAGGACCTGACGTCAGTCCATCCCATCGCTGGGGAAGCTGAGCCTGTGGTACACACAGACCGCTCCGTTAGAAACAAGTAAGTTCCTCTCTTTTGTAGTAATAGTTAGGGGGTGTGAATCCTGTCACTGCCACTCAATCACATACTCATTTTTTTGTTTGGGTTTTGTTTTTCTATTATTTTTATTTCCCATAGTCATTTATTACGTACCTTTTATTTGCAATTTGAGAGTGCAGAGCTAAGCTGGATTAAACACAGGGTCCCCAGTTACAATTCAGCTCAAGTCCAATTGGGGACACATTTTCATACAAAAGACATTAAAAGAAACAGACAATATAATCAGGAGTAGCTTATGCTTTGCTCGGAATAAAGCAGGTGCTTAGCAAATATTTGTTTAATGAGGAACCTGTATGGTTCAGGCAAATAAAAGCTATTAGGCCGAACTGCATCCTTTGTGTTCTTCCTTCTCACATCACCTCACCCCTGGGGCTGAAAGAAAGTCTTCCAACATGGCCACCCTGCCTCCCACCATGAGAGATCGGGGTCCCTGATTGATTGGATTGCTGGAGTAAAGGCTCAAATGCCTCAACCTGATCAGCCCATCTCACCCTCTCTCTCCAGCCTTACCCATCTCTCTCGTCTCTCCCCCTCCCCCTCAGACTCCACTGCTCCTACCGTCTGCACACGCAGGGGTGCCTCCCACCTCCCCTCCCGCCTGCCTGGAACAGTCCTTCACTTTCAGGTCTGGTCTAGGGTGCAAGTCCCACCTCTTCAAGCTCTTCCTCAGCAATAAGTGTTCCTTGGTCTTCAGTGTCTGAAAACATTTACAAGCATCCTGCATTATGGCTCTTAATCCTATCACTTAACTGCGATACTATTTACAAACATTTTCACAAGGCTGGAAGCCTTCAGGCCACTTCCTAGACTCAGCTCATTCCCTAGGGCCTCCTTTCCTTCCCTAGAGCAGGCTCCAGGGATAAGCTCTGTCCTTGTCCTTTGCTATGTTCTTTCATAAAAGCTCCCACCCATGCTCTCTTATTGAGACAGTCCTCATCCCAAAATGATAGTGAAGTGGTACTTGTGTCCCTGCCACATCACCCCAGAAACGGACACACGGACATGGAACCCTTATTTAAAAGGCTCATTGTTGAATCCAGTCCCGTCTAAAGAATGTATACAATTTAGTACTGGCAGAAAAAAATCAGAGGATGTGGTTCATTCACAGGCATTGTTGTGCCTGGGACGTTTGTAGGACTACTCCAGGAAATAAGGAAAACACACAGATGTTTGAGATCTGGTCTTTGCCTCAAGGAATTTTAGTTCTAGTGGGAGTGATAAGTTATGGAGATAAGGAACTGTAAGGACTGAACATTATAAATGCCAAAATAAATCAGATGCTCTTGAAATAAGTGAATTGCATGGTATATTAGTCATATCTCAATAAAGCTGTTACCAATCGAATATTGAGGACCCCCAAAGAGCTTCTGGTTATGTAGGTTAATCTACCAACGTTTATCATAGTAGGAATTAAAATGGGGAAAGTTTAAAAATATTAATTAATTTGAAATAAAAAATAAAGAGATGCACTTTTCATTTTAAAGAAAAGAGAGTGATGCCACACACATTTTATGAGGACGACAATAATTCTAACTCGAATAGGAGTGGGATTTGAAAAACGGGCAGGATTTGGACACTTGGAAATGATGGGTATGAGCATTCCAGGCAGGTACACGAGTATGAGGCAAGGCAGAGAGCGGGAATGATGCCACCTTTGTGTGAGAGCAATGGGACTAGAACAATGGGTTTGTTTCTTTAGACTTAAGGCTGGAAACAGAGAGGTGGGTCAGATAATAAAGGGCTCTGAACACAGGTGAATGGCTGAGACCTGACGAGTCGGGTCACTGACAGGGAGCCACTATAAGCATTGACACAGCTGCAGGGAGGCTTCCGTGAGGGGTGCTCTAACATACCGTGCCAGACGGGTGCACACACCTGAGCCAGGGAGCAGGGCAGGGACGCAAGTGTTAGGTGAGGAAGCTTCAACAGTGTTCCGTCAGTGAGGATGAAGAAGAGGCAGGTTGAAGACACATTTTAAGGAAAGATCAGAGAGCTGGTATTCCAGCTAGTATTAATACATTCACCGGATCTTTCCAAAACAGGCCACCCTCAGCTTCTTCCTGATAACTCTCTCAATGTTGATCCTTCCTTGATATAAATTGAGAAACTATGAGATGAACAAGCCAGGAAGCTACACTTGTTCCCTAGCTTATCAATATGTAACATGGAAAAGAAAGAGTACGTTAGTGCTAGAACTCCATATTTTTAGTTCCACAGGTTGACCTAACAAAGTCTGATTAACCACTCATATTTACATTTTAATCACTGTCAGGTGACGTTTTTATATCCTAGTAAGATTCCATTTTTATTCTTGGAGAAAACTGTCAGTATACTCATTCTCTTTAAACAATTTAGATGTCTACTGTTTGATGGCGGGGGTTGTGCTAAGAGCTTCCATTTATCCATGATTAACCAACATCTATTTAACAGACATTTCCTAAAATCTGAGTTGTGAAGAACATCAAACAAGTCAAATAATAATGCATACAGAAGGAAAAATCTGAATACTGATTTTTAAAAACTGACTCCAATGAAATCTTCCTATATTAAAATAAACCAATTCTAAAAAAAATCATCATCCTTCATTAAACTGGTGTCAGGCTAATATACAGATATGTTGGGTTGTTCACAGTATACAGTATATTGTGGAGTGCTTTTACAGATAAATTTTACTCAATAATTGTAGTTTATGTAAGCTATTATTAAAAGATGTCTGTATTATCCAATAAAAAACTAAGAGGCTATTAGAACTGAAGTCTGTAAGTATGTGACTAGCTTGAGAAAGTATTAAAATATTTATTAGAGAGTTACTGGAGAGTCAAACAGCTAATTTCATACATGGGTAAGTAATTAAACACCAAAATGTATTTATTTCTTTAAAAAAATGGCTTAATAATGGTGTTCGGCATAACCAAAGACTAGGTAAACCTGTGAGCTGCTTTTTAAAGGGCGATTGCAGACTTATTCCACAGATTTTAATGTTAATTGGAAATTGTAAGATCCTTATGCAAAAATTATACGCTATCAAGGACTTTTTGTTTCCGTACCAAGCTCCAAGAAAAGACACTATTAAATAATAAAGGAAAAAAGTCATACAATTTAACCTGAAAACAAATATTCCATTAGCATGTAAAATTTAAAGTGTTTCCTAAACGAAATCATCCCCATGATGCCGAGAAGTTTTCTACTCGAGTGTGAAGGTGAAGGTTCCCCCAAATTAATTAACCTAAAATACTGGGGGATGGGGATGTTGCTTACTTTTTATTTCTATTTCTTTCTGTCCTCTGGACCTCTCTCTTTTTTTACGTTTACATTACCCAGTGAGCAAATTTTATCAATGAGAAGCCAGGAAGGGCTGACTCCCTTTGGTATATTTACTTAAGATATAAAGGCCAATCAACCATTGTGCTCAGAAAAGTTGTGGCCGTTTCTGAGCCTACTTCAGATCTCTCCTTAGCTCCAAGTGACTTATTATGAAGCCAAAGAAAGAGGAAAACTGAGCTGATCAAAGGCCGGGCTGTCATTAAGTGAAAATGATGGAAGATGAAAGGCTTGCCCTGCACTTCAAAGGTACAGCTGAGCTCGGGTGAGCTGACAGCAAGCGTTCAGGGATCAGAGAGGCAGGCTGTGGCTTAATGGACTAGATGACATTCCTAGAGCCATTCATCTTTATACAAATCACGAAAAATAGAAACATAGTGACAAACATGCATTTAAATGCTTTCCTACTGGATATAAGGAAGAGTGGGTAATCCAAAAATATAAAGTGACATACATCACATCTACACTTGCAGAATATAAAATAATGAGGTCCAAGAAGTGTTGAAGAAGCTGGCATCTCTAAGCAGTGCAGAATTACATGTTAACAGTTTTTCCTTATGCCCTAGGGTGTGTCATGCAATGAAGCTTCATTTTGAGAGACCATGGATGCAGCAGTCTCACTTCCCTGGTGGGCTACCCAGAACACTTGGTGTGCTGGCGTGGAAGGGCAGTCAAACTTCAGACTTTGGGGTTAGAGCTGGTCTAGAGCTACCATAGGGCTGGGGAAGGAAGGTCAGAAAAATCAGGCCAATTGATGATTACACAATGTTCCCCTTATTCTACCCCCATTCACCCCTGCACAGTGCCCTCCCACCCACACACAGAACCTCAGCAGACAGAGGACCCTTTGGGAAGCAAAGATGTTACATTGTAAGGGGCCTCAAGTCATTAACTGGAATCTCCTTTCTTTTCTTTTTCCTCTGTAGGAACCAACATGCATCTAATCTTCTAAGACTCCTTAAAATGACCTGAACACATGCAACAATCTTATCTACACTTCTGGTCATACTGGAGACTTTTCAGGGAATTGACTAGGTTTTTCCTCCCTACAGTTTATTGTTAGTGACAGCAGCACCTGCAAAGAGCAGAGAAAGAGAAGAGAGAGTGCCACCCCCCCCTCCCACAAATTAGTAATCAGGATGTTGGGTAACACTGAGAAGAGAGGCTCTAGAAACTTTGTATATGTGAATTCATTTCATACTCCTATTTACCTGTGAAGTAGGCACTATCATTAGTTTCATTTTCAGGAGGAAACGGTCACCAAAAGTAACTCAGCAACTTGCCCAAGGTCACAGCTAGAAATAGGAAAGACTGGATTTACACCCGAAGGTCTGGCTCCAGGGACCACGTCTCCAATGTTAATGTTAATGGGAAATTGTAAGATCCTATACCACTCGGAGAGGTTTCACAGAGCAGATGGTGAAGGCTCAGCAGGAGTGTACCCGTGAACAAAATCCTGCAGGGTCAGCACAGCCTGAGGGGGTGACAGCACAGCACCCCTGGGCCAGCAGGGTGAGGGCAAGGGTGAAAGAGCAGCAAGAGGTGCTGGGGGGCAGGGTGAGCCTGGTCATCCAAAGGCGTCAGCACCCCAGGGCCCCTCAAGTAAATATTGATCAGACGTAAAACCTTTGCTTGCACCTCTTCCAATCAGACCTGCCACCACCAAAACTCTCCTCCTCTATGGAAATTCCAGAGCTACCTTTTCTACTGAGCCACGCTAAATAAAGAGCTGGGACTTATTTCGCGGACTATTTGGCAACAATGACAACATTCAAGCTGGACAGCCACAAATTCACAACTCCCCTTGGCCATGTCTGTCCTGGGCCCTTGCTGACCACCTCCACCTGGAATTGCATCCTCTCCTTCCCTCTCATCCCCAGGACCCGACTGTCCCACCCTGTGTGCACACATCATCCTCTGTAAAGATCATCTGAATGTACACATAGGATGTCAGTTTGCTTCTTGTAAGATAGCTAGTACTGATCCTAAAGAAACCAACAATTTCAGATTGTCAGTTCCTCAAGAAGGGCCCTGAGTGGGGTGTCCAGGGAGCCGCAGTGAATGCCCCTTACCACCAGACACAAAGTCTGGCACTCAGGTGTTCTCTGAATGACTGACAGGTACCATTAGTAAGGTTTATAATTGAGCTAGTACTTTCCACAATATTTTAATGTAAGCAAATGCACACACACACAAAGAACTCTGCAGATAATGGAATGAATGGAGCAACAATATTCTCCACATTAAGTCTCCAACTTTTATAATAGCTTTATTGACATATAATTCACATGCCATATAATTCACCCATTAAAGTGTCTGACTCAATGTGTTTATAATTGGGGTTGTGCAACATCACCATGATCTAATTTTAGGACATTTCTTCACCCCCAAAAGAAACCCATACCCATTAGCAGTCACTCCCCATATTCTCCTCTCTCCAGTGCCACTAACCTACTTTCTGTCTCTATAGACTTGCTGTTCCAGACATCTCATATAAACTCAATCATATAATGATTTGGTGTCTTTTGTGTCTGGTTCTTTCACTCATACTGTTTTAAAAGTTCATCCATGTTGTAACATATGTCGGTACTATATTTCTTTATATTGCCAAAATATTTCATTGTATGGATAGACCACATTTTATCCATTCATCAGTTGACGGGCATTTGCACTGCTTCTACTTTTTAGCTATTATAAATAATACTTCTATGGACATTTGTGGACAGATTTTTACAGGGCTGTTTTCAATTATCCAGTATGTACCTAGGAGTAGAACTGCTGGGTCAAATGGTAATTCTATGCTTAACATTTTGAGCAACTGCCAAACTTAGTTTCCAAAACAGCTACACCATTTTACATTCCCACCAGCAACGCATGAGGCATTCCAGTTTCTCCACATCCTCACCAACACTTGTTATTGTCTTTTTTATTTCAACCATCCATAGTAGGTGGATCTCACTGAGGTTCTGATTTTCATCTTCCTAATGATTAATGATGCATGAGCATATTTTTCTGCAATTGTTGGCCATTTATCTTCTTTGGAGAATTGTCTCTTCAAATCCTTTGCCCGTTTTTAAATAGGATTATCTGCCTTTGTATTGCTGTGCTGTAAGAGTTCTATACATATTCTTAATACAGGTCCCTTCTCAGACACATGATTTACAAAAAATATTTTCCCATTCTGTGAGTTGTCTTTTCCTTCAAATCTATTATTATAGTTACCTACAGCCTTCAGAGTTACCAACTAGAAAACTTTACAGAAACCTAACCTTCACCTTACCTCTTTAAGAAAGTTTATGAATTTGATTACAAATGTTCTTCTAAATGCCATTATTTTCCCATCCTATACCTTGACAGGTCAGCCATGACTGAAGAATACCCACCACCTACAGCTGGGTGGCAAACTCCTGGGTAATAAGTAACAGTGATATTTACCACTGACATTCTGGCATTCCAGAAATTCAATCTGTCTTCCCAATGCCTTATTTTAATGGTTTAAAAAAAAAAAATCATACTATTACTAGATGGCAGAACCTAACATGTGTTTGGCCAACCTATTTTCTTTAAAGCCATGCTGACAATGATTGTTAAAACTGCTCCCATGCTAGAATGCCCCTCAATTGTTTCGGTCTCAACACAAGGTCAATGGGGACTAGAGTAATGAAGAAATAAAGCAAAACTGAAACATTTTAATTTGGAGTCTACGAGACTATATTAACTTCTAGTCAATTAAGTGGATGAGTGGTTTGCAGCCACTGACATTTATATTTCATGATTAGTTCTCCAGGCCCCTTATTCTCTCTGTGCCATTAACCTTTAGGGTGTAGCTCTTTGTCAGTCTCACTTCAATCATGCTTTCGAAGGATTACAGAATTAGCAATTCCAGTTTTTATGGCACAAGCTCTGTCAAATCAGAGAGACAGATGTGAGCTCATGTAACTGAGAGGCTTCCATCTGCTGGACTGAGAACTGAAGCCTAGAAAGGCTCTTGTATTTCCTTTCTTACGCTTCCTTGGGCTGTTCCAGCTTGGAATTACCCATTTACTTACACACTTGGTATTTGAGCAAGTATCTTAAATAGCTGAGGTATCAACCTTTCTTGTCAAAGGTGGATGGCTACTCACCATCCACCTTTTAGTTATGGATTCCCATGGTGGTGACAGAGGAGAAAGTGATGTCACCTCATACATATCCAAATCCTGGCATCCGCAGGAACCCACACCGAATCATGTCCCCTCACTAAGTTAACAGGTCATCCACTGGAATTACATCAAGCCTCTGTCGACTGGTTGGAAGGAACAGAAGGAAGAGCCTATTGAATGGAAGCAGCAAAGGATTTCATTTTCAGCAGAGTTAAAATTAGGTGTTGTATACTAAAGAGAAATTAGTCATCCTTTGGTATATACACTCAAGGGATTGGTTCCAGGAATCCCACCGATGCCAAAATCCACATATACCCAAGTCTCAAAGTCCACTCACAGGAGAAGCTGGCCCTCTATACCCATGAGTTTCACATTCTGCAGTATTTTCTGTCTGCAAATGGTTGAAAAAAATCCTGAGTCGCAGTGGACCCTTGAAGTTCAGATGGTATTGTTCAAGAGTCAGCTGTATATTCTTTCAGGATTTTCTGTAAGTTGGGAATGCTGAAAATTTCTACAACTATCTAGGTGTAACTGTCTGCATGTGACAAATGTATTTCTGAAAATTAGATAGTAAATTAAGTCTGGTCATGATTTAAAAGCTCTACTGAGCTCCTATGTAAAGCAAAAGTGGTTCTCAGTTTAATTTCACCAATCTGTGGAAATTTTTTTTTTTGAGTCAGGATCTCTGTCACCTAGGTTGGAGTGCAGTGGTGACATCATGATTCATTGCAGCCTCAACCTCCCAGGCTCAAGTGATCCTCCCACCTCAGCCTCCTGAGTAGATGGGACTACAAGTGCCCTCCACCACGCTTGGTTAATTTTTTGTAGTTTTTGTAGAGATGGGGTTTCACCATGTTGCCCAGGATGGTCTCGAAGTCCTGGGCTCAAGTGATCCTCTCACCTCTGTCTCCCAAAGTGCTGGGATTACAGGCATGAGCCACGGCACCACGGCAAATTTTCCTTATTGTTTTTCATCCAGCCACTCCTATTTCACTGTCTAGTACAATGCTTTCCAAAGTGAGTTCCTGGATGACCTATGTCAGAATCACCTAAGAGACTTACTTAAAATGCATATTCCTGGGCCTGGCTCCAGTCCTAACAGAAAGTTGTCCAGGAACCCCCAAGATACGTAATTTTAGCACGCCCCAAGGAGGTGTCTCTTCTCATGCCTCTTCCACTTTTACAACTGATCAATACCAAGATCAGCCAATACCACATCAGACATTTCTAAGGACATGTCAGCAGTGACGTGGCACAAGGGAGAACTGATGACGTATCTCAGTGCTCACAACCACTCAGGAAATGCTTGATGAATGAGTTTCAGAAAGCAAGATTTAGGCCGTCCTGGTTACTTCCTGCCAACACTAACACATGAAACAGCTCAAGACCAGCTTTAGGAGGGCTCACCTCTATTTTCAAACAATGGCGTATTTCTCTAATTTTTTTTTTGATGTTTGCCTTTTTAGAGATCAGGGACTTCATTAAGTGACCCTCCTGTGCCTCAGTTTCCCCATATAGAAAATAGCTATACTATCTGCTGCCTTCTATTCCTATAAGGCATACAGTCCTATACTTCCTATTTGTCTTTCGCCCAACAAAACAACTCATTCCCCAAAAGCTTTGAATTAGGCCTGCAAAGGTAGTCCTTAACTACCAATCTATAAATTTCTCAAAGTACAGAAAAATGAGAGGGGCAAGGAAGGAAACAAAAAGAAACTTAGGCTTAACTGTACCAGCTAGTCTCAACTTGATCCGAAAGAACACTGCTAGCATTCTCTCAGCTAGCTTCTCACGATTACATTTAAAACCACCACAAAGCCACCATGATCACGCTCTGAGAGGCTGTCGCAGGTAAATAGAGGGATGGGGTAGGAATAGCTCAACATTACTGACAATGCTCTTTAGGGGATCTGAGGATCTGCCTTCTCAAACATCTCATTTCACTTCATCAATATTTACAAAATGTTTGCAAAAGAAGAAATAAGGCAATGAACATGTCCAGAAAGAATCACATGCTAACTTCTAAAGGTTTTTCTCTCCAAAAATTCAGCAGTGCCAGAGGCTTGTTCTTTTGTCCCAGATTGTTTTTCAAGGGCTACCTCATGACAGAACAGATCACTCATAATAACTACATGTTAGCATTTGTGTCACATAATTCATCTCTGGCAGTCCACTTCTTTTAAATCCTAAGAGTAGGCCTCCTAAATAGTATTGCTAGCATTTGGCATCTTATCTGACTCTGTGACAACAAAACTCTAGAACACGTAGTTTATAACTCATTATGGTTTCAGCTGAGTGACATTTGGTTCTAAAGTCTTTGGAAGTACAAGTTTGAAAATGCCAAATTTTATCTATATCCCTATCTATAGCTCCACCTGAAATCAGACAGATTACCAAACAGAAAATGTCACTCAGATTCTAAAAATAAATCATGCTACTGCTCCACACAGGTTACACCAGAGGGTTAGGACCATGACATTTTGCTGGGGTTCAAGTGCAAATCAACAAACAAAATGGCATGTTTTTCTCTTCCTTTTTCATAGCTTAAGATTAGTGAAGAAGGCATTGTAGTCTGTATAACTGCTCAAACCAACCTTTATCCAGGAGCTAGTACTGCTTCTTTAAAAACTTTTTTTTTTTGGTAAATAAAATGTGGTACAGCCATACAAGGAACTACTATTCAGCAATAAAAAGGAATGAAGTAACAAAAGACCAAATATTGTATTATTTCATTTATATGAAATGCCCAGAATAAGCAGATCTATATAGAGAGACAGAAAGTAGATGTGTGGCTGCCAGGGACCAGGAGGACTGGGGGAATGGAGAGTGAAATGGGTCAAGGTTTCTTTTGGGAGTGATGAAAATGTTCTAAACTTCGATCATAGTGATAACTGTACAACTCTGTGAATATATTAAGTACCATTAAATTTTATACTTTAAATGAATGAATTACATGGTATATGAATTATATCTCAGCAAAGCTGTTAAAAATATTAACTTAAAAAAAGAAATTATCATCTTTTAAAAGCTATAGCAGAAACAGAGCCAACATTGGAGAGAGTAAATATGGTGGTTTTTCATCTTTCCAAGAATCTCAACGAGCCCTGGGCATTGCAAAAATTAGTCAAGCAACTGTCACTACTGCAGTGGTAACCAAATACGGAAGCTGAATCAAATACGGAAAGGAAATTATTTTGAACTCAAAGACATAACCTTTCCAAAAAAATACACTGCACGCACATAAACAGACCACACAAAGTCAAAACAAAACAAGTACCTGTGTGGGTGGAAATGTATCCCAGTGCTACTCTTTTCTTCAAGTCTTTCATTCTCCTCTTGTTACTTCAAAGATAAGCCCTGGATGGGCAGGCACTAAGTTGTTTTGGTTTTTTCTCATGACACAAAAGATCTGGCAGAGCTGGAGATTGCATTACTTTTAAAGGCAGTAATATTTGAAGGTACCATGAATATTCCCTGAACAGCGCTCTGAACACATTGTGGTGGCTAAGAGCTATGGTTATCCCATCTCTTCAATGAGAATGGGGCATTCATTCTACAGAAAGCGCTTACAGACAAAATGGGTACCACATCATCCATAAAATGAAGTAAAGAACAGTTGGCTGAAACTTCCCCAACAGCCAGTTACTCCATGTGATATAAATGGGTTTGCAAAGCTGAACAAAGGAAGACAAAGACTAGGAAGGCAAAGCCAGTCTTCCTAGCATGATAACCAAAATTGTCTCAGCCTTTAAAGTAAGGGCTCTAGGATCTCAAATCACGCGCACGATACAGAGAAGTGCTAATGGTAGAGGGGATGCACAAGAGATGGTAGATGTCTTGCCCTCAAGGAATTTGTACTTTAGATGGGGTGGCTGGGGCAGGGCGGGCAGTGAAACTGGATTATTTATTTTTTGGCAAACATGCAAATGAGTGTTATCACTTAAAAGTAGTCATGCTAGAATGACTTGACCCTATTCCAAATAAAATTGCCACTGATCAAAAGGCATTTTCAAACTCCACTTGTGAAACTGGCTTCAGAATGACAGAGAAAAAAACTAGCTCTTCATTTTATAGGCATACTTACATAGAAGTGTGGCAAGGAGCAAGCACTGTGTTTGTTTTACACACACACACACACACTCACTCTCTCTCTCAGTTTTTTTTTTCTCTCTCTCTATCTTGGTTTTTAAATTACTGGTCACTGTTTAGAAAACCATCAATGTGCCCAGGCGCAGTGGCTCACGCCTATAATCCCAGCACTCTGGGAGGCCGAGGCGGTTGGATCACCTAAGGTCAGGAATTCGAGACCAGCCTGGTCAACATGGTGAAACCCTGTCTCTACTAAAAAAACAAAAATTTGCTGGGCGTGGGTTAGCCGGGTGTGGTGGCAGGTGCCTGTAATCCCAGCTACCCAGGAGGCTGAGGGAGGTGAATCGCTTGAGCTTGACCCAGGAGGCAGAGGTTGCAGTGAGCTGAGATGGTGCCACCGCACTCCAGCCTGGATAACAAGAGTGAAACTTCATCTCAAAAAAAAAAATAAATAAACAAAAATCAATGTTCTGAGAAT
Organism: Mandrillus leucophaeus; assembly: GCF_000951045.1. Classification (NCBI taxonomy): domain Eukaryota; kingdom Metazoa; phylum Chordata; class Mammalia; order Primates; family Cercopithecidae; genus Mandrillus; species Mandrillus leucophaeus. The sequence continues at coordinate 468,515 of NW_012104721.1, read as the reverse complement.
AGGATCATCATCACAGTATTAGGTTAAATGTGTAATTTTCCAAGGTAACTACTTTGAAGGCGGGCTTCAACACTTTACCTATTTAGATGTGTAGGTTGTTACATTTGTTTGCTTTTCATCAGTCACATTTACATTAAAGACAATAAAATACAAGGTGATATAACTGCCAAATGTATATTATAGACTATAAACTCAACAGAAATTCAAAAGAGGATGATATAAACGTATCACACATTGAAAGAAGACAAAGCATCTTGCTAGGCACTGACATTTTAAAAGGTTAAAGTACAAAAGTTACTTTAGATAGGACGAATAAATTCTGCCATTCTAGTGCATAGGAGGATTACTATGGTTAACAGTAAAATATTGCATATTCTAAAATAGCTATATATGACAGTCTTTTGAAGGCCCTAACCACAAATAAATGATAAGGTAATGAATACAAGAACTACCCTGACTGAATCATTATACAGCATAAATATGTATTGAAACATTGAATTGGCCCAGTGCGGTGGCTCATGCCTGTAATCCCAGCACTTCGGGAGGCCGAGGTGGGTGGATCACCTGAGGTTGGGAGTTCAAGATCAGCCTAACCAAAATGGAGAAACCCTGTCTCTACTAAAAATACAAAATTAGCCGGGCATGGTGGTGCATGCCTGTGATCCCAGCTACTTGGGAGGCTGAGGCAGGAGAACTGCTTGAACCTGGGAGGCGGAGGTTGTAGTGAGCCGAGATCGTGCCATTGTACTCCAGCCTGAGCAACAAGATGAAACTCAGTCTCAAGCAAAAAAAGAAAAGAAACATCAAATTGTACTCTAGAAATAGATACAGTGTGTTGACTAAAAAATAAATTTATCAAAAAAAGTTTAAATGTTTTCCCAAAAAAGAAAAGTCAATAAGCATTAAAAAATTAATCAATCTCGGCCGGGTGCGGTTGCTCACGCCTGTAATTCCAGCACTTTGGGAGGCCAAGGCGGGCAGATTACGAGGTCAGGAGATCAAGACTATCCTGGCTAACACGGTGAAACCCTGTCTCTACTAAAAATACAAAAAATTAGCCGGGCGAGGTGCGGGCGCCTGTAGTCCCAGCCACTCGGGAGGCTGAGGCAGGAGAATGGCGCCAGATCGCGCCACTGCACTCCAGCCTGGGCCACAGGGCAAGGCTCCGTCTCAAAAAAAGAAAAAAAGAAATCAATCTCACCGCTAATAACTTTAAATTTAAATATGAGATACTACTTGGGACCAAACAATTGCCAAAGAGTTTGGGGAAAGTATGCTGATTAGCATGCAGTACAACAGGCACTTATATAATCCATTAAGACCTTTCTTTTTTTTTTTTTTTTTTTTTTTTTTTGAGGCGGAGTCTCGCTCTGTCACCCAGGCTGGAGTGCAATGGCCGGATCTCAGCTCACTGCAAGCTCCGCCTGCCGGGTTTACGCCATTCTCCTGCCTCAGCCTCCCGAGTAGCTGGGACTACAGGCGCCCGCCACCTCGCCCGGCTAGGTTTTTTTTGTATTTTTTAGTAGAGACGGGGTTTCACCGTGTTAACCAGGATGGTCTCGATCTCCTGACCTCATGATCCGCCCGTCTCGGCCTCCCAAAGTGCTGGGATTACAGGCTTGAGCCACCGCGCCCGGCCAAGACCTTTCAAATATAGGAAATACCCTTAAAGACCAACTACAGAGAGGTGTTTGCATAAATGATGCCACAGCTTTAGGAATAATAAGCAGACATCAATGATTTTTTTGTAGAATTTCAAAACCACAGCCAATTTTCACAATACTGAACAAAATAAAATTCAGAATATAAAATTTTAAGCACACTATGATTTTGGTTGTGTTAAATTATATATACTCAGGACAAAAGACTGAAATCAATAGTGCAATATGGTTTTTTCTGGGGTGTGGCCAATCTTTTCCTATTCTTTATACATGTCTGTGTTTTTAAAATTTTCTACAATTCTCTATATTTCTCTGGTATTCAAAAAGAAAAGCAGACAGTAAGAAGAGACATTCTTCCCAAAACACGTAGATTTAAAAAAAAAAAAGGGTTAAGGTGCAATTCCTGCCTATAAAATCTTCCAGGTAAAGTTTCATAAAACGAGGTTGGGCTACACCTTGAAAGATACATAGAATCCACATAGCTGGGGCGGGGCTTGGTGGTTCATGCCTGTAAACCCAGCACTTTGGGAGGCAGAGGTGGGTGGTTCACCTGAGATCAGGAGTTCAAGACCAGCCTGGCCAACACAGTGAAACTAAAAATACAAAAAATTAGCCGGGTGTGGTGGCACGCGCCTGTAATCCCACCTACTCGGGAGGCTGAGGTACGAGAATCACTTGAACGTGGGAGGCAGAGGCGGAGGTTGCAGTGAGCTGAGATCGCTGCACTCTAGCCTGGGCTACAGAGCGAGACCCGTCTCAAAAAAAAAAAAAAAATCTACAAAGCTGGAAAGGAGTAGAAAGGGCATTCCAAATGGGAGAAAAACTAAAAGAATCTAAAGAAGGAATGGTTGGCAAACCAGAAGATAAATCAAATTGGAGCTAAGAGAGCTTAATCCTTGAGCTTTATTTTAACAGGCCAGTGGTTGGATGAATCACTACCAAATAAGAAATAAAGCAAAGCTACGCTAAGCTAAAGGAAAGTGTTCTCAAAAAAGAGTCTTCTGTGCCACGTTGGTGTTTTTTCACATCCCTCAATCTGGCTGCCTGCTGGTTTCCATGGCTTAGATTTACCCATTTGGAAAAACAACCCCTCCCCTGACAATACCAAAATCACTACCTCTGCCATGAAATTAGGCAAGAAATATACATACTCCAACCTCTAATTTAGACGATAAACTTGCCAAAAGTACGGAATATATCTTTTTTTCACATAGTACCAATCAACAGTGTCATGATAGGCATTCCCATAAGTAATGAATTACAAGTTAACAATGAGCAACACCTTAATACTGTCCATAAATCCCCACCAGAACTGAAACTTTAAAAGCTGGCAATATCAATTATTGGTAAAGATGTAGAGTTCCTGGCCAGGCGTGGTGGCTCATATCTGTAACCCCAGCACTTTGGGAGGCCGAGGCAGGTGGATCACCTGAAGTCAGGAGTTCGAGACCAGCCTGTCCAACATCGTGTGACCCCACCTCTACTAAAAACACAAAAAAATTAGCCGGGCGTGGTGGCGGGCGCCTGTAATCCCAGCTACTGGGGAGGGTGAGAGAGGAGAATCACTTGAACCTAGGAGGCGGAGGTTGCAGTGAGCCGAGATCACACCACTACACTCCAGTCTGGGCAACAAGAGTGAAACTCCATCTCAAAAATAAAAAATAAATAAATAAAGATGTAGAGTTCCTGAAATGCTTATACACTGCTGGTAGAAGAGTAAGATGTTATAACCACTTTGGAAAACAGTTGTGCAGTTTCTTAAAAAGTTAAACATACCCAATAATCCAGCAATTCTACTCCTAAGTATTTACCCAAAAGAAATGACCACGTACGTCTACAAAAAGCTTGCATAAAAATATTCAGAGACTATACAACGAAGTGTACATCTTAAAATGGTTAAAATAATACGTTTTATGTTATATATATACTTGACCACAATAAAAAATTCTGAGCTACTTCATTCATTACAGTTCAAAACCGGAAACTTAAAACATCATCCATCAAGTTTAGAAGAGATAAGCAAATTGTGGTATACTCGTAAGACGACAATGCCAAAGAACAAACTACTCCAGCAGCATGCATGAATCTCAGAAACAGTATGTTCGGCACAAGAAGCTGGATCCAAATTACTTTATATGACGTTCAAGACCAGGCCAACCTAATCTATGACTACAGAAGCCAAAACATTGGTTCTCTTTGGGGGATGTGCGTAATGACTGGTAAGGAAGCTCGAGGAGACTCAGGGGTGATAAGAATGTTCTCCCTCTTGATCTGGGTAGTCAGCCCAAATCAAAAAGATTGTTAACAATAAATACAGAATAATGGAGGCCACAGTTTAGACAGCCTAAGGCCAACCACTCATAACCACAACTTAAGTCATCCTGATTTCCCCAAACACTAAACCTAAATATAAAAGAAACACAAATCTGAGTTTTTGTCCTTATCAGTAGATAAGGACAAAAATAAGGTTTGATAAGGATCAACCCATCAGCTAACAACAAATCAGCTTGAAGAGCTGTCTGACTTCAGGATATATACATAACAGCCATTCACAAAAAAGGTCAAATCATTCCTCCTTTATGCTCTAAACTGCACTGTAACTGCTGTAAAACTGAGACTGTGACATTTTTGGGTTTGAGGTCTCCCAGTCCATGAACTCTCCTCTTGTACGTATGGGAAACACTTAAAAATCTAACTTGATCTAATTTTATGTTTGACAAAACATAGGGGAAAAAAATTCATGAAGCTATACCCTTAGGAGTTCATCATAATTAATTATGCCTCAACAAAAATAAAGGAAGAAAGAAAACAGAACAGGTGGAAAACCCCAGTCCATTATCCCAGTTAAGCCCAAGGTTTGCATTTTATCTAGGCCTCGCTAAGTACTCCACTATCATGAGGTCAGAGCTCATAATCAGAAATCCCCCTTGGAGTGCTGTACTGTCTGTCCTATTCAGGGCAGCATTAGGTCTGACCGGTTTATTTTCAGAACATACAACTAATCCATCAATTTCTTAAGCCTTTTAAAATTCACTGAACTTGGCCGGGCGCAGTGGCTCACACCTGTCATCCCAACACTTTGGGCAGGCAGATCGCCTGAGGTCAGGAGTTCAAGACCAGTCCAGACAACACAGTGAAACCCCGTGTTACTAAAAATACAAAAATCAGCCGTATGTGGTGGCACACACCTGTAGTCCTAGCTACTTGGGAGGCTGAGGCAGGAGAATGGCTTGAACCCAGGAGGCGGAGGTTGCAATGAGCTGAGATCGTGCCACTGCACTCCAGCCTGGGTGACAGAGCAACACTCTGTCTCAAAAATAAATAAATAAAAATAAAATTCACTGAATTTAAAACTTTTGCATATATTTCATTCCTATTAAGACCCAAGACAAACCATTTAATCTTTCTTTTTAAAAAAGGCTAATAATACTTCAATAAATGCTAGTTCCCAGTATAGTGACAGATACAATGGAGTGAGGCAGTCCGACTCTCCGGCCATAGTTAACAGACCAAGGAAAAAAAAATCCCACACTCCTAAGATTCCAAAGAAATTTTCTACAGGTTTCCTTAATGTACTTTAAAATCCTTCACAAGACCATGGGGAAAATAAATCATTCTCTCAAATTTATACTCTGAAGTTTGAAAATAAAAGCAGTTCCTTTTCATGTTTGGATATAGTCACTCTGAACAGTAAATCAGCTAACAGACATCAACCTGGCATAAGACTCTTCATAACCTGTAATTATCTTCTTTATTTACCTGTTGCTCATCTGTCTCCCCTGCTGAAACATACACTCCATAAAGTCAGGGATCTTGCTGTCTGTTTTGCTAGCAGCCATATCCCCAGCATATAAAACAGTTCCTGGCACATAATGGGCATTAAATATTTTCCCATCAGTGATCAGTTCATTTAGCAGACTGTCCAAAGTCAAGTAACCAGAAAGCAAGACAAACAAGGGCAGCTCTCTGTAATCAAGCAGCCACCTTCAAAAGTTTTCCTACAGAAGCTAAGTCCTAAAGATTTTTTCTTTCTCTCTTCCCCTCTTATTAATATTCCTCCTTTTTCCAGCTATCTTTCCTGCCTCTAAGAACAGTATTCTAAGAATTAAGAAACTCACTTGTAGCACCAACTAGCTGAGTATCCTTGGGCTAGTCACACAATTGCAATGTTTATCTTTAGTGAAAAGACACTGGAGTAGATTCATTCATAAGGAGACAACACTTGCCTGGTGTGAAGAACGAGGAGTTGCAAGACAAAATCCTAGCCCTCCCAGAAATTAGAGTAAGCCAGAGGAGGGAGGTAACACAGCAAGATAAATTCCATGGCAGAAATATGCCAGCATGCCATGAAAATACAAATACCTAATCCCTCCAAGAAGGTAGAGGAGGGCTGGGAGCGGTGGCTCGTGCCTGTAATCCCAGCACTTTGGGAGGCCGGGGCGGGCAGATCACGAGGTCAAGAGATCGAGACCATCCTGGCCAACACGGTGAAACCCCATCTCTGCTAAAAATACAAAAATTAGCTGGGCGTGGTGGCGGGCACCTGTAGTCCCAGCGACTCAGGAGGCTGAGGCAGGAGAATCGCTTGAACCTGGGAGGCAGAGGTTGCAGTGAGCCGAGATCACACCACTGCACTCCAGCCTGGTAACGGAGCAAGACACTGTCTCAAAAAAAAAAAAAAAAAGAAGAAAAGAAGGCAGAGGAGAGGAGGGTCACTTTCCAGAATAAGCCCTTGCCCTTGAGGGACTAACAGAAGCCACGAGAAAGGAGCAGGGAGATTTCAGATAGAGGCAGAAAGGCTTACTCGCAGGAAGCAGTTTCACGTTATGTGGACTACAGGGTGTGAGGGAACATGGAAAGTAAGGCTGAAGAGGTAAGCAATGATATTCTGGCAGTATTACAGATGCAAACCTAGAAGGAGATGAGATTAGAGGCAGAGAGCAGTTTAGAGATTATTTTAGCAATTAAGAGGAAAACTAACGGAGACCTAGTAAGAGAGGAGTTCCTAGGACCTCTTCAACCTATTCTACCCTTTGCCCCTAGGTGACCATATTCACCCAAAGCTTCAAGTATTCTCTATCCAATATCTCCAGCAGCAGCCTCTCCTGAGCTCTAGAACCAGATACCCAACTTTCTAATCTTTCTCTCTTCTTCGAAATCTCAAAGAGCCTTCAAACTCAACACAGCCGAAGCTAAGCCTATGATCTCACCCCAGAACCTAGTCCTCCTCTTCCTGTGTTTCCTGTCTCTGCAGATGGCAGCACCACCCATCCGCTTGTACAAGCTGGAAACCTGGGAGGCACCCTTAGTGTCTCCTATGTCCTCTCCCTCATCCGCTGTTCAATCCATCACCAAGCCCTGCCAGGCTCCTCCCTAAGGATCTCATACATCTATCCACTGCTCTCCTCTGTGGCCACCGCCAGAATTTGGCTTGCCCCTATCTCTTGCCTAAGCCAGTGCAACAGGTTCACATCCTCTCCTATTACTGTTTCATCTCTTATTCCCTTCCAGTCCATTCTCAAACTGCGACAAAAGTTTGTTTTTAGTGCTCATCAGCCTGCATCACCCTTTTATGCCCGCCTACTCACCCCCAGGAGCTCCATCAAGCCCCTGTTGATTGGCGTTGCTCACCATACGCTGTGTTGCCCAGGCCAGAGTGCGGTGGGGTGATCTCGGCTCACTGCAACCTCCGCCTCCCGGGGTTCAAGTGTCTTAGCCTCCCGAGCATCTGGGATTACAGGCGCGCACCAGCATGCTCGACTAATTTTTATATTTTTAGTAGAGGCGGGGTTTCACCACATTGGCCAGGCTAGTCTCAAACTCCTGAGCTCAGCAATCTGCCTGCCTCAGTCTCCCAAAGTGCTGGGATTACAGGCATGAGCAACCACCCCTGGCCAGGACTCAGTATTTGAGCAAAGGGAGGCAAGAATTTAAGAATCTGGAAAAAGTCAGTACTGCATGGCATAAAGAGATTAAGGTAAAGACTAAAAAAGATTGAACTTGCCACTAGGATATCATTTAGTGACCGTGTCTGAAACAAATTCAAATGAGTTGTCGGAGCAGAAATTAGAGGACAGCAGATTAAGAAGGAAAGGGCAGAAAGGGAGCAGAGGTGAGCTGGCCTTCTTCCAATAACGTGGATGGCAAAGACCATACAGTCTAATGGCTGGAACAAACACAAGATTTAGGGAAGGGTTTGTTTTTGTTTTAAAGTTGGGAGAGACTTGTATAGGAGCACATGATGAAGAGAAAGAAGCAGGAGAGGAAGAGGAGGGTATCAGAACAGAAAGAGATCTGTGAGCACCAAGAGAACAAACTGCCTTCATTGCCCCTGAAGGAAGGAACATGAACGGTGATGAATTCAGAAGAGCTTCCAGGCAGGGAAGCAACATGTGGTTCTTTTAGTTTCTCCTTAAAGGAGATGTAGCGCGGATTCTTCCACCTCTACAAGAAGGTCCTCTCCTACTCACTCTCTCTTTATTGGACAAAATATAGAACCAAATACTATATGTACTGTATCAAACACCAAGAGCGCAATGCTTGATGTCCACTGTGAGTTCTGGAACTTTACCTTGTCCCCTACCAGTATCAGCCCTCTTTTATTGGTACAAAGCCTCTAATAGAAAAAAGCCTCCCAGCCTGGTCTCCAGAAACTGGTGGTAACTGCTCAGAATTTTGAATTCAGCAGAGCTGTGCTAGAAAACTGCACATAAGGTTTATAGTGAGAATGACAGCTATTTTCCATTCCCTTTACCCTCTACTCAGTAGAACTTAAAGCCTGGCACAGCTGCTATTACATATTCCTTAAAAAGTGAACCAGATCATTCTCATGGGTGATTTTAAGCATTAGCAAAGAGGTCATAACTTTTCAGCAGGAAAATAAAACAAAGGTTCTTTCTGGGGTCAGCCAATAGCTTATCGGTGGCTCATAAGAAAAACAATAGTTTAAAAAGACTTGCCTAGTAAGAATGGAAGAAAATGGGAAAATTAAAAAAAAAACAAAACGGCTGACATTAAACTAAAATTTTACATTAATCTCTTGTCACTTTAATAGTAGTGTGCCACATAATGGAAGATGCATTTATTTTCAAAGGGGAAAATGTCCAGAAACTTGCACTCATCACTCTGTTAACTGTTATCAAGGAAGAAGTATAGAGTCTTCCAGCTGGATTATGGGTAGTGTAAACAATTTTGCTAAATTGCTTGGCAGAGCACATCTGCATCAAACCATTAAAGTCTGGAATTCACTCTATTAAAATCAAATCATTAGCCAGGAAGAATTAACAGTCAACTATTTTCATGCAAAACAGATATAAAATAAAAATCAAGAGCAATACATGAGTAATTCTTTTTCATTCACAATTTTAGATGGTGCATAATGCAGAGTATTGTTTCAGAAACGTGCTGCTCTGTAACAGCCATCTCTATACAATATAGGGTACTGTTTGGATACTGGAGCAATTTAAGCTTTTTCTATGTATCCAAAAGTCCCTGGATTAAGATCCAAAGAAACCTGGCTCAGCAACAAAGTTGACTTGTAACACATCTCAGCCTTTAAGCAAATTGCTTATTAATGCAGAAAGAAAGTCGCTGTTCAGACCCTAAGCAAGCTATCTATCTCCAGAAGTGTCCCCCATGTTGCATTCTCCAAAACTGTGCAGAATTTTCTCCTAATTTTCCATTACACCATGGATTATGGGAGGGCTTCAACAGGTGGTGAAGAATGTGAACAAAATACTAACTGAAAAAAAAAGTTCTTCCCGAAGTATCACCAACTCTGTTTAATAAACAGTGGAGCTGCAGATGAATGAGAAGGGAGGCTGGGACATTTATTATCTGTATATAATATCTGTATATCCCACAGCCAAGAGTTCTCACACTCGAAGAGATACTGGCTTCACATGGAAAAAAAAAAAAACCTCTCAGGATGTGTGTACTACTTTAAAAGATCTCACAAAAAAAGATACAAAAGAAGGCATACAGGAATCCCATTATACAGGGTTAAAAAAAAAAAAAAGCTACAATTTGTTTAGAATTATACACATGGTAGTAAAGGTATAAAGAAAAGCAAGGTACAATTGTGGTGATCTCTTGGGGTTGGGAGGGATCTGATCAAAAGATAATACCTGGAAGGGGCAATTTATTATTTCTTGACCTGGCCATAGTCACCCGGTTGTTCATTTCTCTAAACATAGAAAACACGTCTTTATGCACTTTTCTGTATGTATATTTCGTTATAAAACATGATGAGAGATCGATCCCTAATACATTCCTTAATAGAGTATAGGCATTCCATAAATGTTTAATAATAGAATGGATTTGTGATAACAAAATGGTACTAGTACTAAGTTTTCTGTAATCACTTGCTAAATATATTTCAGTTTGTCATGTTTACAGACTTTGCAAACAAAAGAGTGAAATGTTAAGAGTTTGGAAAGACCCTATGCATAGCAACACATTAAAGAGGACTTTTAATAGGTTTTCTATTTTATTTAGAGTAAATAAACATTCTTTCAACTAGTCATGATTTACATTGATAGGATTAAAACATGTTCTATACATACCTTGAAATTAAAACAATCTACAGAATTAAAAAAAAAAATGCAAAAAAAGGCAAGACAGCAAAGCAACGTGACAAAAATAATTCCTTCGAACTTACTGAACATGTAACATTCAGAAAGGAAAAAAGAGAGCAAATGAAGCAAGCAATATCATTTTCAGGCCCTGCTTTTAAAAATAAGCAGTCATGGTTAGGATTTTGTTGAGAAGTCATGGGGTGGAAAATGACACATGAGTTCATTAAAAAATAAAAGATGGAGAGAAACCTGTTTTGGACTACAAATGTGCTGCAGAGTAAGTCTTAAGAAACAGTTGCCATGAGCTTAAATGTGCAATAGTAAATACCACTAAATAGAAACCGCCACTGAATAAACGTCAGATACTTTGAGATGACAAAGATCGCCAGAAACATTCCCTGGTCCAACTGTTTTTATATATTTGTGTACATGCATAAGTGCTAAATCTGGATCTAATTTCTTCCTGAAAAAATCCAGTTTTCTGCAACATCCTCAAAGGGAGAACTAAACTATACTGAGAAGTCTGGAATCTCCTCACTTGCCAAGGAGGATTGCTTTCTATCTTTACCGCATGTTTTAAAAAATCTTCACAGCAACACATCCAGGCACCCTAGGAATACAAGGCCACGCAGACAATAGGGAAGGAAGGAAGGAGGGAGGAAGACAAACCTGGCCTCCAGAAGGAGCCAAGTGTAGGCTCCAAGAGAGAAACAGCCAAGTACAATAATCTTTCAAGAAGGGGGTTGAGAAACAAGGGTGGGAGCTGGAAGGAAGGAGGGTATAATCACCTCACTTCACAAACTGTAATTAGGAGAAAGACACCAGCCACGCCAGCTCTCTCGCAGAGCTCCTGGGCTCACCTGGGCATGTTTTACTACTCAGGCTCCTCCTAGTTTCTTTCTCTCTGTCTCCCTCTTCCTCCCTAGCCCCCACCCACCCCCACTGCCTACCCTTTCCTGCAAGTAAAAAGCTAAAGTAAAATGATTTTCCACAGCAAAACAGTTACAGATGTTCTACCTCAGAACACATCCCAGATCAAGAGCTCGTCACTTGATATGCAAGGCTGGGGACCAGGAGAGGGTATGAAATGGCCCTGTGCTGTGGCCTTTTCACCTACCCAAGCCTCGTAAGTTTCCTGATGCCTGAGCTCATTAGACAAAGAACAATGAAGCCAGGACTCCACTCAACCACTGGTGGTTAGACTGGCGGAAAACAAAAGATCACAGGGTCTCCCTGAACTCAGCAACTCTCCAATGTGCCTCTTCCCTTCCATTCCAGAAAATTAATTTAAAAGTTGCCTGTGATGAAACAAGGAGTAACTGTGTCTAAAACAATGAACCGTTCTAAAACGTGAAGTTGGAATAATTCGCTCTTAAGCTTTGAGAGGATCACAGATGCAATGTATTCCTACTTTCTCCCAATATAAATCACGCTATTAAATTAAAAGGAGAGAATTCTTCCACCAAATTACACACTAATGGCTCTTAACCCATAATTAAAGTATCGCTACCAGCAGTGTAAAGCCCCAGCCAGCCAGGGCACGTTTGGCAAGCCCAGGTCTCAGCCCCGGGGATGATGTCAGTGCAGCAACAGCCATCTTGAGGAAAGCCCGTAGTCTAACCTGTCCCTATCCCTGTCCCTGCTCCCTGGGGACTGGCTCTGGGGCTGGCATCCACGGAGGCCTCCTCCTCTGCACAGGCAGACAAAAGGAAAGCAAGACCAGTGCCAGAGCAGCACAAAGAGCACCTTCCAGCGAGGCTGGTCACTCAGAGGTGTCTCACCTACCCTTTCCCCAACATCACAACAGCCTGGGAATTTGGACCAGCAACTGGCTCCAGAGCAAGGAGAAGTGGGAGAGGCTCGACTGTGCACTGTAATCCAGGGTGTTATCCCCGTGTTAGGCCGTGAGGGCACCCAGGACAGGGCATGGACCTAACATCACGGAGCTAATGAGGAGATAAGACATGAAATAAGCCGGGCGCAGTGGCTCACGCCTGTAATCCTAGCACTTTGGGAGGCCAAGGCGGGCAGATCACCTGAGGTCAGGAGTTTGAGACCAGCCTGGCCAACATGGTGAAACCCCGGTCTCTACTAAAAATACAAAAATTATCTGGTCATGGTGCAGGGCACCTGTAATCCCAGCTACTAGGGAGGCTGAGGCAGGAGAATCACTAGAACCTGGGAGGCAGAGGTTGCAGTGAGTGGAGATGGCGCCACTGCACTCTAGTCTGGGCAACAGAGCAAGACTCTGTCTCAAAAAAAAAAGACATGAAATAATTCTGGAGAGGCAGTACGGCATAGGAGATTCATAGAAGAGTCAAAACTCAATTCAATCCTGCCACAAACTTTCTAAATAAACTAAATAAACTTTCTGAAAAAGAGTTTACCTCTCTGAGCCTCACTTTCCTTGGTGAAAACAAGGCAAAGGTATTAGATGATGTCTGAGGCCCTGGATAGCTCTGCAATAATTAATTAGAGAATACAAGGCAGTATATAATCAAGTGTTAAATTATACACTAGCAACTACAGCTGCCATTGAGAGATTGCGCTGATTTTTTTTGAGTCAGTCTTCATTCTCAGCCACTTCCTGAGAGCCCACTCAGACCCTGTGCTAGGATTCAGGGATGCAACGGTCACCAAGAGAGAATGCTTTGCCTTCATGAGGCTTTCGCCAGTTCAGCAAGGTGTTCTCAGGTGTTCAGAGGAGGGGAAAAAAATGAGGGCTGGGGTTGGCCTATGACCTTTTCATGGAGACAGAGGCAAAACTGGGCTTCAAGTGGGTATCATTTGGGCATTCAGTGGGGTGATGAATGATGCAGTGGTTAATTGCTGAGTATGGTAGTAATAAGCCATGAGGTTCTGAACACATTAGCACAAGCACAGTTCTGCTAATCTGCTCATCATTAGTGAAGGTAATTAGTTAGCTCCCAGAAGTTAGCCAGACTTCGATTCTTCCGGCCCTCTGCCTAACTTCTCCTTCTCCCACCCGAAACCTGCTAATTGTGGTTACTTTTTCCCTTTATTCTCTTTTCAATTATTCTTGCAGACAACTATGGTGGAGGGCAGGAGCCAGGAAGCAGTTACCAAGGAGGGAGTCCACATCTAAGCAATATGGAGTCAGTCAGGAAGGAAGACCTTGTATGCTTTATTGGTAAACAGCTAAAAAGATCTATTTGCGTATTAAGTCACAAGAGAGATTTAAGAAAGATGGCACAGGCTGAGGGCAGTGGCTCACGCCTGTAATTCCAGCACTTTGGGAGGCTGAGGCGGGCGGATCACCTGAGGTCAGGAGTTCGAAACCAGCCTGGCCAACATGGTGAAACCCATCTCTACTAAAAATACAAAAATGGGCCGGGCGTGGTGGCAGGCACCTGTAATCCCAGCTACTCAGGAGGCTGAGGCAGGAGAATCACTTGAATCCGGGAGGCAGATGTTGCAGTGAGCTGAGATC
>NW_012104721.1:430308-454777 GCF_000951045.1 Mandrillus leucophaeus | reverse complement strand
TGCAGTGAGCTGAGATCGTGCCATTGCACTCCAGCTTGGGGGACAAAAATAAGACTTCGTCTCAAAAAAAAAAAAAAAAACCCCCAGACACATGGTTTAGTTTTGAGTAGAGCTGTGTCTCATACAACTAAGGAACATGGTATAATTTAGCTGGTAAGAATAATTAACCATCCGCATCTTAATTTTTAAAACTAAAATGTCAAAAAATTAATTTGTCCCTTATTCTTAAGGGGCATGAAACTTGACTGTGCCCTAAATGAAATCAAATGTTGCCTACCAACAGTACATTCCATTTTCCAAACAACTTCCCTGGAATGCTGGGGAGCTGATACGTTTAAAACGAATATTCTCCAAGTCCAAGTGTTGGATTTAAAAGAACCATAATCTTTCCAACGTTTCTTACGAAAAAAATCCCCTGTATGATTTATGCCCATCTTCAAAACACCCTCTGGAGTTCAGACCAGATGTGTGCAGTGTTTACACTGAGAAAACCACTAGGACATCAACAATTCACTATAAACACCACTCAAATTTTGCTGTGCTTTCCTTCATTTCCTCTGTATTTATTCTGGTGTTAAAATAATGTTAACTCTCATAATAAGGAAAATAGGAGCAGATGTTTAAACCAAACAGACTTTAGTCCATTATCCCATATAGCTACTCAACTTTCAAAATCAAAGTTTCTTCCTCCCAAATACCGAGGGAGAAGAGAAGAGAAGAGAAGAGAAGAGAAGAGAAGAGAAGAGAAGAGAAGAGAAGAGAAGAGAGCACTCTAGTTTCCTGTGTGTTGCATGCTACACAACAACTCATCCTGGGCTGGCTGTCCATAAGCTGGTCCTCACCAATCGGAGACAGGAAAAATTAATCTGGTATCTGGTATCAATTTCCCTACAATCTTATATTTCTCTCTTAGGCCATTATGTTTTTTTTTTTTTAATATCATATTACTTGTTGGCAAAGACAATACAACAGAAATTGCCTCAAAAGTTTCTCTTTCTTGTTGGGGGAAGTGGGGGATGGTTAAAAAAAACAACAAAAACAAAACCCTGACTGCAATGTGTGAATGTCACAGGAAACAAGCCCAGCAATGGCTGCTTATGGCTTTCTAAAGTCGTCTACCTTTTTAAAGTGAGTTCAGAAGCAAGATGTTACTTAATACATCAGATGCAAAGAAAGCAATTCACCAAAATTCTCATAGCAAGAACTAGTAGGAGTAAAGAAAAACAAATACCCTTTTTAAGAAACGTTAAATATGAGATCCTTATCCATAGTTTCAAAAAACAACACGAATGAGGGGTTTTTTTTTCCTTGAAGGGGAAAAATATTCTTGAAAGGGTAAGTTTTCAACTGATTAGGAAACAGGCCTGAAGTTTTTAGACTAAAAATTACAAGTGAATTACCCTCCCAAGTTTTTGTAACTGTTTTCTTTTTCAAGAGAAACGTCCCGTGTATCATTGGAGAAAAAATGGAAACTGCTTCTGCTGAATGAGAAAGAGAAGAGTCCCGGATGTGTGTGTGGTTACAACAAAAAATACACTTCCTGCCAGGCCGAACTCCCCCGGAGATGCCTCTCGGCGGCAGACCCAGGCCATTGCCACTTTTTCAAATCGCACGTAGGGGATGTTCCAACCGCTTAAGAAATAGATTTTTCTCTTACTGCTACCAGAGACAGCTTGAAATACAAGACAGTGGGGGAAGCACCTCGCGGGCAGTAGGAGGTAATAAATTAGAATTGAGCGCGGCTTTCTCTTTTTCAGGGCAGGCTGGGGGTCGGGGTGTTGTGTAATCGCTCCCACAGGGAGCAGAGCGCGAGGAACACCCCCCAATGTCAGCGCTCCCCGGGCTGCACAGGAAGCGCCAGCGAGACAAAGAGCCGGCCTGTGCTCGCTGACACGGTGCCCTTCCAGCCCCACGCGGGAGAGCGACATTCTCCGCTGTTTGGGACACTCACTCGCGAGCACAGAAACTCGCTGTAACTTTGACTCCCCCTCCGTGAGCTGCAGGGCGCTGTGGCCCACAACGGGGTACAGTAGACGGTGCAATCCTTACCAGCCCCTCCCCCAAACAGAAGCTCAACTTTTACCGGCGTCCTACAAGTCCTTCCCCTAAAGACAACATTAACAGAAATCAAAAAGACATACACTTTAAAGAGTTAAAAATGTAAGGCGCGAGTACGTTGCAAGCATAAAACAAAGTTTGAAGGGTTATCTACTTCACCGCCTCCCCGTCCAGCCCCCCCACCGCCCCCCGCAGCCTGAGATTCGAACACACTCGGTGCCGAACCGAATCTAAGAAACGCCGGCCTTTCAAGCGCCCTACAGCCCCGAGAAGGACAGCAGGGCTTAGAAGGCAGGCACCCAGCACACTGAGGAGGAGTGGCCGGGACGAGCAACGGGCAGTAATTCTACAGCAGGACATCTACCTTCATAGCACAGAATGCCGATATTGTTGTTCATCTTGTCCAAGTACTGATAGTTCAACAGGTCCATCTTCATAAATAGCATTTATTGGGCTAGCAAAGAAAACCAGCTCTTTGCTTTCGCCCCCAAAAGAGTTAAGTTTCAAAAATGAATTGTTGCTGAGTAGCTCCTGGCTCTTCAACTTCACAAAGGCAGAGGCCCAGCCTCAGACTATCAAAACAAAGTATGCAAAAGTTTAAAAAAAAAAAAAACCCCAGGCACAAAAAATCAAGCTCACACGAAACCCTTCAAGGGCTTACTGGTAGACGGTGTATGTACTGTATCCCCGATCGAGTATGAAAAGAGCGTTTCAGAAGTCCTTACAAGTCCTTCCTGGAAATGGAAAAGAGTGAAAAAGAGAAACGCGCAGCCCGTTTCCTAGGACAAAGCGGCGCCGGCCCCGCTCACAGCCCGCTGCAAGCCGGCAGCGCTGACATGCGGGCTATGCTTGGCATGACTCCTATGCGGCCGCTTCCTCTTCCCGCAGAAGGCCGAGCATGCTCACTGCGCCGCGCGGCAGAGGCAGGGAGGGCTTCTGCACAGGATCAGCCTCTCAATGTAGCAAGTGTTGGAAAGAAAGAGAAAGGGGAGGGGGAGAGACTCTAGAGACGGGGCCTTGGCAGAGTGGCTCTTGACAGGAAGCAGCCCGGCCGCTGCAAAACCGTAGGAGGAAAAAAGAAAACCCAGGAAGTTTCTTTTTCAGGAGCTGAGTACAAAGTAAAAAATTCATCATGGAAGCAAACTTCCATGGAATGCAACTTTCGTGAAATTTCACGTTGGGGCTTCAGAAACCCGAAGTGCTAGTGATGCATAAGCCATATATATACAGTTTCTTTGTTTCTTTTAAAGATTGTTTTATAATGTCCATTTACACTTTAGTTGGATATTTAAATTTCTTATGTTAACGTTACATATAACTTTTTCCATAATCCCCATAACAACTGAGATGGACAGGGCAGGGAGGGTATCACCCTTTCACAGCAGAGGAAACTGAGGTTCAGATGGATTAAATGACTGGCCCACAGCCCCCAAAATAGTTGACAGAACTACTTTTAAAGTGTTTTTTCCCTCCTAATGTTATAACTTTATTTAAAAAAAAAAAAAAAAAAACGAGGGGGCTGGGTGCAGTGGTTCACACCTGTAATCCCAGTCGAAGCAGGCAGATCACTTGAGGTCAGGAGTTCGAGACCAGCCTGGCCAGCATGGTGAAACCCCGTCTCTGCTAAAAATACAAAAATTAGCCTGGCGTAGTAGTGCGCACCTGTAATCCCAGCTACTCAGGAGGCTGAGGTGGGAGAATTGTTTGAACCTGGGAGGAGGAGGATGCAGTGAGCCAAGATCGTGCCATGGCACTCCAGCCTGGGCAACGGTGTGAGACAAGGAGGGGAGAAGAGGTGGAAGAGTGTTTAAGCAAATAAGGCTATAATATCAAAAATTGAAAATGTACTTCAAATTATAGAAGGAAAGGGTAAAATTATTTTCATTTGGCATGTATGACACCCACCTGTGTATAAGAAGCTAGTGGCATGCAGCTGTACTATTTGCTATTGTTAGGACTCGGGGCTTAAACTTTCATTACCCAGTGCCTAGCACAACCAAGTTTAGGTGCCCAGAAACTGTTTACTTAATGAGTGAACCACTAAATGTTCAGTTTTCAGCACATGAAGAATATGTTAACAAAATAGAAAAAAAAAACTCTAAACGTTTGAATGAATATTCTAAAAATATATTTTCAATATTCTAAAATAATATTTGAATAAATAATTTGAAGGAGTTATATGTTAAAAATCCAGCAATAGTTGCATTGGATTTATTAGGCGTACTCATGGCAAGGTGTTCTAATGAAATCCTACTTGGGAGTCCGGATGCGGTGGCTCATGCCTGTAATCCCAGCACTTTGGGAGGCTCAGACAGGCAGATCGCTTGAGGTCAGGAGTTTGAGAACAGCCTGGCCAACATGGTGAAACCCTGTCTCTACTAAAAATACAAAAATTAGCCGGGCGTAGTGACATATGCCTGTAATCCCAGCTACTCGGGAGGCTGAGGCAGGAGAATTGTTTGAACCAGGGAGGCAGAGGCTGCAGTGAGCCAAGATTGTGCCACTGCACTCCAGCCTGGGTGACAGAACAAGACTCCGTCTCCAAAAAAAAAAAAAAAAAAACTTACTTGGAAATTCGTATGACATCCAAATACTGTTGCCGTCATTGCTCCAACAGTAATCACTGGGGTGACATCAGGGAAGTAAAAGGGGAATCAAGATTTCATAAGCTTTCATTTATAAGAATATTTATTGATGCTATATTACATGTAATATGCTATAGTGAAAGATATGTATCCTATCAATTGTAATTAAAATACTTAATGGTATTTGGTGGGGAGGGTTTAAGAAAACTTAAAACTCATAACATCCAGTATACACAAGATCATTGCACTGAAAACAAACAATATCAGGTATCAGGTTTAAATTCAACTGATAGTTTTGGAGTACTCTTACTGTGCTATGTTTTTACATAAATTCTCAATCAGAAAACTTTATCCATCATTAGAATATCCCACATGGGAGAGAGGTGACTGCACATTAGAACCAGGGGGGAGCTTTTAAAAATCTTGATGCTGAGGTTGCAACCCAAACTCATCTGAGGGGGTGGGAACCAGCAGCATTAGCCTCTAAAGTCCCAGGTGCTTCCAATATGCAGTCAAGGTTGAGAACCATTGCTTTCATCTGGGAAGAAAAAAAAAACGCTGCCTTAAGATATTTTGTTTTATTCACTTATTTTGACATGAAGAGGTTTTTTTTTTTTTTTAATAGTGATTTCAGCACATGATTCAAACAATACCATTGTAGAAAATGAATCAAATATTTGGTAACTTCCCTTTAGTGACTCAGCATCATTTACAATAGCAGTTCTCAGGCTCCGGGTGGCAACCATTTTCATGGACACTGTCTCACAGCTCTACCTTGACTGTTGTAATATTCCCAGCCAACAGCCACCACGTCTTTCCCGCTGATCCGGGAGGCTAGCACAGTGCTACCCAAGTGTGATCCAGAGGGGTTCGAGCACGAGGTGTTCCTAGTCCCCAAAAGCTAGATACAGAAACTAAGAATGAACATTTAAAACTTCTATAGCAATTTGACAGACTAATTTTATGTCTCTCTAATCTTAATATTAAAGCAATTAGAGGGCTGTAGTTTTCAGTTATTTTCTAATTATTGCATTACATTTTATAAACTATCAGTCTGCAACAAAGTCTTGGGGGAAAATAAAACAAACCTGGTTTCACAGAGAAGCTTGTGCTCCAGAAGGGCCAGCTACAATAGCCAGCCTCTGCAGGCTGGGAGCGCCTCCTGGACCGACTCTAGGCCTTTCCATCCCAGCCCCTGACAACTTTCACCTTAGTTTCAAGCACACTGGATGACCTGCAGTTAGTTATTCCACAAATCACATCAGTTCGCTTCTCAGTGTCCAAGACGTCTCTTCTTTCCCAGCCTGTCTACTCAGCAAACATCCTCTCTTCCTTGAGACTTGTCAGAAAGCCCCTCCTGTCCTGTGAAACCTCCCTGGGACCCTGTCCTACCATCTCCTCACACGCTACTCCAAGCTATCCTTTTACAGGATAAGTAGTCCTTATCCAAAATACCTGGACCATAAGTGTTTTGGATTTCGGACCTTCTTGGTTTTTGGAATATTTGTATTATACTTACCAGTTGAGCATCTCTAATCAGACTTTTAAAGTCTGAAATCTGAAATTCTCCAATATGAGCATTTCACTTGAATGTTGTATCAGCACTCAAAACTGTTCGGATTTTGGAGCATTTTTCATTTCAGATTTTTGGATTAGGATGCTCAACCCGCACCTTATATGTGCTTCGTTCCTAGCCAAGTCTAGACCTTCGGAGCAAGGACTATGCCTTCCTCACCTTTTCAAGGTCAGTCTGGCAGAAGCCTGGCACGTGGTAGGCCATCAATAAATACCAGCTGAATAAAATCAAACATCTAAAAGGCAGATTCTTCATTTCCCCATCGCTACTTCCAGCACACACTGGATTATCTTACTCGACGTCATTAGGTGGCTGTCAACATCTCTTGGAGACCACAGGTCATTGCCTTTAAGAAACACCATGTAGATTCTGATTGTACTTCAGGGTACAATTAACTCATCCATTAAAAAAAAAAAAAAAAAAACCCAAATACTAAAAAATACCAATCCTTCTCAGATTCATTCATAGGCTAATATATTTATAATTAAAGTACCAACAGGATAGTTTTGTAGGGAATTGGAAATATGGGTCTAAATTTTATCCACACACACAAATGAGATGGGAAAAGCTATTTCTTTTTTTAAGAATGAATACGTTTGATCTACCAAATATTGAAAACATGAAAGCAAAGAACATTTTTGGAGCGTTACTGGGTACAGACTAGGTAGGACCATACAGATACTGTGTATAGAGGAATCAGAAATCCAGGCCAATGGGGAAGAAATGGATTACAAAACAAGCATTACTGAGAAAAGAACCCAAATAGCACTTTGCCTTATACTGTACACCGAAATAAATCCCAAATGTTTTAAAGATGATTTAGATGCTTTTAAAGTAAGGTTTTTGCTGCAAAACCTTACAAAACTATAAGGATATGTTCACACTATCTGATGTGGAACAGGAAAACATTTGCTAAGCCAGAAATAAAATTTTTAATCAAAGACAGAAGCCACCAAGGAAATTGTAGAATTTGATTTAGTATACAGATTTTATGCTTTTATACATCTAAAAACACCAAAACCAAGTAGAGGCAAAAACACGAAACAGAAGAATATATTTGTATCATATACTACAGTGAAGGATAAATGTTCTTGGTATATAAAGAACATTTAAAAATAGAGCAAAGGAAAAAAATTGAAAAACCACTTCATCTGAATAAACATTTTTTGAGTAAAGAGCATGAGAAACAAATGGCCAACACATTTTTGAAAAACTATTCAACCTTACTAATAAAGAAATATAAATTTTAAGAAATTAAGTGATTTTCCACCTACCAATTTAACAAAAAGACTTTTTCAATCTTATTTCTTGCTGGGGCAACAGGATGCCGTTGGAAGCTTTGCTCACTGCTAATGCAGCATGAACACATAACGCCTGCCTATAAAGCAGGCTGACCCACACTGGACTGTTTCATGAAAAATGTCCACGCCTTTGTCCTTGCATTGGACTCCACTTCTAGACTTCTGTCTTAAGAAAATAGTAAGATTTGAAGAGTTTCATAAAGATGCTTATCATACTGCTATGAGTAAAATGAAAACCTGAAAACCTGAAGTCCAAAAATAATAGGATGCATTAAAACTGTGGCTTATCGATGACGGAATATTAGGCGGCCATTACACCACCTTCAATAATCTATAATGACATGAGGAAATGCTGTGCTATATACTGTGTGACAGTACTACATTTGTTAACTGAAAACAATAAAAATGGGATATAAAACTAATTCACATTATTCACCAACTGTGCTAATGTATTTATGAGTACATACATATATATAGAAAAAAGTATACATTAAAAAGACCGGAAAGTATTCCAAAATGTTAACAGTGCCCATCTTTGAACGGTGGGCATTTTTTACATTTTCCTGAATTTCTAACTAGCCTACAAATAGTTTATTCTTCCTATAATGAAGGTGCGGATAAGGAAAGTTCTTGATTTTTAAAAAGCAGCAACACAATAATATTCCCTGGTGAGACATAAGCAATGGATATGTATATCTTATTATAGCTTACATATCTCATGATACCTCCTTTTGATTGGAGTTTAACAAGTTAATAAGAATCCAAACATTTCTTTACAACTTTGGAAGATTCAAAGATGTTTAAGATGGGGTATCTGCCTCAAAGAGCAAAGTCGACTGAGACAGCTCTAAACTTGCAGAGCTTATAGACTTGTGCAGGTGCTTTTTATCTTCTATTGTTTACTAATTATACCATATGTCAGTACCAATTCCCCCAAACTAGACCTAGAGTAAGCTTCTAGAGGGAAGGAAAGCTAAGCCTCAGTCCTTAGTGTGAAACTCCCCAACAGCACGTAATAAGTGCTCAACTTGGTTTGGTTTGGTTTGGTTTGATTCAGTTTTTTGAAACAGGGTCTCCCTCTGTTGCCCAGGCTAGAGTGCAGTGGCTCAATCACAGCTCACTGCAGCCTTGACTTCCCAGGCTCAAGTGATCCTCCACCTCAGTGGGACCACAGGTGCATGCCACCGTATCCAGCTAATTTTTTTTTTAAATCATTTTTTGTAGAGACAGGTTCTCGTTATGTTGCCCGGGCTGCTCTTGAACTCCTGGCCTCAAGCCATCCACCCGCCTCGGCCTCCCAAAGTGCTGGGATTACTGGCGTGAGCCACCACGCCTGGCCCAATAAGTGCTTTATAAATGTTAATTACGGCTGTGTCTCAGCATCTTTGTGGAATAATGGCAATATGACGATAAAAGAAAGCCCAGGCTAATTACTAGGCTGATCTGTTTAATTTGCTAGAGATTTGACTACCACTTTAGAATAGATCACCAAAACTGCGAGCTGCGTAATAAAAGCCAAATAATCTTCTATTTAATATCAGCCTGGGGAAAGAAAAGCCAAATGATCAAAATCACTCCCCAGACATTTATTTAAAATAAAATGCTTTCATTTGAGCACCTGAAGAGTGGAGAAAGTTTCAATGTTAAGTCTAACATAACATCTCCAAATATCACACTAGAAAATACGAGTAACCCTACTGCGCTATTTGGTTTCCCCACTGGATTCAGTTGTGCTCTTCCTCCCAGGGTTTCAAGTAAGTTGGATATTTAGTTAATGCTTTCATTTTAAAGTGCTTTTTTCCTCTTCTTACTACATGTAGAAACACACACACACACTTTAACCTGATATAAATAATATTCAAAACAGACCTTACTAATAACAAGAAAATAAGTTTGACTATTCCTTGAGCTAAAGCATCAGTTAAACAATAAGTTGGAGATGCAAAAATGTCATGTTTCAGAGGATCTCTAGGTCCATCGCAATTTACCGGCACATTCCTCAGTATACTAAGAACAGTAATGATGATGACGATGATGGTGGTGTTTGTAAAACACTACATTGGTCAACATATTTTGCTTCGTAATCTACTTATCTTAATTACTAAGATAAGGTTGTAAGAAGGAAAGCATAGAAAAGGGTTTAAGGGGCCGGGCGTGGTGGCTCACACCTGTAATCCCAACACTTTGAGAGGGCCGGTGGGGTGGATCACCAGAGGTCAGGAGTTCGGGACTAGCCTGACTAACATAGTGAAACCCCATCTCTACCAAATACAAAAAAATTAGCCAGGTGTGGTGGCAGGTGCCTATAATCCCAGCTACTTGGGAGGCTAAGGCAGGAGAACTGCTTGAACCCGGGAGGCGGAGGTTGTATTGAGCCAAGCTTGCACCATTGCACTCCAGTCTGAGCAATAGAGCAAGACTCCGACTCAAAAAAAACAAGAAAAAAGAAAAGTGTTTAAGGTACAACCTAGCATTTAGTGGTAAAAAAGACGACTTAAGAAACTAAACTTTCTTTTCTTTTAAACACTGTTTACAATGCAAATTCCTTAAAGGCCTAGCTGAATTACCCCCGCTAAGAACCATTAGCTAGGATTAATCTCTTCATCCTGCATTATTTTAGGTTTATTCTACACTTCTTCTTAAAACAAAACAGACTATGAGACAGTTTCTGTGTCGGTCCCCTACCATATTATAAAGACTGCTTTGTACACAGTAGGTCAACAGCTAAGCTGCTGAATTAAAGAAGAAACCAAAACAAAACAAACTTCAAATGCCTTAAATATCAATGACGTGTACAGTACCTGGGAGTAGCTGACTTAAAAAAAAAAAAAACGGCCGGGCGCGGTGGCTCACGCCTGTAATCCCAGCACTTTGGGAGGCCGAGAAGGGTGGATCACCTGAGGTCGGCAGTTCAAGACCAGCCTGACCAACATGGAGAAACCCCGTCTCTGCTAAAAATACAAAATTAGCCAGGCATGGTGACACATGCCTGTAATCCCAGCTACTCGGGAGGCTGAGGCACGAGAATCGCTTGAACCCGGGAGGCGGAGGTTGCGGTGAGCTGAGATCGCGCCACTGCACTCCAGCCTGGGCAAAAAAGAGCGAAACTCCGTCTCAAAAAAAAAAAAAAAAAAAAACCGACATAAACCAAATATCTAATAAGTTCCCTTTGTTGTTACTTTCTTATAAGTGAAGAATTCCTAAATATATCATAAAATAGTGTTTATACAACTTGGGGTTGCTCAAGGATGATTTTTTAAAAGGACAGTATTTTGTGGAATTTTTCACAAAAGCAAGTATGATTAAACTATGTCTTAGATTTTATTATTGATAAAATACTACCATTTGTAAGTTAAAACACACTCAACTTCTATTAAATAGCGACTGATTATCTCTGTAATAAGATTTTAACACATTTATGCACTTTTCAAAAACTTTAAATGGTGCTTCAGATCAAATTTAAATTTTCAATACAACAGCACCCTCTAGAGGTGAACTTTAAATTACAAAGACCATTTTGAAAAAGCAAACTGCAGAATTTGTGCTATTTCTTGCCTGATGTGCATTATATTTCAAATACAAAAATAAATCTTATTTTATTTAATATTAAAAGTCATAGAAAATATCTTTTAACAAATAGTTTAATTCTTACTAAACTCTGCAAAAGTTAAAACAAAATACAAAACCAATTAAATTGATATCAAATTATTAAATAGGAAATATGCCTTTAACATAAATTTAACATTAATAATCCTAAAAAGTGCAGACTGGGAATGGTGTTTTTTGCTTTTTTTGTTTTTTTGACATAGTCTCACTCTGTTGTCCAGGCTGGAGTGCAGTGGCACGATGTCTGCTCACCGCAACTTCTGCCCCCCAGGTTCAAGCAATTCTCCTGCCTCAGCCTCCAAAGTAGCTGGGATAACAGGCACGTGCCACCACGCCTGGGTAATTTTTGTATTTTTAGTAGAGACAGGGTTTCACCATGTTGGCCAGGTTGGTCTAGAACTCCTGACCTCAAGTGATCTGCCCACCTCAGCCTCCCAAAGTGCTAAGATTACAGGATAAGGATGGTGTTTTAAATAAATCAGTGTGAAGGAAGGGAATTTAATTAGATTAGCGTCCCCAAGAAAAGAGAAATCTCTTGCAAAACACTTTAACTTGTTAGTTTTACAACTACTGTCTTATATGTTTGACAATACAAATACTTTCTTGCAAACATACATGATTAATGATTTTCACTACTACAACCAATTTAGGTTCAGTAAGTCCCATTCAAAGAACATTCACAACTAAAACGCTATTCTGATATTCACTTTGTAGCAAATCATAATTATCCATGGATGTATTCCTGCAAGATTGACTAGAACTGACTTCCATGGAAAAGTACGAGAAGAACTGGAGAAAATGTCCCAAATATTCAACATTTGAAAGGCTAAGTTTGCTGCTAACCCCAATGTGTGACGCAACTTCATTTCACAGGTCAGTCTGACTGTGCAGTGCTTCACTCATTATGCAGCGCGCTAAGCACCTCCAGAGCCATCCTTCCAACCAGTTAGGGTGCCGTCCAAGAAAGACAAACCATGGCTGTTATTTTAATAGGGAGAATGTTAATGTACCCCACCTCCACCCATTCCCTCTTCCAGTAACTACCCCCATAGGGTAACTTACTATCCGAACCTTTAAGAACGTAGATCAGATTGACCGCTTTATAGAAAGAGAATCGTATGGTAGCTACTCTTGTGGCTGGATTCCTTCACTCCACATTGTTTATGAGCGGTAGCATTATTTTTATGTGCAGTTGCCTAGCATTCATTTGCACTGCTGTCTAGTACTCCATTACTCCAATATATCACAGGTCCTTCATTCTACCACCACTGATGGGCATTTAGGTAGTTTCTACGTGGGGGTTATTATAAATAGTGCTGCTATGAATATTCTAGCATGTGTCTCTTGTCAGCCTCTGAATACATTTCTGTGGCACATGTACTCAGGAGCAGATACGTAGAAAGTATATGTGCAGCCGGGCATGGTGGCTCACGCCTGTAATCCCAGCACTTTGGGAGGCCGAGGCGTGGATCACGAGGTCAGGAGATCAAGACCACGGTGGAACCCCATCTCTACTAAAAATACAAAAAATTAGCCGGGTGCAGTGGCGGGCACCTATAGTCCTGGCTACTTGGGAGGCCGAGGCAGGAGAATGCCGTGAATCCAGGAGGCAGAGCTTGCAGTGAGCCGAGATCGCGCCACTGCACTCCAGCCTGGGCAACACAACGAGACTCCATCTCAAAAAAAAAAAAAAAAAAAAGGAAGTGTATGTTCAGCTTAGGTAAATATTGCCAAATAGTTTTCCACAGCAGTAGTACCCATTTATACTCCCACCAGCACGGTATGAGATTTCAAGTTGCTCCACATCCTTGCCAACAGTTTTCCAACTTTCATTCCTGTTATTCTGGTAGGTATGGAGCAGCCACACTATGACTTTACTTTGCACTTCTCTAATGGATAGTAAGAACTCTGTGACACTTGTAGCAGGCAGAGGGATAGAATTCACCCCAGACAACAGAGAGGGAAGGGCCCCAGCCAGAGGCTCTCAACCACGGAGATTTGCCCCCTCAGGAGACATCTGGCAATGTCTGGTTATTTCAAATTTGGGGGTGTTATTAACATCTAGTGGCAGCCAGGGATGCTGCCAAACATCTTACAATGCACAGGACACCCCCCCACCACCACCACAACAAAGCATTATTTGGCAAAAGTTACAATAACGCCATAAATCAAGAAACCCAAATCAAGCAAATCATTATTGGGCATTTTCTCCTTAGCCAAATCATTGTTCTCTGATACCACTCAAGAGGTCAATGTCCTATTGTCTTAAAATGTTATTTTTCCTAGAGTTGAGGGGATAGAAAGACAACAAAGGACACTAAGTACCATAGTCCATGGCACAGTGCTAGGTTCTTCTGCATATATCCTGTTGCTTTCTCAGTGCTTGCAACAATGCGGAGGTGCTACCACCAGTTTCACAGATGAGGAAACAGATACCAGGTAGGCTCCTTGGCTCCTCTCAACTCATGCAAAGAGCAGCAGAGCTGGGACCAGAAGCTGTGATTTTCCACGACACCCAGGGTCTTACTTTTAACTAAAAATAAGGGGAGTTTTTAGAGTCCACAATTACTGTTAACTTGCAAGGCATGAATTTTACCTTATTAGCTTTGCAAAAGGCAGGCAAATAAAATGAGGTATGAGAAAAAGATCATTTGCAATGTTAAGATTATTAACCTGCACCTGTAACTATCTTAAAATTTTTCAACAAATTCACCTTCCTCATCATACTGTGATCTCTTTGAAATGAAACCCATACCATATTTTTCTTTGTCTATGCCTAACGCCTGTAAGAGCAGGCACTCAACAGTTAACATGTCCTGGATTAATTACTGGCCTGAAACCCCAGTGAGAGAAGACAGAATCTTCACAACACAAGCAGGTGGTTTAGATTTTATTTCATCACCAATACAACTATATTTAGTAACATAAACTAGAATAAACGTATTTCATTGAAAAATATTCAATTAAATCAAATAATGGCCAATATCACAAAACTATTTTTGAAATGCAAACAATTCAATTTTTCCAAGGATGAGTTTGCCAGCATTACCTTGTCCTCCTTTGGATCTTCTATTTGAGGCTTCTATTTGTGAGGCCATTGGCATTATTAGGGCCAACAGAAACCCACGCACTATTAGAGCAGTTTTGAACTGTGGCCATGCGTTACAATCACCCAGGAGGTTTTGAAAGCCATGGGTGTCCAGGAGGATAATTTGGTAAATCTGCAGTAGATGAATTTTGAATTTACACCCAGGAAATAACTACACTTAGCAGTATCATTTGAAAATAGCTCCCCATGTAATTTTTGCAAGCTCCCCTCCCCTTAGGGGTCAGGACCACTACCCTGGAGATTCTGGACTGAACTGAGGAGGGCACCTGGCTGCTTTGCATACCCACCAGAGTTCAACATCCCAATGAGTTAGTTGCTCATGGGCAGGACTAGGGGGCGATGCGAGCCCACCTAAAAACAGCCTGGCTTCCTTCCCACCGGGATGGCACCACCTGGTCATTTGTATTTAAACGATTCCCATCTGCTTTACACGGAAGGGGCAAACGAAACCCCCACCCCCATTCTCAGCTTATCTTCTTAAATGATCAACACCCAGTAGCTGGAATAGGACTTTAAATGGATAAACCTACCAACACTTGACTGCAGTGAGCCCAGAAACGGACAAGGCAGGGTTTCCTGTCGGGGAGTGCGGGGGCTAAGGGGTCCTGAGAAGAGACAGCATTTGCCAGAGGAAATAATGGGGTTTCTAGTTTGTGGCTGATTCCGGCTGGCGGTGGGGGGCTTCTAGTGACTCCCCTCACTGCATAGGAGCCTCCCCTCGGAGGACGCAGGCAGGTGTCATTTCAGGCCTGTGTGTGCTCCTCTGATGAACGGCCATCTCCCTCCCATTCAGAGCCGTGCTGTTTTGCCTTATCATTGTTTCCCCAGCACCTAACACAAAGCCTGGCACTGGTAGGTGACTATTAAACATTTCTTGAAAGAACAAATGGGAAGGGAGAGCTCCAGAATCTAAGCTGGGAACAGAGGAAAGTGAGAAACCTAAGAGAAGGAGCGAACTGAAGACCGAAGGAAGTCAGGAGGGAGCGCATGTGCACAGCTTTGTGATGCTCTTCGTGGTTACAATAAAGAGATGATCGAAGTATGATTTCCTGAAGCACACTGTCTATTGCCATACAAAGGCTCATCATCCCTAAGGAGGGGAGAATAATGAGAACAGGCCTCGCAGGGAACACACACGACAGACGAGGTCCACTCACCACACAGGGAGTGCTTCCCAAATATTGAAGTCCAGTTGCTCACTTAGGATGGAAGCAGGCCTCTGCGGAAAGTGACATCTGATTAAGTTTGAGGTGTGCCTTTTATATGAGTGGTTCTCTCGAGAGATGGTGTCCAACACAGGGAGGGATCCACGGCGACACAGAAGGCCCCCGAAGGCTAGAGGAGTTCCCAGGGGTGCTGGTGTTGGCAGGGCCTTTAGGCTGGAAGGCTAACAGGCTGGAAGCGCCTGAGCTGGGGATCTTTGCAAAAGGGGCTGGCAGAGCCTAGCCTGCCGTGGCTAAGCCCTCAACGTATCTGTCAAACTCCAGAGCTGAGATGTCCACTGGAATGCAGTAGCTGAGGTCAGTAACTCCTATAGGATCTGACAGGGTGTGGTGTCGCATTCTCGAGGGGAGGGAGAGCACACCCCAAGTTCTCACCACAGCAAAGCAGGCCACTCGCATAGCAAGCCAGGTAAGCATTGGGAGTCACTTCAAAGCTCCATGTGAGAACCAGGGATGGCTTTGAGAAAGAACTAGGTTTCTGGCCAGGCTCTCAGAGAAGCAAGACGACTGTGACCCCAGCAACAACGAAGCACAGCCCTGGTCAGGGAATCAGATGCCAGGAAAGAGAAGAGGGGGTCTGGGAAGGAAGGACTGCCCCGAGGAGGCGAGGACTGTCCTAAGAGCGTCTGCAGGGATGCCAGGAGTAGGCAGCAGGGAGGAGAGGAAGGCTGGCCTGGAGCTGAGAGCAGTGACGGGCCTCCCAAGCCGAGCCGTCTGTACTCTTCACGCTGCTTTCTAGCAAAAAGAGCACTGGATACAGTCAGAAAAACCCATTTCCCAGGCCATAAGCCTCGCTAGCCATGCAAGCTTCATCAAGTGATTCCACCTCTCTAAGCCTGGATGTCCTTCTCAGCAGCCTCTGTGGTGTCTGCCTGAGCCCTAAAGTCTAAGGGCTCTGATCATTCCTCTTTTCCCTCCCGACTCCTCCCCACCCAACCACAGGCCGCCACTCTCACTGCAATCGCAAGACAGAATGTCACGTTGTATAGAATACACGATGGTAACTGCTATTTCTAGGAGGGTTGGCTCCTGGGTTTTTGCTGTTTTTCTTACAAATGTGGCAAGCAAATGAGAGCTTCACCTCCCAAGACAAAAAAATTAAAAAGAGACATTTTCATCATACAATGACCATGAAGAATACTGTTTGGCTCATTTTCCTGCTGGTCTGAATTAACAATAACAGTTACAGTGAACAATGGTGAGAGAACTTAACTAACCCAAAGTTCTCTGTGTCTCCGGAGAGAACACTGACGCAAGACAGCTGCTAACTAGCAGGACTCTGGCTTTTTCTTCCATAAAATGAAGAGATCTAAAACTCCTGGTGTCACTAGTGCCAGGTGAGGGTAACTAGAGGGGGTTAAAGAGACTAACCATTTCACCCGTAAGTTTCAGGTGTAATCCTATTACTTTGGAATGGCTAGCAGTGTTCCTCGAAACTGATTATTCAAGGATTAAGGTTAGAGAATGACTGTGCCCTGCAGTACAGGCTGCCATAAAGAAAATTACGATCCTAGATGCAGTGATGCCAATTTACATGGTATCTACATAAATGATTCTTCCAGCTCTCTCTTCTCTATTTTCTCAGTAAAACAAGTTTTTTGTTAGTTTGTTTTTGTTCTTGAGACAGGGTCTTGCTGTGTTGCCCAGGCTGTAGTGCAGTGGTGTGAACACGGCTCACTGCAGCCTCAACCTCAGGACTTAAGCGATCCTCCAACCTCTCAGTCTCCAGAGTAGCTGGGACTACAGGCGTGCACCACCACACCCGGCTAATTTTTGTATTTTCTGTAGAGATTGTGTCTGGCCGCATTGCCCAGGCTGGACTGGAACTCCCGGGCTCAAGGGACCCACCTGCCTTGGCCTCCCAAAGTGTTGAGATTACAGACATGAGCCACCACGCTTGGCTAAAACAAGTTTTTAAGAGGGAGAGAAACACAAGAAAAAACAGCATTGCACCTGCACATTCAGGACTGTCTACCCCCCAAAGCAATAATCAAACTACCATATTTTATTTACAGCTGCTCTCAAGGCACAACTGCTTCCAAAGTACAAGCTAGAACATTTCTAGTTTGGTCTGGAACCATGAAGGAAAGGTACACCAACATACTGTATCTTGGAAAGCTGACCTGTAAAACACAAGCCTTCTTCCTAATATTTAACCAGACACAGGGCCTGACACCTTCCAGTCATCTTCTGACAGATCACTGCAATATGTCTGCTGTTTTAATATCATGATTAATTAAAGAGCCAGCTGACAATTTTACAAACTAGGAATGACACAGAGGAAACAGAATACGTGAACTACTCCTGGATCTTTCCTTTTATCCATCCAGCATGTGGCACACAATTCTTCATGAATGAGAAAATCCATTCCCTAAATTCTCACTCATAAATGCACATTTAGTTAATATTGAAGAAAGAAAATAGTCAAAATAATTTGTCAGATATGCACTTATAAAATGCACTGAATCAATGAATGCAAAGGTATTTTGAAGAGTCAAAAAGTCCTATCAGCTGCTCATAGAAGACACTAGACAAAGTACACCATCTAGAATAGTTTTTATTGAGAGAAGAATGTTGCTGAGCCCAGAAGCAGAGACATCCAACGTAGGTCCCTAACACCACACACATACAATACCTCCAGGCCTCAGGCACAACTATCCTGCCCAGAGTCATGATATAGGTGAACACCTAGAAGTTAAACCCAATATATATACAATTTCCATGCTTCTAAGAACTATTTACTTGTGTCTGGGACCCTAGACATATGGCAAGCAAGGCATTCAAACAACATGAATAGAGTGCCACATTAATGAAGATCCCACTCCACTGGTCCAGAAGGGATTGGGATCCAAAGATGAGTAAGACATGGTCCCTGTCGTTGAAGAGCACATCACGGAGGGCGGAACATAAGACCTACAAACAAACAATAAAAGGCAGAGGCAGGAGAAATCCTGTATTCTTTTTTTTTTTTTCTTTTTTCTTTTTTTGAGACAGAGTTTCGCTCTTATTGCCCAGGCTGGAGTGCAATGGCACGATGTCGGCTCACGGCAACCTCCACCTCCCGGGTTCAAGCAATTCTCCTGCCTCAGCTTCCCGAGCAGCTGGAATTAAAGGCATGCACCACCACGCCCAGCTAATTTTGTATTTTTAGTAGAGACGGGGTTTCTCCATGTTGGTCAGGCTCGTCTCGAACTCCCGACCTTGGGTGATCCGCCCGCCTTGGCCTCCCAAAGTGCTGGGACTACAGGTATGAGCCACTGTGCCCAGCCTCAAATCCTACTTTGAAGGGACTTAGGTATGGGTTTCATAAAGAAAGTGGCATTGGCCTGGGCCCTTAAAAGAACAAAATCTCAAAGCAGGATTGAGGAACAAGGCATTCTAAACACAGTACCTCATTAGACACAAACAAAATAAAGTATTTGCTATAACCTATTGATTATTGCATGAGCAGATTAAGTGAATTCTAACTGATTACTAAGAACAAGAGTTCCGTAAACTGTAAAACTATTTAAAACTTCCCATCCTGCCAGCCAGCAGTTAGCTAGAAGCAGGTTCTGATCTTGGTGCTGCCATGGACCGGCTGTGTGAGTTTAGGTGTGTTACAGAATCTCTCTGATCCACTTCTGCATCTTCAAAAAATATGGATAATGATACAGCCTGACCATTCTCCTTTGATCTTACCACTTTTCTCATGGCATTTAATACGGCCTACCATAATCACGCATGGCTTTATCTCCCCTGTAGACCAAACCAAGAGCTCCTGAGGGCAAAGGCCTTTGCTTGTTTATTCTGAAACGCAGCCCAGTGCTAGCTGTGCTAGCAGACACATCGTCAACGCCGGCTTCCACCCGTTCTGTTGGATTCCCACTCGCTATGAAAATCCTTTCCTTTGTTCTATAAAGTACACTGTTCTTCAAATCATGAAGTCACCCAGTTTCAAAATTTTAGTTTTACTTTGTAAGTTTCAGCACATCTCTATCCCAGTATGGTAGGGGTTTTTTGCTGTTGTTTGTTTTGTTTTGTTTTGTTTTTAATATTGTAAATGTTACAGGTTTCAAAGATTATCTATTGGGAACTTGGGCATAAACTCAACATATACACTTCTCATGCTTCCAAGTACTGGAAGCATGTGGAACCCCAGTGGAAAAATCATTTAAATTTAGCCCTAAAAATTAAAAAATTAAATAACTTTGGGATCCAAAGAAAAGACTCTTTTTTTTTTTTTTTTTTTGAGACGGAGTCTCGCTCTGTCACCCAGGCTGGAGTGCAGTGGCCGGATCTCAGCTCACTGCAAGCTCCACCTCCCGGGTTTACACCATTCTCCTGCCTCAGCCTCCCGAGTAGCTGGGACTACAGGCGCCCGCCACCTCGCCTGGCTAGTTTTTTGTATTTTTTAGTAGAGACAGGGTTTCAACGGGTTAGCCAGGATGGTCTCGATCTCCTGACCTCGTGATCCGCCCGTCTCGGCCTCCCAAAGTGCTGGGATTACAGGCTTGAGCCACCGCGCCCGGCCAGAAAAGACTCTTAAACTTTATGTTAACTGAACTTTCATTTCGGCCTTGCATTTCCAATAGATCGAGAAAAAGACTAAATACCAAACAGCAACCAAAGCAGCCCATGACGCATTTCAGTGTCATCAGGGTGGCCGTGGGGCTGAATTATAGGATTATCATAGCCAAAATTCTTTACAAAACGGAACCCTACCCTGCTTGTTGATCGATTCAAACAGTGAGCAGCAGTCAAAATTCCTTCTGTCCTAGAGAGAAGAAATGCCCTCAGGATGGAGGGCTGGAAAGAAAGCTCTCTGAGGCAGCTGACTGCAATGCAGGTTGCCAGTACCCCCGCACTCCACCCCAGCTCCTCCCAGTCACAACCACTCAGCAGGCTGGTAACCCAGAAAGAACCATCCACATTGAAAACGGAGTAATCGTGAGAAAGGCTCCATCACAGACGATGCAAATAAGGTACAGGACAAAGAAAGGAAAGGAACATTGCCAAGAACAGGTCAATGGAGACACACCAGAAAGCCAGAGAGATTATGCTGGAAAGAACTGGAAAGTTATGAACCAACATTTCTCCATGTATTTATTTATCTATTATTTATTTATGAGAGGAAGTCTTATTCTATTGCCCAGACTGGAGTGCAGTGGCATGATCTTGGCTCACTGCAACCTTTGCCTCCCGGGTTCAAGTGATTCTCCTGCCTCAGCCGCCTGAGTAGCCGGGACTACAGGTGTCCGCCACCACACCCAGCTCATTTTTGTGTTTTTAGTAGAGATGGGGTTTCGAAATGTTGGCCAGGCTGGTCTCCAACTCCTGACCTCAGGTGATCCACCCGCCTCGGCCTCCCAAAGTGCTGAAATTACAGGTGTGAGCCACTGCGCCCAGCCTGAACCAATATTTCTCTATGAGGCTTTAAAAAATAGGCATAACCTCCCTGAAACAGGAACTCAAATAAGAAACAGGACAACAAGGAGAGATTAAAAGACAGCAAAGTTCAGTGAAGAAACAGAAGAATGAAGCAATCCCGGAAACGGATGCCACATTAATAGCAATAAAGGAAGCAGAGACAATGATGGAAACACAGCCAAATATATGGAGGACAGATTCCAGAAAATCGTAGCGATTGGCTCAAGAATGAGCACATGACTCATAGACGTTAGCGCAGACTTTCTGGAACAAAGTCCAAGAAAGCTATGAGAAGAGACATTCTCCCTGGCTAACACGATGTCGCCATCTGCTACCACGGTGGAAGTCAGCCCAAAGACAAGGCCACATACCAAGAAAACCACAAGAGAAATGAAGCCAGAACCTGAGAACACCACGATCCTCTGAATCAAACTGCACCCGAAGCCCATCAGACCTTCCGACTTTTCAGCTATGTGAATCACTAAATTCCTTTTATTTAAAAAAATTCATTCGAATAGGTTTTCCATTACCGGCAACTGAAAGCTTCTTGATACATTTAAGAACAACTAAAATGAAAAAAGCAAACGTAATTCTAAAACAATACATTGGGAAGGCAAACAACTGAAAAATTATTCAAAACAGGAAAATGTAGTAAGGTGGCTTATTATAAAATGGATTTATCAAAATCCAATATGAAAACACTTTATGTGCAGTAGGCACAATCCAATGGCGAACTCAAAATGTACTCCCAATTCCCTTCTCCCACTGCCTCCACTAGAGGGACTGAGAAAGCTGAATGCTCTCTATTCCGGAATTTCTCCTAACTAGGAGTGCCATGTAATACAGATCCGGCCAATGAGACAGGAACAGAAAAGCCTGCTTTGAGCTTCTGGGAAAGTTTTTGCTTTTCTTAATTAGAAAAGACCAGATACGGCTCATGATATCTCATTTTCTCTCTCCTTGTCTTACTGCCTGGAATGCAAATGTGATGCCTGGAGATAAGGCAGCCATTTTGTGACTGTGACATGAAAAGCAGGAGAAGGCTACAAAATAAACAACAGTGATTGATTACCTCAGAAAAACTAGGAACTTGAGTTGGGAGGGACTTTCTTCACAAACCGAGTTTTCTTTTTTTAAACACATTTTATAACATAAACTAGGAAATAAAATTATTTTGGAAATATAAAGGAAAGATTATTAGGGTTTACTCGGAGTAGTTAGGAGGTTTCAGAGAGGGGAGAAGTAAAAGTTGGGAAAGCAAGACAGCAGAGTAAAAGGTGATCAGGCTATGAAAACAACACGAGCCAGGAGTTTACTGAATCAGAGAGTTTTTCAAAGTAGAAAGCAGTAGAACATACGAGTGAAAAGATAAAGGGGGCTGGAGGATGAGAATAAGCCAGACAGAAATCAGACCCGACTCTACAGTGATGGACACTCCTGAACAGTCCCTACAGGTTCCTTTTTAGTGGGGCCGGGGAAGTGGTACAATAAAAACAAAGTCTGAAGTCCAGGATACAGAATAAGTTGGGGTTTAAAGCTAAAGAAAACAGAAGTGAAAATCAGAACAAATTCATCCAAGATTCAAGATTTCAAAATTAAAACAGCAATATTTAACTGTAAGAATTCTAGGCAAGGCACGGTGGCTCACACCTGCGATCCCGGCACTTAAGGAGGCTGAGGTGGGCAGATCACCTGAAGTTCAGGAGTTTGAGACCAGCCTGGCCAACATGGCGAAACCCCGTCTCTACTAAAAATACAAAAATTAGCCAGGCATGGTAGTGGCTGCCTGTAATCCCAGCTACTTGGGAGGCTGAGGCGGGAGAATCACTGGAACCTGGAAGGCAGTGGTTGCAGTAAGCCGAGATCATGCCACTGTACTCCAGCCTGGGCAACACAGCAAGACTCCACCTCAAAAAAAAAAAAAAAAAAAAAAAGAATTCCATTGCTGTACACATTGAAAGTTTTGGACGGTTCTGTTATTACATACTTTATTTACATAACCTTGTTTCTGAAGTAAGCAAAATGATGGGATTTAATTTATCTATGCTGTAAGAAAACACGTTTGTCATTTCTTTTTACATTTCATTAAAAGTAATGGCAAAAAACACAATTACTTTTGCACCAACCTAATACAATGTAATATAGAAAAGAAATGCAGGCTGGGCGTGGAGGCTCACACCTGTAACCCCAGAATTTTGGGAGGCCAAGGTAGGAGGATCACCTGAGGTCAGGAGTTCTAGACCAGCCTGGCCAAATCTCTACTAAAAACACAAAAATCAGCCGGGCATGCTGGTGCACGCCTGTAATCCCAGCTGCTCAGGGATTTTCAGTTCTAAACTCTGTGAATAGTTTACTTCAGCCTTGGAGCTGGCAGGGACGGCAGCTGAGAGTAGAATCTGGGGACTAGGGCTGGAGAACCCGGGCTGAATAACGTGGGACTGTGCAGTAAGGGGTCACCCATGAAACCTGGATCTAATAACACCATTTATTAAACCTCTATCTAATAACACCATTTACATTCTTGAATATTCCATAAGTCCTACACTTACGAACAGGTACTACCAAATTCCCTATTTGCCCTGAATATGGGGACACGTAAGAGCTGTAGTAACTAGAAAATATGTTTTATAGATCTTTTTTAAAATTGTGTAATTAGTGCCTTAATACATATGACAAAGAGTAAAAATTCATCCAGAACGCCATGATCTTCAGCCAATTCATACCAGTAACTAGTGACCAGGTGTCCCGATTTTCTTTTTTTTTTTTTTTTTGAGACAAGGTCTGGCTCTATCGCCCAGGCTGGAGTGCAGCAGCAACTACTAGAGATTGTCTTAAATGTCTCTAGTTAATTTCTAAATCAATTTGATTAATTCCAAAATAAAGTTCCAAATGCTGCTCACCAAAATGAAAGCAATTTGAACATCTTAATCTACTCTAAAAAGTCCCCCATAATGAAATCCCAGCACGCCTTCATCCACCTGCAGCTTCGCCAAAGCCACTTCACACTGTGCTGCCAGCCATAGCCTGAGGCTGAGTGACTCTGGAGTGGCAGAAAGAGCCTGCTGAGCAGCTGTGGGGGAAGAGGGCATCCAGCATTGCTCGCTGCAAAGGAAGTCAAGTCCTGACCATGCCTGAAGGCGCCTGACAAAGTCTCCACAGAACACCACGGCCAGGAGAGGCTGTGACAGCACTCATTCATTCCCCATATATTTACTGATCACCTCCCAGGTGCCAGGCATCGTTCTAGACACTGGAGATTCCACAGTCAACAAAATTAGACAAAACTCCCTCCTTTCGTGAGTTGCACATTCTAGTGCATGTGAAAGACAAATGAGAGAAATCAGGAAAAAAAAGCAGGAAAGTGCAAGCAAGGCACAGGTAGGGGCAAGAGACAAGGAACGCTGCTCTGAGAAGGTGCCTCTGAGTGAAGACAGGAAGGGAGGACACAATCCGCCAGGATATTTGAAGAAAGCTCATTCTGCGCTGCGGGAAAGCACACGCAAAGGCCCCAAGGCAGGAGGAGGCCAGCGTGACTTAGAGGTCCTGGAAGAGCCACAGTTCTCCCAAGGCAGGAGGAGGCCAGCGTGACTTAGAGGTCCTGG
>NW_012104721.1:423351-430188 GCF_000951045.1 Mandrillus leucophaeus | reverse complement strand
GGCCAGCGTGACTTAGAGGTCCTGGAAGAGCCACAGTTCTCCCAAGGCAGGAGGAGGCCAGCGTGACTTAGAGGTCCTGGAAGAGCCACAGTTCTTATCTCTGCATGAGACGGGAAGCCACTGGAGGGTTTCTGAACAGAGCAGGGCCAGAATCTGAGTTCCCATTTTAAAGGCCCACTCCAGAACCAAAGTGGAGAACGGAGAAAAAGCAGATGGAGTTAGAAACGGGAAAGCAGCTATCTGTGGCCTAGGGTGCTAGTCAGAGTGATGGCAAAAAGTGGTCAGATATGGGATAGATCTGAAGGTAGACCAAACAGAATTTGCTAGCAGACATAGTTTGAGATGTGAGAGAAACAGAATCAAGGATGACTGTAAACTTTCCGGGCTCCATAAAAGACAAATGTATATCTGGGCATAATTACTACTCACACTGGACACAGGCTTGGAAATCCAGAGCCAAAGACTGTGTAAACACTAAAAGGGCATCTCTAAGGACCTGAAAACCTACAGGCATCTAAGGCTCCTTAAAACACCAACCTTACAAAGAAATTCACTGTAATAAGTTGCTACTTACAAAACACGAACGCTACAACCATCCTATGTACTCCCCTCCACTCCCGTGTGCATGCGCTCTCCCATCTGCGGCGCCTGCTCTCAGGTTCCCTCACCTCCAGCCTCCTTCCTGATTCCACTGCCTCATTCCACACACCTTGATACCGATCTTCTTGAAAGATCTAGCCTCATTTGCCTTTTCTTCTCTCTTTACAGTCTTTCACTCAGCAATCTCAATCACTTCCAGCAACAATCTCTTCAAAGAAAAGACCCCATAAATTTCTATCTCTGGCCTGACTCTTTACACAGTTTGAGAATTCGAATTACATTCTTGATACTACTACTTAATATCCTGCCGCATCTCAAACTCACAAAGCCCTACACCGAGACTCCAATCTTCCCATCTCTTTGGCTAAAGCCAGGGGGTCATGACTGAGTGACAGGTTACAGAGCTTGGGTTCATTCCATAGGTTAACATGGAGCAAAATACGATTGCTGAGTTTTGCAATGATCTGTCCTTATCTTTCCTTCTGAACGTTCATACATGTTATCTGTTTCACCTCTTTAGCATGTTACTTTCTACCTTTATATTAGGTACCTTTTTATTAGGTAAAATGTGACATATACTAGTTACATATTGACATATATAGTATATGCTATGATCATTTATCATATACCATTATCTGCATGTTTTATCTTATCTATTAGGCTATATCACCATTTAGGACCTAATGAATTTACCTTTATATAACTTCTGTGTAGTGTACAGGTGCTGCCCATAAAAAGGCCTCAATAAACATTTGTTTGATACAAAACACATGTGTAGAAGACCATGGAACGTGACCAACCACCAAAGCCAGCTCATTACAAATTTCTTCAAAAGGTGCTTCCTTTAAAACTCCCCCAGTATCATTAACCCTTGGGTTACATTTTCTTTATTCTACAACTAACAAAGGTTCCTTACAAACAGAGAATTTTTCTGACTCATTTCATGAGGGTCTCAAATTTCTATCTTCTTCTTCTTTTTTTTTTTTTTTTTGAGATGGGGTCTCACTCTGTTGTGCAGGCTGGAGTGCAGTGGTGCGATCTCAGCTCACTGTAACCTCCACCTCCCAGGTTCAAGCATTTCTCCTGCCTCTGCCTCCCAACTAGGTGGGATTACAGGCACACACCACCACACCTGGCTAATTTTTGTATTTTTTTGTAGAGACCAGGTTTCACCATGTTGCTCAGGCTGGTCTCAAACTCCTGGTCTCAAGTGATCTGCCTGCCTTGGCCTCCCAAAGTGCTGGGATTACAGATGTGAGCCACAAACCCAGCCTCAAATTCCTATCTTCAAGCCACAGGAAACAACTAATTTCTTCAAGATATAAATAAAAAAAAAAAAGAACAAACAAACCCCAAGAGTAGTATTTTGAAGGGAGACAGAATTTCAAACATCAAAACAACTGTGCCCTCATCTTCTGAGATGCCCGCTAGGGTAACCACTGTTTCTAAAAGCATCATGCTTACTGCTGCTTCTGGAAATTTGCTTATTCAAACGATCCAATCCCTTCTTCTCCTTGCTACTAAAAGTGCAGCATCAGCGGCAGCTGGGAGCTTGTCACAAATGCAAACGAACAAGCCCTATCTCAGACCTACTGAGCCAGACTCTTTGGGGCCCAGGAATCTTCATTTAACAAGCTCTCCAGGTAAACGTTTGAGAAGGACAGGCCTATCCCACGGCCAGAGTTACCTTTTGAAAACCCATCTCAACGTGTCATCAGACACCTTAAATGGCCACAGGATAAAGTCCAAGCCTTTGCAGAAAGTGAAGGATCGTCATCATTCAATTGCCACAATCTTCCCATTAAGTCAATCAGCATGTGTTGACCACCTGCTCACACACCAGGCTCTCTTGCAGGTTTGGAGAAGATAGCTGTGAACTTGTCTGATAGCCCTGCTCTCATGGAGCTTACCTTCTCAGAGGGAAACTGACCTCAGAACTCATCTCCCGCCAACCACCCCATCACCTGTGTTCTACCCACACTGCTGTCTTCACCCTTCTCCAAGTACATCCACACATTTCACAGACTTCACGCCAGGGTTCATGCTGTTTCCAACTCAGTACCAACCAGGCTGAAATCATCCTCCTTACTCTGGGCTTCTGCTCGTCTTCAAACACAGCAAAGGCTGCAGCCCTAGACTGTGATTCATATTTAAATCATATTTAAACTCCTTTTTCTCCTCTGCTGGGCAGTGTGAGCCTCAGGGGCAGAACCGTAGATCCTTCATCCTTGTATACGTGGCACCTAGCCACATGGCTTAGAATAAATAGCGTTTAATTAAACATTCTTAAAAATACAACTCAGAGATAGAATTTTGTCTCTGTTCAAAATGCTTCCTTTGGAAATCTTTAAATTTTCCTCTAAAGTCGGTGTGGTGATGAGAGCCTGTACTCCCAGCTCAGGAGAAAGCCAGGAGGATCACTTGAGCCCAGGAGTTCAAGGTTGTGATGAGCTATGATGCCACTGCACTCCAGCCTGTGCGACAGAGTAAGACCCCGCCTCTAAAAAAAGAAGAAAGTTTTCCTCTAAAGTCTAAGACCTTCTTTTTTAATGACATTCATTTAAACAGTGAACAATATCCTTTGACAGTATAATTAGAATTTTGGCAACAGTCTAATAAATGATGTAAGAGGGTGATAAAGATGGGCAATGCAACTGCTATTCTAAAACAAACTTTAAATATTAATAGAATTGATTATTTTGGTACATTTTATGACTGAAGGCAACTCCGAAAATGTCTTGCACAATGACAGCCTCACTCTAATATTTTTATTCTAGAGTAAGGAATTAGAGTAACATTTTTTTTTTTTTTTTTTTTTTTTTTTCATGTTATAGACACAGGGTCTCTCTCTGTAGCCCAGGCTGGAGTACAGTGGTGTGATCACAACTCATTATAGCCTCGACCTCCTGGTCCCAAGCAATCCTCCCATCTCAGCCTCCTGAGTAGCTGGGACTACAGGACACACACCACCATGTACTGCTAATTTTTAAATTTTTTGTAGAGATAGGGCAAGACTCCTGGCCTCAAGTGATCTTCTTGCCTTGGCCTCCCAAAGTGCTAGGATTACAGGCTTGAGCCACCACACCCAGCTAGAATAACACTCTTTTCAATGTTTCCATTCTGCCATGCTTCAGTAAAATGAAACAGAATCCCTCTTCCGGCAGGTAAATCTTCTCTTAAGACAATCAGACATGTTTTCAAGAATGCATTATGTATGGGAGGAGGGTGCAGGGAACATGTCTGTTTCTAAAACAAAGAAAAGCAAGAATATTCAAATGTGGATGGGCTACACCATAAGTCTTCCCTATCATCCTCCCTTTTTCTACCCCCTTCCCACAACTTGGCACTTGAGGCACCTCCAGTGTTCCCTGGAAGACATTCAAAAGCCAAATAAATAATGGAAAGAAAACTGAAGTCTACGCTGGAAAGCCTTTGTCCTAATCCCAAATATTACAACCTCAGGAAAGTACTTCTATTGTCTAGACCTCAGTTCCTTAAAAGGAAAGCTGAGGTTCCTTCCAGTTTAAAATGCTACCCACTTTCAATGTCTTCATCTCTAGAGAGAAGAGAACATGCCAACTCACCTGCGTCCCAGCAGCCCTTTTGGGAGGTATGCACGCAACTCTAAAGATTTGATTGAATCAAGTCACCCACCATTAAACATTTTCAACACTCCTATCCTAAATATGCCTTCATTTTTGCATTATGTATAAGT
The DNA here is from genome assembly GCF_000951045.1 of Mandrillus leucophaeus. Lineage (NCBI taxonomy): Eukaryota > Metazoa > Chordata > Mammalia > Primates > Cercopithecidae > Mandrillus > Mandrillus leucophaeus. The sequence continues at coordinate 425,873 of NW_012104721.1, read as the reverse complement.
AATATAACCAATATAGCTACAGTAAACATTAGTGAGGCTCACTTTCTTTTTTTAAGACAAAAATAAATAAATGTCTATACTGACTTTCCATATCGTCTTTGGAACCCACTGATTGAGAGAGCAGTATCCTGCCTGGATATTAATGAGCTGCCTGGATATTAATGAGTACCTGCCACATAAAAGAGAGAGTGGTGAGCCAGGCACGGTGGCTCACGCCTGCAATCCCAGCACTTTGGGAGGCTGAGGTGGGCGGATCACCTGAGGTCAGGAGTTTGAGACCAGCCTGGCCAACATGGTGAAACCCCACCTCTACTAAAAATACAAAATTAGCCAGGCATGGTGGCGTATGCCTGTAATCCCAGCTACTCAGGAGGCTGAGGCAGAAGAATTGCTTGAAGCCAGGAGGCAGAGGTTGCAGTGAGCTGAGATCGTGCCATTGCACTCCAGCCTGGGCGACAGAGACTCCGTCTCAAAAATAAATTTAAAAAAAAGGAGAGGGTGGTGGATTAAGGAGAATCGGCAGCAGCTGCCCCCATCCTTAAGACCACAGTCAGGCCTCAAGCATAAACAGTGTTTTCATGAAGTAACGAGGCTTTAGATAAACATACCACACTTTTTTTTGCAATACTATTTTGCCAGGTCAATTAAGAAAATGTGAAAATCAAAAGAACATTTTTACCATGGTGCAGACCTGGATGTCTCCAATTTTTGAGTGCATAGGACTCAGGGATTTTGTCAAAATGCGTATTCTCAGTCATCAGTTCTGCAGCGAGGACTACGATTGTGCATTTCTAACAAGTTCCCAGGTGACGCTGTGGGCCACATCTAAGTAGCAGAGGTAGAGAACACAGTTGTCCCTCTATTCGCCGGGGATCGGTCCCAGGACCCCCAGGCGTACCAAAATCCGTGCATACTCAAGTTCCGCAGTCCGCCCTGCAGAGCCTACCTGTATGAAAAGTCAAGGGTTTCACATCCCACAAATACTCTATTCTTGATCTGCTTTGAAAACATCCCCATAAGCGTAGGTGGACCCTCGCAGATCAAACACATTGCTCAAGGGTCAACTGTATATGCCAGGCAGCAATATGCTTCCTAAAGGGACTCATTCTGAAGATACATGATCTAAAAATTCACTTTTTTTTTTTTTTAAATAACTTCAACTGGGAAAATTCCATGAAGCCAGACCCTGGGCTCAAAGCCCAGGATCCAAGCCACACATCTCTTAAAAATAGGTTTTCAAAATGCCTTGCATTTTTTTAAAAAAGAATAGCACATTTGCCTAAAATTCTAGTCAAAATTCTAGATATTCGCCACTCTATTATTATTTTTTTACTAACTTCTTCCTTGTTCAGTTCTCACTTCCTCCTTGCCTGTCATTAAGCTGAGTCACAAAGCTGTCAACGCTCTGCTGCTTGCCAGGTAGATGCAACTCCTTTCTCCATTTGTTTATCTCCTGCAAAGCGGAATAATTTTTCTAAATTCGCTCAGATTCCCAGTGGCACACAGTATCATGCAGAAGGGTTGTGGAATTAGGAAACCAACAAGAAATTTTGTGGTTACTTCAAATCATCATCCTATAAAGATAACAACGATGAGGCCCTTGCAAAGCAAAAATGCTAGTTAACTACAAAACTGGAGTTTAAGTACAGAAGGTCAATTTCAAATGAATTCAGGATGCAAAAATCTTACAGACACCTGAGAAGCAACTTGATTGTTGAACACTGTACTCGTAGAGTTAAAATAGCTCAAGAAGAACGCATATGCTTCTATTCAGTTGTTTTTTTTTTTTAATCCTGTTGCAAATTCTACTATCCTAGTATTTTCTTATGTTTAAAAATATCTTCATTCTCATTTACCATCCCTGGAGCAATATCCCTGGCAAATTCTTCACAATTCCCCATGAGTTTTCCAGCACAGATGCAGCTTTCCAAGTCAAAACTTGTACAAACATCATCTGTCAAACTTCTGCAAAGTAATGACATACTCATCCTGAGCTGTCTCGTCCCCTTGCAGAGACTTTGCTAAAATTCTTAGCATACCAAGGACTTTCAAACAGCTTTCTCCAGCCCATTCATTGTACAGGTGAGGACACAGAGAACCAGTAATTTGCTTTTCTTCTATAAAAATGCTACAATACAAATGTATAATGCTACGGAAAAGATTTTCCTGGCTTCTTCACTTGTGCATTTTCTAATAATCTACAGAAGGCAGAGACAGCCAATTATGAGAAATAAAAGGTCTCTATTTATAAACATGTACCTAAGAAGCTACTAATAAAAAATTCTACAAAAGGAAAACGAGAACGCAGACCTCTCTATCTTATTTGAAAAACAAAGGGCAGACATCGCACGATTCAAACCCAGCTTCCAGACTTCAGGGAGCTCTAGAAACCTGACCAGCCCACAAGAGACCCAGCCACCAGACTGGGGGTTCCACCAACAGTCAGCCCTCAGAAATCACCCGACACTGGGGCTCAGAATATAAGCTTTGCACATCCCCTTTTTTGAATTCAGGAATCTTCC
>NW_012104721.1:410058-418741 GCF_000951045.1 Mandrillus leucophaeus | reverse complement strand
GCTGGGACTACAGGTGCCCGCCACCAAGCTTGGCTAATTTTTTGTATTTTTTAATAGAGATGGGGTTTCACCATGCTAGCCAGGATGGTCTCAATCTCCCAACCTCATGATCCACTCCCCTCGGCCTCAAAAAGTGCTGGGATTACAGGCATGAACCACCGCACCCGACCAATTTGGGTGTCTTTCTTACATTTTACTCTCACACTTTACCCTCATACAAAAATGTCTGCTTGCCTTACATAAAGACATACTTTGCCTTCAAGAGAATCTAATTTACTTTATCATATTTTATTCTTTACTTGCATTTTATCTTAGTTACACACCATATGTGACCTCCAAAAACCAGAGAGCCAAGGATTATGAGCGGTTCAGAAATACCATGGATATGTATAATTTAAAAATAATTTTACAACACCTATAGGCTATTGGTCTGACTTAATAATTAAAGAAATATAAAAGAACATGGTGCTGAAGTATAATATTTTATCTATTGAATCACAAATCTTGAAAAAAAAAAAAGGCCAATATCCCATACAGGTGAAATTAATACAACTGTAACTATTTTGTGGCATGATAAATTGTTTCAAACCATTTAGAACTGTTTGAATATATTTGGATATAAATATAAAAGGTTTGCATATAAATATAAAAAACATTTAAGAAGTGTTACTATTTTATTCAATAATCTGCCTGGAATTAGGAAATAACTGAAAAGAAGAAAAATAATATTAAAAAATAGTCACTATCTACAATAATTATTTATAAGCAGCCTACTTAATAAAAAGGGTAACAGATTAATAAGCAAATTATATTACATCAACTCCACATAATATTATGCAGCCACAGTAGCACTGTAAAATGGTTTAAAGCATTTGATAACTTTGTATTTAATCTATTCGTTAAATTTTTTAATATAAAAAAATTAAAAAATAAAAGTCATGCATAATTCTACCACTAAGAGACAACTACAGCTAAAATTGTTATACTTTTTTCCTATGCAACACATGCACTTATGGCAGAGTTACTATCATACTATAGATGTAGTTTTATTGTTAAATATTTTGGTTGTTTTCAGTATTTTACAATACCACAGTAAGGATCACTGTGCAAATCTCAGATGATTTTCTTAGCATGCATTCCTAAAAGGAGAACTACTGAGTTAATGGTATGAGCAGTGTGCCAACTGCTACTCCCATAAGTGAGTGTGGGTATAATTTGTAATATTTTTTAAAAGAGCAGACTGCAATTTTTTTTTTTTTTTTTTGAGACAGGGTCTCACTCTGTCGTCCAGGCTGGAGAGCAGTGGTGTGATCACGGTTCACCGCAGCCTCAACCTCCCAGGCAAGTAGTCCTCCCACTTCAGCCTCCTGAGTAGATGGAACTACAGGCATGTACCACCACACCCAGCTAATTTTTTTTGTATTTTTTGGGGGGGAAAACATGGGGTCTCACCATGTTGCCCATGGTGGTCTCAAACTCCTGGGCTCAAGTGATCCACCCACCTTGGCCTCCCAAAGTGCTGAGATCACAGGCGTGAGCCACCACACCCAGCCCAGATTGCAAATTTTCAGAAGTGCTGTAGCGCATATGAACAAAAACTAGAACATACAAGTAACCATGTTTTAAAATTTCAGTTAGGCCAGGCCCGGTGGCTCACACCTGTAATCCCAGCACTTTGTAAGGCTGAGGTGGGTGGATTACGGGAAAACCTCGTCTCTACTAAAATACAAAAAATTAGCCAGGCGTGGTGGCACGCACCTGTAGTCCCAGCTACTTGGGAGGCTGAGGCAGGGGAATCGCTTGAACCCGGGAGGCGGAGGTTGCAGTGAGCTGAGATCGCACCACTGTACTCCATCCAGCCTGGTGACAGAGCAAGACTTTGTCTTTAAAAAAAAAAAAAAAAAAAATCAGTTAATGGGTAGCCATATTGCTTTACAGTCTAAATGAGTAACTCCTGGGCTAGCTTCAATAGACGCCATCATTCTCAGATTTTAGCCCTCAAGAATAGAGGCTCCCTAGTTTGCTTTTTGTTTTTGAGGCAACAGAGTCTCACTCTGTCGCCCAGGCTAGAGTGCAGTAGCACCATCTCAGATCAATGCAACCTCCCACCTCCCGGGTTCAAGTGATTCTTGTGCCTCAGCCTCCCAAGTAGCTGGGACTACGGGCAGGCACCACCACATCTGGCTAATTTGTTGTATTTTTCATACAGATGGGATTTCACTATGTTGGCCAGGCTGGTCTCAAACTCCTGACCTAAAATGATGTATCCGCCTCAGCCTCCCAAAGTGCTGGGATTACAGGCGTGAGCCTCCACACCCAGCCCAAGGCTCCCTAGTTTGATTGACACCACATAAAATGCTTCTGACCCATAGCTAAATTCTCAGTGTCATGGTATTTTCCCTCTAGAACACAGAGTAGTAATTCTGACCTAATGATCTTTCTGCAGGAATGCTGCTCGTGGCAGCAACATTCCTTTCCTTTAAAGTGGCTTTTGCTTAGGTGAGGGATATATAGCCATTCATTATAATATTTTCCCTCAATCGCTTGAGTCCAGGAGGTCGAGATTGCAGTGAGCCACAATCGCGCCATGGCACTACAGCCTGGGCAACATACATATGTTCTCCCTCTTTGTTTATGTCGGAAATTTTTTTATGATTAAAAAAAAATTTAAGCACATTAATTTTAAAAACAACTCATAGCAAAGGAATGTTCCTAAGAAATGCCATCTCATTTTGTAAGTACAGTCATGCCCTGCATAACAACGTTTCAGTCAATGACAGACGGCATTTGCCACGGTGGTTCCATAAGGCTATAAAGAGCTAAAAAATTCCTACCGCCTACTGACATCACAGCCATTATAATGTTGTGCAACGCCTTGCGTGTTTGAGGTGATGCTGGTGGAAACACACCTGCGCTGTCAGTCATACAAAAGTCTGGCAGATACAATTATGTGCAGTATATAATAATAATGATAATAAATGACCCTGTTACTGGCTTATATATTTACTGTACTTTTTAATCACTCCTTTAGGGTACACTCCTTCTACTTACATGTATTTTTTAAAGTTAACTATGAAGCAGCCCCAGGCAGGTCCCTCAGGAGGTGTCCAGAAGAAGGCATTGTTATCACAGGAGGTGATGGCTTCATGCAGTTCCTGCCCCTGAAGACCTTCCAGTGGGACAGATGTGGAGGTGCAAAACAGTGATATTGAGAATCCTGACCCTTGTCTAGGATAATGTGTTTGTGCCTGAGTTTTTAACAAAAAAAGTTTTAAAAGTAAAAATTTAAAAAAAATTTAGTAGAAAAATGTTTACAGAGTCGGGCACGGTAGCTCACACCTGTAATCCCAGCACTTTGGGAGGCCGAAGTGGGCGGATCACGAGGTCAGGAGATCAAGACAAGCCTGGCCAGCATGGTGAAACCCCATCTCTACCAAAAATACAAAAATTAGCCAGGCGTGGTAGCATGTGCCTGTAATCCCAGCTACTCGGGAGGCTGAAGCAGGAGAACTGCTTGAACCTGGGAGTTGGCGGTTGCCGTGAGCCGAGATTGCGCCACTGCACTCCAGCCTGGGCAACAGAGCGAGACTGTCTCAAAAAAAAGAGAAGAAAAATGTTTATAGAATGAGAATATAAAGAAAGAGAATATTTTTGTTCAGCTGTACAATGTGTTTGGTTTTAAGCTAAGTATTATTATGAGTCAAAAAGTTTTTTTTTAAAAAGTTTATGAAGTTAAAACTACAGTAACCTAAGGTTAGTAATTTATTGTTGAAGAGAGAAATACATTGTTAAAATAAAGTTAATGTAGCCTACATGTGCAGTGTTTGCAGAGTCATAGGGTACAGTACTGTCCTTGGCCCTGCCATTCACTCACCACTCACTACTCACCCAGTGCAACTTCCAGTCATGGTAAGTGTCCTGTACGAGTATCTCAATACTTATCTTTTATACTGTATTTTTACTGTAACTTTTCTATGTTTAGATACATAAATACTCATCACTGTGTTCAAACTGCCCACAGTATTCCGTGCAGTCGTGTGCCACAGGGGTTTGTAGCCCAGATGCAACAGGCGATCCCACATAGCCTAGGTGCGCAGTCGGCTGAGTGCAGTGGGTTGTGAGCCTGGGTTTATCAAGCACACTCTGTGATGTTCACACATGACACAATCGCCTAAGGACGCATTCTCAGGAGTATCCCTGCTATGCAAAGCCTGGCTGTACTCCCTATGATTACAACCCCGAGCTATTTTCCACAGCAGCATGGTCATCACTGTCCCTAGACACCACCAAATTTACATCTACTCAGAGAAATAATTATATCCCATTTAACATTTTAAATAAGTACTACACAAAGATACTCTGGAAGGTCAAAAGCCGCATTATTCTTGGCCTGAGGAAATCGAGATGATCACAGGGCTGTGCGGGAGACCAGTAGCACCAAAACAAAAGGTCCAGTAACACACTAAGGCGAATGCCAGGAGGGCAGCGGGAGGACAGCGGGAGGACATCGCACACCGTCTCAGTGCACACCATTCAGCCACTCTTTTCTCACACTGATGCCAAGTTCCTGAGTAACACTCCGAGTAAAACGTGGACGACTCACTCCAGACAATGCACTTAGTGTCCACCCACACTCACGTGGCATAGTGGAATGGACACCTGCTAGGAAGTCAGCCAGGCCTGATTTCCCATCCCGTCTCTGCCACCGACTTGCTGTGAGACCACAGGCAAGCTATGAGCCCTGCAAAGCAGAGGTGACGCTTCCCACCTCAGCACTTAGCATGGCACCTGGTGTGGCACGTGCACGGGTTGAGTATCTGTTGAGTGAATGGGTGGGTGGCGTAATCCCCACGGTGACGCTGCCTACGCTATTTCAGTGGGAGCCTCCTACTCCCCCGCCCCCACACCTCCCTTCCCTTCTCTTTCTATGGGTCTCTGCCTTCCCTCCCTCAGAAATGTGCTGTTCCCATGGGGTTCATAATTGTTCTTTCTAAATACATCCCAAATCATATGTCTAGGAATGACAAACTGATCTGATAGTGTAAAGGTTTATCATCTTTCCCAGAATTAGCTCCCTTTCTAAAATTCTCTTTTTCTCAACCAATCAACCAAAACCAATACCTACTATGAGCTCTAGACTGTGCTGGGCACTAGGAAAAAACTGAGAATGTGTGATTCTACCCTCAAGAATGTTATACCCACTTGGGTATAAACATTGGACGTAATAAACTAACCAACATGAGAAACAATACGTAGGAAATGATAAGCTGTAAATTCCATTCATCAAAAGATTATTTAACTGAAAATCCAACTATATGTGAAAAATATAAGAACTAGAGAATAGTTCAAAAGACAGAAAGAAAGAAAGACTTAGGACAGCCAGGATGGAAGTAGGAATAAAAGCATGCACACATTCTCAGACCTAGTAATTCACTTCTGGAAACTCTATAAGGAAATAACCCAAAACAGGGGATAGGAATGTAGCAGCTTTCTGAATAAAAGATGTTCATTGCAGTATTAGGTATAAAAGAGAAAAATTAGAAAGAATTCTAAAATTCAAACCTAAAAGACCATCTGTTTTGGCCAGTGCACTGGGTACATATATCATAGAACCATTAAGGTATTCAGGAAGATGTCCTAACATTACAGAATGCTTACATTTTGTTAAATGGAAAGAATATTTTAAAATGTACCCAGCATCTCACAATGAACACAAGAAACAAGAAAGGATGCAGGGAAGATGGGAAGAAGCAAGGCAAACGGTAATAGAGATATTCTGAAGGACGGGATCATGAGGGTTTTTTTTCCCATTTTCTCTGAATTTATCAGGTTTTCTTCAACGAGTAGGTGCTGTATGTATAATGATAGCTTAATGAAAGTTGAAACACTATAAGAAAATACAGTGTCCTATGTCCTTTGGTCAGAGGAGAATGCTTCACTCAGAGCCCAGTGTGTCTTTCTTCATTCATTCATTCAGGAGCCTGGCTGTGCTCTAGACACTGCGAACACAGCACTAAGTAGGCTCGGCGTTGGGAGTCCGCTGTGATCCAGCCCAGCAGCTCATGGAGGAGCTGCCTTTCCACCAGGCACCATGCGCACAGGGTCAGGCCCACGGCACTTTTGGGGCCCATGAAAATTGTTTGTTTCCACAATCTCAGAAGAAAAACATGAACTATTAGGATTTTTAAAAAGTTTTATTATATAGTATTAATAATTTCATCTGTATACCAATGTGGTTGTAAAAATGTAATTTGTAGTATCTTTTTAATGAAGGAAGGGGCTCATGAGTGTCGGATGCAGCCCAGGGGGACACACACTAAGGGTGGAATGCGAAGGAGCCAGCGAGTCAGATTCGAGAAGGGCATTTCAGGCAGAGCGCAGCTGCTGCAGAGGTCCTGAAACAGGGCGACAGCCATAACAGCGTGAGGGAAACGGGCGACATGACAAAGGCCAGGTGTGGCCACACCTCCAAGGGATAAAGACAAAGTGGAACACAGTTAGACATGATAAGGGATTTAGGCCGGGCACAGTGGCTCACACCTGTAATCCCAGCACTTTGGGAGGCCAAGTGGGTAGATCACTTGAGGTCAGGAGTTCGAGACCAGTCTGAACAACAAGGCGAAACCCTGTCTCTACTAAAATTACAAAAATTAGCCAGGTGTGGCTGGGTGTGGTGGCTCACGCCTATAATCTTGGCACTTTGGGAGGCTGAGGCAGGCAGATCACTTGAGGTCAGGAGTTTAAGACCAGCCTGGACAACATGGTGAAGCCCCATCTCTACTACAAATACAAAAAATTAGCTGGGTGTGGTGGTGGGCACCTGTAATCCCAGCTACTTGGGAGGCTGAGGCAGGAGAATAGCTTGAACCCGGGAGGTGGAGGTTGCAGTGAGCTGAGATCGCACCACTGCACTCCAGCCCAGGTGACAGTACAAGACTCTGTCTCAAAAAAAAAATTATATATATAAATATATATATGCCAGGTGTAGTGGGCGCCTGTAATCCCAGCTACTCCGAAGGCTGTGACAGGAGAATCACTTGAGCCCAGGAGGTGGAGGTTGCAATGAGCCAAGATCTCACAATTGCACTCCAGCTTGTGTGACAGAGTAAGACTTTCTCCAACGAAGAATATAACTTTCTCTGATGGTACTGAAATGCCTCCTTTCAATAGGGATGGAAATTGGAAGAATACCAGGAGTAGTTACAAGGATGTAGATTTCCGCATAATTGAACTTGTCCAACTCCTAAAACTGTTTAACAATGGACTGTTTAACAATAGAACAAACTCTCCATCTCTTACATCCAAGCAGAGGATAGAAGCCAAATGTCAGGAATCTTGTAAAGGGCACCCCTGCTTAAAAAGGGAGATTGAACAAGAGGACAATCAAGGTCCTATCCATTCCTTTACAGGCCCAAATTAGCATCTTCTGCATGGAAGTCTTCAAAGGGAAGCAGAGGTCTCCTGCGAGTGGGGCAAATTAAACCACATGAGAGGCCGGGCGTGGTGGCTCACACCTGTAATCCCAGAACTTTTGGAGGCTGAGGCGGGCAGAGCACCTGAGGTCAGGAGTTCAAGACCAACCGGCCAACACGGTGAAAATACAAAAACCAGCTGAGCGTGGTGGCGGGCGCCTGTAATGCCAGCTACTCAGGAGGCTGAGGCAGAAGAATTGCTTGAACCTGAGAAGCCAAGGTTGCAGTGAGCCAAGATGACAACAGAGCGAGACTGTCTCAAAAAAATAAAAACAAACCACATGAGATATGACCTTACCCCAATCAGAATGGCCATTTATTAAAAAGTCAGGAAACAACAGATGTTGGCACAGACATGGTGAAAAGGGAACACTTAAACACTACTGGTGGGATAATAAATTAGTACAACCTCTATGGAAAGCAGTATGGAGATTTCTCAAAGAACTAAAAGTAGATCTACCATTCAATCCAGCAATCCCACTACTGGGTTATCTACCCAAAGGAAAAGAGGTCCTTATATTAAAAAGTCACCTGCATGTGTATGCAACACAATTCACAATTGCAAAGATACTGAATCAACTTCAGTGCTCATCAATCGATGAGTGGATAAAGAAAACGTGATGTGATAACCTGAGGTCAGAAGTTCGAGACCAGCCTGGCCAACATGGTGAAACCCTGCATCAACTAAAAATACAAAAATTAGCCAGGCATGGTAGTGCATGCCTGTAATCCCAGCTACTCCAGAGGCTAAGACAGGAGAATCGCTTCAACCCAGAAGGCAGAGTTTGCAGTGAGCCGAGATCGCACCACTGCACTCCAGCCTGGGCAACAGAGGAAAAAAAAAAAAAAACTCAACCTTGTAAAAATAACTCCACTCTTACTTTTAATTATGGTAACCTGCAATAGAAAATTTTAAATTCTGTATATTCTAAAGGTTTTACTTTTTAACTTCTGGGTATTAGTCTTACTTAAAGACTTCCCAGCCATGTTTGATGGATCACACCTCTAATCCCAGAACTTTGGGAGGCCAAGGCAGGCGGATCACTTGAGGTCAGGAGTTTGAAGCCAGCCTGGCCAACATGGTAAAACCCTATCTCTACTAAAAATTCAAAAATCAGCCGGGCCTGCTGGCACACACCTGTAGTCCCAGCTACTCGGGTGGCTGAGACAGGACAATTGCTTAAACCTAGGAGGTGGAGGTTGCAGTGAAC
>NW_012104721.1:386183-408702 GCF_000951045.1 Mandrillus leucophaeus | reverse complement strand
CATTTTCTTTATGCAATCTGTCACTGATGCACAGTTAGGCTGATTCCAAGTCTTTGTTATTGTGAACAGAGCTGCAATGAACATTCACATGTGTCTTTATGGTAAAATGATTTATATTCCTTTGGGTATATACCCAGAAATGTGAAAAGATAAGCTACAAAATGGGAGAAAATATTTGCAAATCCTTCATCTGCTGAGAGTCTAGTAGCCAGAATAAAGAATTGTTACAACTCAACAACAGAAAGACAAACAACTCAAAAATGGGCAAAGCAGGAGGTCAAGGCTGTGGTGAGCTATGATCGCACTGCTGCACTCTAGCTTGGGTGACAGAGCAAGACTCCATCTCAAAAAAAAAAAAAAAAAGGTTTTTTAAATGGGCAAAGGACTTAAACAGTCATTTTTCCAAATTAGATATACAAATAGCCAACACATGAAAAGATGCTCAACATCATTAATCATTAGGCAAATACAAATCAAAACAACGAGATACCACCTCATACTTACTAGGATGGCTGCTGTTTAAAAAACAAAATAACAAATGTTGGTGAGGATATGGAGAAATTGGAACCCTTGTGTATGGGAATGTAAAATGGTCCAGTCTCTATGGAAAACAGGAGGGCAGTTAATCAAAAAATGTTTTAAAAATTTCCATATGATCCAGCAGCTCTGCTTCTGGGTGTATACCGAAAAGAATTGAAAGCAGGCTCTCAAAAAAAATATTTGCACACTCATGTTCATAGCAGCATTATTCACTTGGGTCTGTTGATCTGTCCATCCACAGATAAATGAACAGTGGCCTATACATACAATGGAATATTATTTCATCCTATAAATGAAGGAAATTCTGATATATGCTACAATATGGATGAACCTTGAGGATATTATAGTAAATGAAATAAGTCAGTCACAAACAGTCAAATGCTGTATGATTCCACATGTATGAAGTACCCAGAATAGTCACATTCCTAGACAGAGTGGAACGGTGGTTGCCAGGGGCTGGGAAATGGGGAAATGGGGAGTTACGTGTTCAAGGGATGTAGAGTTTCAGTTTTACACAACGAAAAGAGTTATGGATGGTGGTGGTGATGGTTGCCCATCACATGTATTTAATACCACTGAACTGTATGCTTAAAATGGTTAAGATGGTAAATTTCATGTTATGTGTATTTCATCACAATAAAAAACAATTTTTTAATCACTTATTCTTCCTCCATGGATTTTGAATTTTGTCCCTATGATATATAAATTCCTATATCTCATGTGTATACATGTTTCTGAGCTCCATTCTGTTTCATTTATTCTATCTCAACATTTTTCAAACAATAAGGCACAATCCATTGGTGGTTCCTAAAATCAGCTGAAAAAGATTGGCCGGGCGCGGTGGCTCACGCCTGTAATCCCAGCACTTTGGGAGGCCGAGGCGGGCGGATCACAAGGTCAGGAGATCGAGACCACGGTGAAACCCGTCTCTACTAAAAATAGAAAAAAATTAGCCGGGCGCGGTGGAGCTTGCAGTGAGCTGAGATGGCGCCACTGCACTCCAGCCTGGGCGACAGAGCGAGACTCTGCCTCAAAAAAAAAAAAAAAGAAAAAGATTATAACCACCATTATTGTTGTTATCTTCTAATGCAGTAGAAGAGGATAGAAACTAGAATACTTCTAACATAGTAAAGTACTACCCCATGAAATTTATTTATGTGTGTGTGTGTGTGTGTGTGTTTATGTGTGTGTAGAGTTGGCTGAGTTGTAAAATACATTTGTTACCATGGATTTGTCGCCCAAAAAAGTTTAAGAAATACTGCTGTAATTATCCCTATGTCAGTATTATCCCATTCCAACTACTTCATAGTAATAAAATTTATAAAGTGTTTTAATGTCTGATATTAAAATAAGCAAGCAACTGCCTTCCCTCCCCACCTCTTTTCTTTCAAAAATTTTCAGGTAAACTTCAGAATCAGCTTATCAATTAAAAATAATACTTTTGATATTCCAATTAGGATATATTCAATGTATAGATTAATTTGAATGTAACTGACATCTTTGACTGAATTTTCCTATGTAGAAATGCCTACATTTCTATTTCAGTAGTTTTATGATTTATTCACAAAGGTCTTAACATGTTTTTTTGTTTTGTATTGTTTTGTTTTGTTTTTTAAGAGATGTGGTTCTTGCTATGTTACCTAGGCTGGTGTCAAACTCCTGGCTTTAAGCAATCTTCCCACCTCAGCCTCCCACAGTGCTGGGATTACAGGTGTGAGGCACTGTATCCAGCCCTGAGACTTCTGAGATAATTTCTAACTGGTTATTTCAAGTGAAGAGAGATAATATTGATTTTTACATATCACTCTTACAACCAGCTGCCTTACTTAAGTCTCTAATTAGTCCTAGGAGGTTTTCCCCCATTTATTGTTATGATTTTCTGGTAGACTATTATGACACCTGAAAATTATAGTTTTTCCTATATCTTTTCAGTTTTTATATATCCTTTTTTTAAGAAAAATCACTAGCTAGAACGTCAAGTTCAATGCTACTTGAATTGTGTCTTGCTCCTAACTTAATTTGTTCCACCATTAAACATATTCATTGTAAGTTTCTATCAGATATATTTTATCAATTAAAGAGAGTTTCTTTTGATTTACATCTTACTAAGAGTTTTTATCATAAATAGGTGCTGAATTTCATGAAATACTTTTTTAGACTTCTGTCATAAATATATGAACTTTTCCTTTAATCTATTAAAGTAATATAATTTATTACACTACAAAAGTTACTATTATTGAAACATCCTTGCATTCTTGTGATGCAAATAGCTTACTTGCACATGGGATATGTTACTCTTTCAATATAACTGCCAGCCTGAAATTTTATTTAACTTTGTACTCTCATATCTATGTACTTGATTTTATATACATACACTTTGTGTTTTATTTAGCTTTAGTATCATGTTGTATTAGCCTCACAGAAAGAATTAGAAAGTGTGCTATACTATAAAACAGTCTTATAACATAGGGAAATCTGTTTCTTTAAGATTTGGTAAAATTCACCTATAAAACCATATGGGCCTCACATCTCTGACTACTTGTTAAATTTTTACCATTATTGACCAATTTAGGTTTTCAACCTCTTTCTGATTCAAACAGAATCATCTATTTCATCTATATTTTTCATTTTTTGGTCACGTGTGCATATATTTGTATAGTATTCTCATCTATATACACAGTAATGTCCCTTTTCTTGTTTCTAATGTTCTGTAATTACACACTTTCTTCTTCTTTTTCTTAATGAATTCAGGTTAAGGTTTGTTTAATTTATTGTTCTATTTTAGAAAACAGTTTTTGCTTGTCAGTTTTTGGTTATAATTTTTAGGTTTATTGGTTTATCTTCATTTATAAAGATAAAAGTAGCCTGGGCATGGTGGCTTATGCCTGTAATCCCAGCACTTTGGGAGGCCGAGGCGGGTGGATCACCTGAGGTCAGGAGTTCAAGACCACCCTGGTCAACATGGTGAAACCCCGTCTCTACAAAAATACAAAAATTAGCCGGGCATGATAGTGGGTGCCTGTAATCCCAGCTACTCGGGAGGCTACAGTAGGAGAATTGCCTGAATCTGGGAGCCGCAGGGAGGTTGCAGTGAGCCGATATCATGACACTGCACTCCAGCCTGGGGACTGAGCGAGACTCCATCTCAAAAAAAAAAAAAAAAGATAAAAGTAGAGATCAATTTTTTTTCTTTTGGAGGGATTGAGGAGATACTGGTCAAAAAATACAAAATTTCAGTACAATGAAAAAATGTTCTAACTGAAAACAGAGGGAAAAAGTTCTCTTCTTTTTGCTTTGGGTTTGTCTTGTTGTAGTGGAGGGTGTTCCTTTGGTTCACTTACTTCCCATTTTTCTAATAAATGCATCTTCTTCTCATTGTTTCTTGGCCTCAGCCCACCAGAACATGCATCTGATGCATGTTAAGACTCTGGGGTTGATCTCCATGCCTGTTCCTTTCCTTGTCCTACTTCCCATCTCTGACTTTTTGATCATTCTGCAGTGTTTTGCTATCTATCTTCCATATCGCTAATTTTGTCTTTAATTCTATTTGCTTCTCAAGCCAACCTAGTTAACCTTTTAAGTTCAATCATCACATTTTTAATATCCATGAACTTTGTTGTTCTAAATGATCTTTTTTCACAGCAGGCTACTTAGATTTATTATACAGTAGCTCAAATCTCCTTGAAGATACTGACTAACATGTTTTTAGCTTCTGCTATGCTCCCCAAAGTCTGCTTACTCTGGGCCTTTTCTTTCATACTATTTATTCTCCTCAAATGTCTGGTGATCCTTTGATGTGCATTCACACTTTGGAATGAAAGACTGGGCCAATCAACAAGAGAAACCGCCGCATGCTTCCTGTCTGGTATTAACGCTGTCCTGGGGAAGGCCAGCTATCTGCAGGCTCTGTGTAAGATGACAGAAAGTGTCCAGTGATGGGCTTTGCTTTAAGGTATACAAGTAGACAAGCAGGGAGGCAGAGTGGGGGACAAACACCAAATCTCCCAAACAGTCTCTCCTCCAGTGGTGAAGGACATTCACAGACACTGCCTGCTAGAGAGCCCACACTTCCTTCCCAGGACCCTTGTTATTGCGGGAGCCCACAGGGATCTGACGCTCTGCTCGGCTTCTTTCTCACGCCCCAACACCCACTCAAGGATCCCTCCCCAGACACAGTTCTCAGTTTTTAGCCAGAGACCGTTGTATAAATGTAATGCTTTGATTTCCTAAATATTACTCTAGGACCCCTTCCTGTTGGTGGCTGTTAGTCACTGTAAACTCAGCTCTTAATTCCCCCCTTTTCTTCTGCACCTGTGTTTTGAGTTACAATTGTTTTGTTTTTGTTTTCCTTTTGTCAATATAATACCATCTGTTTTCAGTCTTCCAGGAATTCTTCATAACTTTTAGTTTACTAGAGGTAGGCATCCTTTCAAATTTTCTAATACTGTTACAGATGTTTTAAAATATTCACCTTTTGTTATTTAAAAATATTTTTGGCAAGAGGGAAGCTGGATGCATGTGTTCAGTCTGCCATTTTACTCTAAAAATCCAGACTGTCCTCCTGAATGCCTAAATATTTTTTTCTAATTTAAAAGGCTTTATTCAAAGCACCCTAAACTAGTAATTTGCTAGGGAACTGAAAAATATTCCTCTTCACTCTGCTTGCTAGCGAACAGAACAGACTTTTGGCCTCTTGAATTCATTTTAAAAGTAACCGCAGTCTAGTTAAACAAGGTAAGGTCCACAAAAGAAAAGACATTTAAGCAACATTTTCCAAAGAGAGAAAAAAACCACATATATGTAAGGTTTGATGAGATAGGCAGTCCTAGAAGAATAAATGATACTTCACCAGATTTCAAATGTAAAGATTTATTTATTTACAAGAAATCAAAAGTTTGATCCAATAAAAAGGCAGTTACAATAAATCTAAAGCCACTAAGGATGTAAGTTTGATTTTTCAAGCTTGATTTGATTTCTATAAAAGTATAAACCCCAAATATATTGCTTCTACACGTTATATGCACATCAGATGCCAAGTCAACAACTATTTCATAAATGTATAACATCAATCTTCAAGAAAGCAAAAAAATACAAAGAAAAGATGGGGACTTTGTCTTTTAAAAACAGAAAATCTGAATGGGAAAAAACTACACACATATCTAAATTAATTTCCACACAGAGATAATGACAGATGTAGAAGATGGTGTCATGTTACATCCTACCTTTTCAGCTCTTACAGAATTGCTACAGTAACTCACAAGTATGGTGAGGGAGGGAGAGTAGCTAAAAGAGGTTTTTTTTTTTTGATCTGCTGTGATTTTTGGTTTTACTAATGGAAGTATTGAGACTAGAACAAAAAGCACATACTAGATAGATACTTACCTGACCAATCCTGGCAAGAGGTCTATCGTCTCACTCACAAGGAATTTTAAAAATCTGAAAGTCTTACAGAAAAATCCAGGTTTCCAGTTTGTCTTGAGTAACCAGAAAAGTTGACAAATCCAGCCCCACATTCCTATGGGAAATCATAAGCTGGAGCCAGTGGTGTGCTGGTAAATGTTAACAACTGGTTCTCTATAGAAGAAAAACAAAAGCAAAAGCCCCTGACCTGTATAGCCTTTGCCATGGTATAAATATTCCCATCACGGCTGATTTCAAGCTCCCAAGGTGATGCCTGGAAATGACAGGCACAATCAGCTCATGGACAACAGTGGCTGGAGCTGAGTGGTGGCTGCCCCTTGGACAGGAGTTACGGGCCTTCAGTCCTCACTGCTCCCTACAGTCTTACAGCGGCTGCTCCCTGCCCTGGCACCAGCCTGCCCCACCCCTTTCTCTCTCTTCACCCCCAAGAACTCCTGAGCCAGATCCAAGCTGGTGGTAGGCCTGGACACAATGTCCTCCTAATTCTCATCAGATCACATGGAAAAATCATTGCTTAGGTACCACATTTTAGGAGGGACACTGCCAAGCCTGAATAGGTGAAGACAGCAATGAGCTCAGAAGACATCCCCGACACAGGATGGTTGACAGCACTGGAGATGTTCACACCAGATACTGACTGGGGCAGTGACTCTCAAGATGCAGAGAGAAGAGATGATGGGGAGGGAGAAGTGCGTCAAATGAAAAAACAAAAAAGAACCACTTCATCCAAAAATTCTTGACTCTGATATGTTAAATTGAATTGCAAATGACATTAACCGTCCATAACACTTTTATGTGCACTGAAGGAAAATATGGATCTCTAAGGATTGTGGAACATTGTTTAAAGGAAATAGTCACCCTCCTCGAGTGTCTAAAGAGCTATTCAGTGGAAGAATCTATTTTCAGCATCCATTATGCTAATTAACAAGGCATGTTATTTTCACCAGTGGATATCCAATTTCTAACATTTATTATGCTAATTTGATCTGATATAAAACCATAAAAATAGCACAGACACTAGTAGTAGCTGTCTCTGGAGGGCAGCCCTTCTGATGAAAGGCCAGATGTCTAGCCCTGGATACCCCCATCTAGAGAATGGCTTAAATAAGCACCTAACACTAACCCACCTGATGTTTTATGAAGCTTTTTGAATTAGAATAGACTACTGGGAGATGATATTTTTTGATGTCATTGTTCACAAAAGGGAAGTAACTGAAAGCGCCAACCTTTAGAAAGGACAGTAATATCAGTGCTTATATTAAAACCAAGGGGAGCTTAGGAACATGGTCCAGTCAGAGGAGGAGTGCTCCCCTGTGGTGCCTGAAACACTCCACTATCCACAGCTGCCAGCACTCACCTGGGAACTACTGTTCTGATGACCCCAGCAGCAATGCACAATTCAGTGCCCCAGCACCAAAGGAGGAAAGAAGACAGAGGTTTGTTTGGGTTGGTTGTTTTTTTTGGAGGGGGGGATGTTTATATTACTTTAATCTTGCATTAGTCATCCAGCTTCTCCTAATTTTTCTTCTCTTAACTTTTCCTCTGATACCTCCCCTACCCAGTCTACTGCAAAGGCTCTTGCTCTAAGAAGTAATGAAAATAGGCCAGGCGCAGGGTCTCACACCTGTAATCCAAGCACTTTGAGAGGCTGAGGCAGCGGATCACTTGAGCACAGGAGCTCAAGACCAACCCGGGAGACATGGCGAGACTGTCTCCACCAAAAATACAAAAAATTAGCTGGGCGTGGTGGTGTGCACCTGTGGTTCCAGCTACTCAAGAGGCTGAGGTGGGAGGATCACTTGAGCCCTGGGAGGCGGAGCTTGCAGTGAGCCAAGACTGTGCCACTGCGCTCCAGCCTGGGCAACACAGCGAGACCCTGTCTCAAAAACAAAAAAAAAAGTAAATGAAAATGTTTTGTAAACTACAAAGTATTATCAAATAGAAATAGTATTCCTTGAAATTTGTGTATTATTAATAGTAACAGTGATCATTACAATGAGTCATTTCTGCTAGTGTTTAATAAATTAACTCCTTAGAGGTAAGTCTCCCTCCAGGGGCTACTTCATTACCAATAAATGTTTACTAAATGCCCACCATCTGCACCAAATGGTAGATGCTTGGAATACAAAAGCAGAAGGGAGCAGGATTCTCGCCTTCAACAGGCAAGGATCTCCTATAGACTCACAGCATCTCAGGCCATCCTTCAAGTCTGGCCACCCTCCCTATGACAATCCCTTCTATGTTCCCTCTGAACAAGGGTTATCTTGTTTCTAATTAAACGCTTTGGCAAAGTGGGCTCTCGTTACCTGGTAAAGCAGCCCTTTTCACCTGATATGTTCAGTTAGCTGAGGTACTTACTGGGAAAGAAAACTCCATACATATGAAGGGGAGTCCTGTGGCAGTGCGCACCTGAGCCATCACACACACAAGATGGCAGAGCCATGAACGGGGGACGAAGGACAGTCCCCGAGCACATGCCACCACACATCCTGAACGTACGGCTGGTTATAGCTAGTTAATGTTTTGGAAATGCTATTTTATCAGCTAGGAAGCCTTTTCCAAATGAAAATCTCTTTACTGATAGATTAGCGAAGGTAGTATAGAGGAGTTTTATTTTGTTGTTTTTTTTTTAATCAGCAGAAAAGTCTTTCCCGTCCTCTGGGCAGACAGCAGAGAATTATGGGCTTAGGTTTCACAGTCAGGCTGCTTCCGTTCAATTCTCAGCACTGCCACGACCAGCTAAGTGTACTTGGGCAAACTACAGAAGCCCTATAAACCTCGGTTTCCTTATCTATAAAATGGGACTAATTATAGCACCTACTTAATAGGGGTGTTCTGAGAGCTGAATGAGATGATACTATAATCCTTAAACTGAGGTCCCCAGACAAACGCTAAGGAGTTCATGAGAAATTTTTACTTTCATTATTTCATGGAGAATCTTTTTTAAAATTTGACATAAGCATCCTCTGAATCAGATGGCTAGCTATTTTGTCACCAAGTATTGCTATATAATTTCAGTGACTATGTTTGTATTTTTCCAGTCTAATGAAAAAAGAGGTCAGGTGCGGCAGCTCACGCCTGTAATCCCAGCACTTTGGGAGGCCAAGGCGGGTGGATCACTTGAGGTTAGGAGTTCAAGACCACCCTGGCCAACATGGTGAAACCCTGCCTTTATTAAAAAATACAAAAATTAGCTGAGCATGACAGCCAGTACCCATAATCCCAGCTACTGGGGAGGCTGAGTCAGGACAATTGCTTGAATCTGTAAGGCAGAGGTTGCAGTAAGCCAAGATTGCGCCACTGTACTCCAGCCTGGGCAACAGTGAGACACTGTCTCAAAATAAAAGAAAGAAAAAAGGACAGAGACAAACCCAATATGAAACTGAGGCATCTGCACTAAGAAATAGTCAAATTATGTCACCACAATCTGTATGATGAAAAATTTTACAAGAGTTTGCAGGATGAAAGTGGAGGGGAAATTGCATTAAAGGGCAAGTGGCATGACAGGTAGGCTAACATTACAGAATCAAATCCAGCAGGCTGGCAGCAGATGCCGCAGTCGTGGAACAGAGGCTTGGTTGTAGCAGATCTTCATCTACTGTGTCATGGCTAGCTTTTATTGGCTATATTTAATCTATAAATGTGTATTGTAGTTATGAAGTTATAAAGAAACTACCAGAATAAAGGCCAGGTCGATTTTTTGTGCTTTATATATTCAAGTAACATAATAAAGATAATCATAATCATATTGTACTTATGTAAGGGAATGTTCTCATTCTTTTTTTCTGAAATGGAATCTCACTCTGTTGCCTAGGCTGGAGTGCAGTGGTGCAGTCTCGGCTCACTGCAACCTCTGCCTCCCAGGTTCAAGCAATTCCCTGCCTTAGCCTCCTGAGTAGCTGGGATTACAAGCACCCGCCACCACGGCCGGCTAATTTTTGTATTTTTAGTAGAGACAGTGTTTCACCATCTTGGCCAGGCTGGTCTCAAACTCCTGACCTCGTGATCTACCCACCAAGGACTCCCGAAGTGCTGGGATTACAGGTGTGAGCCACCATACCCGGCCCAGGAATGTTCTCATTCTTAAGAAATGCACACTGAATTCTTTAGGAGTAAAGAGGAATGATACTGCCCACTTACTCTCATATATCTCAGGAAAAAAATATGCAAATATATATACATACCTGTGTGTGTGTGTGTATATATGTATATATATAACACATGTACAGAAAGACAGAGAGAACATGTGCATGATGAAGGAAATAGGGGGAGATACAAACAACTGATGAATCTGGTTAAAGGACATGTGGTAGCCAAAGAACTACAGCTTCTCATAACTAGAGAGATTGCACTTAAAGATTCAGATCCAGAGTTCCCCTAGGAGTATCATTAGACCAGTGACTCGTGTGGGGAAAGGGACCTAATGTCAGATGCACCTGAGAAGGCTTTGTCAGAATGCCTGCAAGTACCCCGTCTCCTCTCTGAGGATTGCGGATGGCAGCAAGCCACTCTTATGGATGAAAATGCATAGCACAACCCTCTGGTATTTTAGGATATGAAAGTAAAACTCACTGATGCAGTGATCAGATAAGCCTCCAAATTATCAGAAATGATCACCGAAGGAAGTCCTTAATGAACACTACAGAAGAGTTGGCACAAAAAGGATACAAAGGCCATGTTATATTGAGCATTATTTTTAGACCTAACTTTTCTAAAGTGCAACTTTACAAAACCAGGAGTCCTCAAAATACACAGAGACACAGACAGACACAGACAACAAAACAACAACTGCACTTCCCGTCTGGGCTTTCCTGAAGAAATTCTCCCAGAGTTGCACACACAGTTGCTAGAAAACAAGAGTACAGTGCTCCTTCCCTCACGAAGGGAAAACCAGACTTAACACCAAGACTCCAAGGGGAATGGGCAGGAATGACATCAGTATGTTGTTCTCTTTCCAGGGCACCAGAGGACTTGGCACTCTGATCACAAGCAAACACAACTACTCCATTAGAGGCAGTTCCTCCCTATTCTAAGCCTATATTATTCCCGGGTTTTCGAGTCAGTACTCTAGAAAATGGTCACTCCCTTTCGTGAAAGCTATTTGTCTCCCTCCTGTGCTCTGGGGCATGCCTGCCCCTTTGCTGTGCCATGCCTCAATCAAGTCTGCCTTGGAGATGCTGATCTACTCCAGCATGTCTGAATATTACCGGCTCCTTTTATTTTCATGGTCCATGTAGCAGTCCGATCATCCCAGTACGCACAACAGAGAAGCCAGGAGTAAGTTTATCCCATGAAGGAGATGTAAACCAAATCATGTTTTTTCAAACTGTGGGTTCCAATGCATTAGCAGACCCTAAAATCAATGTAAGGAGCCATGACTCAACTTCTATTTAAATAGAGTGCAGACCAGAAAAGACACATCAAACTGCACTGTGCAAAGTAAGGGTAACCATTGTGTCCTCTTTTTATTTTTTTAAACATATTTTAGAGACAGGGTCTCACTCTGTGGCCTATTTATTTTTTTAAACATATTTTAGAGACAGGGTCTCACTCTGTGGCCTAGGCTGGAGCGCAGTGGCACCATCATAGCTCACTGCAGGCGAGTGCTCCCAGGCTCAGGTGATCCTCCCACCTCAGCCTCCCGAGTAGCTGGGACCCCGCCGGGTATGTGCCACCCACGCCCACCTAATTTTAAAATTTTTTTATAGAGATGGGGGTCTCATTTTGTTGCCTGTGCTGGTCACAAAACTCCTGGGCTCAAGTGACCCTCCCACCTTGGTCTCCCAAAGTGCTGAGATTAGAGGTGTAAGCCACCACGTGAGCCAGTACTGTCTCTTAAAACTTCTGGATTGGTTATCTCAGTATACGTATATGAAGATCGCAATATGAAATGGCTTTTTTGAGACAGGGTCTTGCTCTGTGGCCCAGGCCTGAGGGTAGTGGCGCAATCATAGCTCACTGCAGCCTTCAACTCCTGGGCTCAAGCCATCCTCTTGCCTCAGCCTCTGGAGTAGATGGGACTATAGGCACACACCACCACACCCAGCTAATTTTTTTTTTTTTTTTTTCTTTTTGGAGAGATGAGGTCTTTCTGTTTTTCCCAGGCTAGTCTCAAACTCCTGGGCTCAAGCAATCCTCCCTCCTCAGCCTGCCAAAGTGCTGGCATTACAGGCATGAGCTACCATGCTCAGCCTAAAATGCTTTTTCACTGTGTGCCACAGTCAACAATATTCAAAAGCCACAGTATTAGATGCTCAGAGAAAAGGAGAGAGAAAGAGACAGAAAAATCAGGAGTGGGCCCAGCTGAACTAGACACAGGAGCAAATCCCATAAGAGGTTCACCTGGTTGATGCACAAGCTGACCAGAAGTCATCATGATCTTGAGGAAAGAAATCAATCAGAGAAAACAGTATATAAGTGCAACTAAACATTACGTTATCATTAATCTGATCTAGTTTGCTTTCCTTTTTTAAGGCAAATATCGACTACAACCTAGAAATATCAACATATTCCATATAAGGGGGCCATGTGTCCCCATAATAATAAAAGCTTGGGCTCTTAGGAATGCTTACTTGAAAGGATTATGGTAATCAATGTTTCATCAATTAGTCAACCTTCAATAATCATCTCCAAACAAGGAATTAGTGAATTTCTTGGGGCAGATGCAAATGCAACCCCTGCAAAATCTGCTGTCCTTGCCACATCACTCATACCAGCTCCGTCCAGCCTTTCTGATCATCTGCATATTCATTCAAAAGCACTATCTTCTCCACCAAAACCCTCAAAGTTTTAATTTAAAATTATTTTAATCTAAGTGAGGAAGTCAGCGGATGCAATTAGATCTTAAAATTAGAAGATATGGTAACCAAACATAACGATTTTGTAAACACTGCAATAAAATGGAATATCATGTTAAAGACATGCCAAGGTGTTGTTTTATACATTAGCACCAAGCACCTTGCCCTCCCATTTTCATCAATTTACCCTATTAAGAAACAGCTGGGCCTGTAATCCCAGCACATTGGCAGGCCGAGGCAGGAGGATCACCTGAGGTCAGGAGTTCAAGACCAGCCTGGCCAACATGGCGAAACCCCATCTCTACTAAAAATACAAAAATTAGCTGGGCATGGTGGTGGGCACCTGTAATCCCAGCTACTTGGGAGGCTGAGGCAGGGAGAATTGCTTGAACCTCTAGGAGGTGGAGGTTGCAGTGAGCCGAGATAGTGCCACTGCACTCCAGCCTGGGCAACAAAGCAAGACTCTATCTTAAAAAAAAAAAAAAAAAGAAAAAAGAAACAGCTGGAGGCTGGCATAGTGGCTCACACCTGTAATCCTAGCACTTTGGGAGGTCAAGGCGGGTGGATTGCCTGAGCTCAGGAGTTCAAGACCAGCTTGGGCAACATGGTAAAACCCCGCCTCTACAAAAACACAAAAAATTAGCTGGGCATGGTGACATATGCCTGTAGTCCCAGTTATTCAGCAAGCTGAGGCACAAGAATCATTTGAACCCAGGAGACAGAGATTGCAGTGAGCCGTGATCGCACCACTGCATTCCAGCCTGGGCGACAGAGCGAAACTCTGTCCCCAAAAAAAACCAGCTGGAAAAAAGTTGGGACTTCCCAGCACCAGTATCACCAACCACTGAAAGGAGAGGTTCCTCAAGCACAAGGAAGAACACCAATCTCAAGTTGTATTTCCATTCAGTACCTTCCAGGGTTACCCTAGACACTGATTACATCAATGTCTCATGAGCAGTGGAAAGATTATTTTAAGTAAATTTATCCCTTCTAGGCCATCCAGATAAGTGACTATTGTGTTACTACAAAACCACCATTTTACTATTTATTTTAGCTCTACAGTATACTGTTGAGATATTTCTTTTATTCTCCACTAGTAGACACACTGAAGCCTTAATACTATCGGTATTACAGACTCAAGTCATAATAGGTACTGTTCCCTTCAAAATGCTGAAACAATAACATCCTCAAAAATGCCCAAGTTTTCAGTTCTCCAGGAGCAAAGGAAAAGAGAATCATTTAGGTCACCTTGATGAGTTGGGAAACTGATCTCAAGTAGTAGAACATTTTTCTGTTTGTAATAAGAGGCCCAAATCAGATTACATTCACAAGGCTTTTTTAAAGTGTTGAGGAGAATGTTAACCTCCCCTAAAGTCTGAGAGCAATTTACAACAAAAGCTAAAATAGAATTAATGTAGGGCAGAGAAAGCTGAGTCAGGCTGAACCAGCCCAAATAAGTCTAAGAAATCAACTGAAAGACACTGAAATCTAATGTTCAACTTTGTCTATAAATTTTTTGACTTTTCACCCACTTACATAATAACACATAATTAATGAATTAGGTAAGAAAATACAATGCCTGGTTTTCGAGCTCTGCATACTTAAGAGTGGTACACAGAACACAACAGTAAGAAAAGTCTCCCAAAAATGTTAATAATAATTAAAGACAGCTTTGAACTGTTTTCCTCTTACTCAAATGTAAAAAATGACCCTAAGAAGCTGAAACCATGACACAAGGGATTCGAGAATTATGCCAGCCCATCCCTAAAGCAGCTGGAGTCATTAGAGTCAAAAGAATGTTCGGCTAGGCATGGTAGCTCACACCTGTAATCACAGCAGTTTGGGAGGCCAAGGTGGACTGCTGGAGGCCAGGAGTTTGAGACCAGCCTGGGCAACATGATGAAACCCCATCGCTACAAAAAAAAAAAAAAAAAAGAAAAAGAAAAATTAGCCAGGTGTGGTGGTACACGCCTGCAATCTCAGCTACTCAGGAGGCTAAGGCAGGAAGATTACTTGAGCCTGGAAGGCAGAGGTTGCAATGAGCTGAGATCACACTAATGCACTCCAGCCTAGGTGACAGAGCAAGTCCCATCTCAAAAAAAAAAAATTTAAAAAAAGGAGAATGAGACTATTCTCTGATTTGTTAGAGCCTTACATGGGAATTTATCCTCATTCTTCAAAAACACCAATGGGCTGTTAAGAGTTCCTTTCTCCCTTAGCAGTATCATTTTGTTTCTCCAAAAACAGCTCTCCCAAACCATAGGTTCCAAAGGGAGTCTTGTATCTACATTACTAACTGTGCTTGTCCCCGCTTCTATACACTTTACAGCCACAAGAGTCTGCACACAAATGTATTCATGAGTCCCATGAAGGCAGGGACTGCCCCTTCTTTATCTTTATCTGCCCCTCATACGTAAGGGTTCAATCATCACTCACTAAATTGAAAACTAGATAGGCCTCCAACTGGAACAGAATGATCAAAAGAGAAGAGAAGAAAGTCTTGACTCTCCCCACTCAAAGACACAAAGGGTTACCCTGAGGTCATTATTTCTATTTTTCATTGTATAAACAGTATTTTGTTTTATTGATCCTAACTAAAGTTGGGCATTGTAAAAGAGAGAAATTCAAACTACTACCTTATATAAAAACTTCTAAACTAACTATATTGGTATTCAACAAAGTTTGCAAATAGCTATTCAAGTCAGCCACTTCTCCAGGGTCCTCACTGCTCCCTACAGTCTTACAGTGACTGCTCCCTGCCCTGGCAACAGCCCACCCCACCCCTTTTTCTCCCTTCACCCCCAAGAACTCCTGAGCCAGAACCAAGCTGGTGGTAGGCCTGGACACAATGTCCTCCGAATCCTCATCAGATCACATAGAAAAATCATTGCTTAGGTACCACAGTTTAGGAGGGGCACTGCCAAGCCTGGGTAGGTGAAGACAGCAATGAGCTCAGAAGACATCCCCGACACAGGTTGTTTGACAGTGCTGGAGATAGGTGCTCTCCAATTGTAGAAAATCACAATGTATTGCAATCTTAGAGGAATAAAGGAGTTTTGTTGTTGTTTAGATAAAAAGCCTTCAGCCTGAGCTGCGTCTCCCGAGCTCCAATTCCTCAGATTCCCACTTAACATCCTTCAACTTCAACTTCTTTAGTAAGGGATAATTATACCTCACCATCAGGTGGTTATATCCTCACAACAATCAAAAGCTAAGTAAGTGTGAATTATACAAGAGGTTGAAAAAATCTTACTAGCTACCTCACCCAGTCACTGGTAGAATGATGATCTTGTAGGGGTGGTGGTGGGAGGGTAGGAAGACACAGACGCATGGTGATAAGGTTTGGATATTTGTCTCCTCCAGATCTCATGTTAGAATGTGATCCCCAACGTTGGAAGCAAGGCCTAGTGGGAGGTGTTTGGGTCATGTGGGGTGAATCCCTCATGAATGGCACAGTGATGAGTGAGTTCTCACTTTATTAGTTCACTCAAGAGCTGGTTGTTTAACAGAGCCTGGCACCTCTTCCTCTTTCTTGTCCCTCCTCTCACATACGACATGCCTGCTCTCCGTCTCCTCCTGCCAGGAGTAAAGCTCTCTGAGGCCACCCCAGAAGCTAAGCAGACACTGGTGCCATGCTTGGACAGCCTACAGCACCATGAGCCAATTAAACTTCTTTTCTTAATAAATCACCCAGTCTCAGGTATTCCTTTACAGCAATGTCAATGGACTAACACACGTGTTAATACAGAAGACTGGGAGAAGCACTATCAGAAGCCAACAATGTGCCAGGAGAGAGGGCAAGGCAGCCCCAACCAGGATCAAAGCTAATTCGTAAGCTCAGTACACACCACAGCCCATTAATCCTCATGAACACTTTGTAAGTAGGTATTGTTGCTCCATGTTACCAATGAGAAAACTGAGGCTTAGAAAAATAAAAGTCTAACAGCCAGTAGAGAGGCAGACCTCAGATTTTAAGGACATGCACTTGCTGTCTGCCAATCCATGAAGGACTAAACTGGAAGGAGCTCATCTTCGAGAACTTATAATGTACAAAACCTCAACCTAAATTTTTCGTTGTTATTAATATTTTAGTACTTAGAAAAAGAACTGTTCCTACATGAAACAGTAATTCTTACAATACTGTTTAGCAAGTAACCGTAACTTTGAACAAGAACATTTAAAAATAAATATATTGTTGGATGAGCAGGAAAATCACTTTAAAATGTTGTAGAATAATCTTCCAATATTGTTCCTTTCACCCATCCCTCAAACTACACTAATGAACATTTTTTTCTCCCAGTATTTGCTCTTTCTCAGCAATGCAAACATAATTTGCATGACTGTTTTCCATTATGACACATACTGTACAATTCCAATGACATAAATGACATTCGATGATTTTTTCCATCTCTAGCTCTCTACTAGTCAATTAGTCTATCAACTAACACATATTTATCTCAGCATCTGAGACACATAAGGGGTATCTTCATTCCAGATCACTGACAGTCACCTAAGAAGGAAAGAACGACCGACAGTTAACAGTTCAAACTCTAGCATACAAAGTTAAAATACCAATTAAGGCCAGGCGTGGTGGCTCACATCTGTAATCCCAGCACTTTGGGAGGCTGAGGTGGATGGATCATTTGAGGTCAGGAGTTCGAGACCAGCCTGGCCAACATGGCGAAACCCCGTCTCTACTAAAAACACAAAAAAATTAGCTGGGCATGGTGGCAGGCACCTGTAATCCCAGCTACTTGGGAAGCTGAGGCAGGAGAATCACTTGAACCTGAGAGATGGAGGTTGCAGTGAGCTGAGACTGCAACACTGCAATCCAGTGTGGGTGACAGAGTAAGACTCCATCTCAAATAAATAAATAAATAAAACAAAATACCAGTTAAATACCAGTACCCATACTTGAGTCCAGGAGTTTGACACCAGCCTGAACAACACAGCATGATCCCATCTCAAAAACAAACAAACAAACAAACAAAAAAACAGTATCCATAGTTAAATGCCAGTTAAAAGACTTACATGTTCTTGAAAATACAAATGAGGATGTGAAGCTGTTATCTCTAAGGAAAACCACCAAAATTAACAGCAAATAGCCAGAAAACCATGTAGAGAAGCACGTAATTTTGTTATGGAGCAGGAGACAAGGGATCAATAAAGCACTTAAGCTATTTTATAATAGACTCCTCACTTACGTTTTTCGTCATCAGCATGCACCAGAGATGCTGCCCTGGACAAAACATCCAATGGCGTCTCCATTCCTGGTTGGAAGAAGGAAAAAATAAAAGGGGAAAAAATCATTTAAACAGAATTCAAAAGACTCTTAGAATCCTAGTCATTAACAGAATGAGTCCTCAACCAAATGCAAATCATTCTTCTAAGGATGAAATTCTTCCCACATGAAGAAACAGGATGGGCTTGGTTCAGGGAGAGAGAAAAGGGTTAAATTCCATTTAGTCTACTAAGCTAAACTTTGCCAACTCCAGGAAGCAGCTGATGTAGGAACTAAAAGAAGGGATATTGTGAATATTCATGCCCATGTTATTTGGTGCTTATGTTTATGTGTATGCATAACATGCCTGTATAGACATGCCCAATAAAAGAAAGGTTTTCAGAACAAAGGCTGCTCTATGAACACAGCATCACTACCAGTGAGGTGGTGATGCAGCTGAACAGAGGTGCAGCTTAACACACACCACATACTCATGGAAAGCTGTGTGAGAATCCCACTGGTAGGTTAAATGATATTTTAAGTCCAATAAGAATCTTTATGTTAAAATGTCACGTTTTGTATAATAGTACACAATCACCACCTATCATCAATTTATCTAGCATCATGTTTTTTAATAAGACTGGATTTTTATTGTTTCCTTAAATTACAGCATACTATAAAAGTTAAAACAGCAAAAGATTTAAAGTTGGAGGAAAGCCCTGGAAAACCAGAATGCTTTTGCCCAGTTTCCCTTTTCTGGGTTATTTAAACACACACACACGGTTACTGGCACACACACCCTACTAGCTCACCAACTGAGAAAAACAACTCCTTAACTGTACCACTTTACAGACACTTGGAATTTATTCAGCATTCTTCAACACTTATGGAGTACCTACTACGTATGCACCGGTCACAACATGTGGCAGACCAGCTTTTCTTTGTAATATTCATTCCTCAGGCCTCCAAAGAAACACTGATCCGCCATGCAAGGTAGCTCACGCCTGTAATCCCAGCACTTTGGGAGGCCAAGGCGGGCAGATCACTTGAGGTCAGGAGTTCAAGAGTAGCCTGGCAAACACGGTGAAACCCCATCTCTATTAAAATTACAAAAAATTAGGCTGGGCGCGGTGGCTCACGTCTGTAATCCCAGCACTTTGGGAGGCCGAGATGGGCGGGTCACCTGAGGTCAGGAGTTCGAGACCAGCCTGAACAACATGGAGAAACCCCATCTCTACTAAAAATACAAAAAAAATTAGCCGGGCATGGTGGCCCATGCTTGTAATCCCAGCTAATCCGGAGACTGAGGCAGGAAAACCCAGGAGGCAGAGGCTGCGGTGAGACAAGATTGAGCCATTGCACTCCAGCCTGGGCAACAAAAGTGAAACTGTCTCAAAAAAAAAAAGAAAAGAAAAGGAAAGAAAAGGAAAGGAAAAAAAGAAACATCGATCCCTGATCATGCAATATGACTTCATTAATTAAACATTAAATATCTAGGAGAAGCTCCAGGCAGGAAAAATAAGCAGGAGCTTCCAATCTGCATGGGAGACAGGCCACCAAGACATCTAGCTTAAGGCAGCATTCTTACAAAGCATTCTGCACTGGGTGTTCATATTCTGTGAGAAAAAAAGTTTTTCTATGGTAAATAAGGTTGAGGAAGCTTGGAGTAAACCCAGCTAAGCAGCGTGTTTTCCTCCCCGTGCCTTTAATCTCCCGTTGTGGGGACAGAAAGCCCTGCCTGCACACGCGAAACCTCGTAGACGTCATGAGCCATTTTTAACCTGAAACGCATCTCAGGGAAACCTGGGGAAATATTGGGTTAGGGCAAAATGTGCCAAGCGTCAAAACAGTGCTAGAAACAAAGTCCTACAGAAATACAGATGAATTCTGAAAGGCTTTGTGAAGAAAACAGAACTTGAGCGGAGCCTTTGAAGAACGAATAGGAAAGTTCCTCCCCCAGAAGGGAAGAACAGAAGCAGAATCGGTTTAACAACATGCTGCCCAAATCGCCTACAAGAGTGAAACCAGGAGAGAAAGTAAGCGACAAGGATGGGAATTTAGACTGGGACCACATCGTGGAAGGACTGAGGGCTTTGACGGGACCCGGGCTTGACATGCACGAAGAAGCCACTGAAAACTCCGTCTGAGCAGAAAAGCGGCTTAGTCGTCCATGCGTTCTGGGCAAGTTATCCTGGCGGCACCACATGGAACGGAGTAGAACTCGGGAAGCTGAGCACAGGGCGGACAACGGGAAAGCCAAAGCCGTGGACTGGCACGCAGAGGGCAGCGAGGGGCACGGGCACGGGAGCCGTGGGGACGCAGGAAAACGGAGAGGCGGAGCTCACTGAGCTTGGCAGGCAGAGGGGAGGGGAGAGCCATGGAAGACTAAGAGTGGCGGGGAGGCAACGACCTCCTAAACCACACACACGTCGTCTTTTTCAGAGAAGGAAGAATGGGTAAAAGCAGAGGTCTAAGAGGGAAAACCTAATAGTGCTCACATTCCTGATCTTTGTAGAACAGAAAAGACCATCTCCTGAGAGGAAGGATTTGTGAACTTGTTCAACAATGGAGAAAACCAACAAGGGTCTGGAATTGACAGAAAAAATTTTGCTGAACTCCCAAGAACTAGGTAATATTCTCTTCACCCAAGCCAGTTTCCTATTCAGGAAAGATCTGGGTTTAAAATCTTGTGATTTGGCCGAGACCATCCTGGCTAACACGGTGAAACCGTGTCTCTACTAAAAATACAAAAAATTAGCCAGGCGTGGTGGCAGATGCCTGTAGTCCCAGCTATTGGGGAGGCTGAGGCAGGAGAATGGCGTGAACCCGGGAGACGGAGCTGGCAGCGAGCCGAAACCACGCCACTGCACTCCAGCATGGGTGACAGAGCTAGACTCCGTCTCAAAAAACAAAAAAAAAGGGTCTTGTGATTAGGGGTAGTAACTGCTGATAAGCATCCTACTCTGCAATAATGCAGCATTTAGACTTATAATTCTCTAAATTAATTTTACCCCATTAAGTTAAAGGACAATGCTTTCAAAATTCTAGACCTAAATAGATTAATACACATCTTAGGTTATATAAAGTATGCACAGAAACAAAATATCAAAGCATAAAAGCATCAAATGACATAAAGTAGACCCAGAATTCTAGCACAGTGGGAAGATTAGACATTTAGGTTTATATAAATGCTATGAAATCCTAAACCTCCTAAACCCCCAAGCAAATTACATTCGAAGTAGGTGGATAAGACAATGGGTGTTAAACGTTCATCCACAAGGCACCTGCCATCTGCTGCAACCTTATTAATGAAATCAACCAATGTTTATTATATAATTATTCTAAGCTCAGCAAAGTGCCTGGGAAAGGTTAAGGAGAAACAGAAGATAGATCTTGGCTTTCAAGGAGTCATGCTCTTGTTCGGAAACTAAAGTTTATAGGATAGGATAATAACAGGCAAAATTAAAAAGAGGATAATCAAAGACTAAATATGATTTAAAACTAAAATGGGTATTGTGTGATAAAAAGAGATGTATCTGCCTTGTACACATCTATTTTTTGTTTGGGGGTGGTTTGTGGATATGTGTGTGTTTCAAAAAGCCACTTGGAAAGTTTCCTTCCCCGGTTGCCCACAGTCACTCTCCTCTCTGGCCTCCCTTACCTTCCTGGATCACACTGTGTTTCTGTATACTTCCTGGGTACAAGGACCCTGTCTTATCCCCAGTGCAGTCATCCTGAGTCAACACTCTGAGGAAAGGCACCAGGGCAGGAATGAGCACCTGGGACAGGTGGCCAGACCTGCCTGGTTAGAAGTGAAAATCCACGTTAAGAAGCAGCAGAAGCTAAATTCAGGTGAGCCTGATGCGGGTGGCCTTAGGAAAGAGCTGACAGCTGGCGTTCAGGTTTATACTTAATGTCATAGGTAACAGGCAGGTGTCATCATCTGTCCCTGAGCTGGCCCGTGACATGATGTTCACACTATTTTAGTTTAGAAGTTCATGAGTCTAGGCAAGTGGCTCACGCCTATAGTCCCACCACTTTAGGAGGCTGAAGCAGAAGAACTGCTTGAGCTCAGCAGTTGGAGAACAGCCTGGGCAACATAGTGAGACCCTATTTCTACAAAAAAATTTAAAAAATAAAAAATGAGCTGGAAGTGGTGGCATGGGCCTATGGTCCCAGTTACTCAGGGAGCTGAGGTGGGAGGATCACTTGAGCATGGAGGGTTGAGGCTGCAGTGAGCCGTAACTGCACCACTGCACTCCAGCCTGGGCAACAGAGCCAGATCCTGCCTCAAAAAAAAAAAAAAAGAAGAAGAAGAAGAAGAAAAAGAAGTTCTGTGTAGAATGGTTTGACTGGAGAGGGTGACTCCAGAAGTTACTGGAGGTGGATCAGTTTAGTGAGGCTTCTGCAGGAAGCAGGTGTGAGATAAGGACAATACAGATGGGAAATGAGGGACGGAGACCAAGCGTTATCTAGCCACAGAAGAACAAAGCAAAGGTGGAAGATAACAGTTATTTAAAAAAAAAAAAAAAAAAAAAAA
>NW_012104721.1:381330-383207 GCF_000951045.1 Mandrillus leucophaeus | reverse complement strand
AGCTAATCCGGAGACTGAGGCAGGAAAACCCAGGAGGCAGAGGCTGCGGTGAGACAAGATTGAGCCATTGCACTCCAGCCTGGGCAACAAAAGTGAAACTGTCTCAAAAAAAAAAAGAAAAGAAAAGGAAAGAAAAGGAAAGGAAAAAAAGAAACATCGATCCCTGATCATGCAATATGACTTCATTAATTAAACATTAAATATCTAGGAGAAGCTCCAGGCAGGAAAAATAAGCAGGAGCTTCCAATCTGCATGGGAGACAGGCCACCAAGACATCTAGCTTAAGGCAGCATTCTTACAAAGCATTCTGCACTGGGTGTTCATATTCTGTGAGAAAAAAAGTTTTTCTATGGTAAATAAGGTTGAGGAAGCTTGGAGTAAACCCAGCTAAGCAGCGTGTTTTCCTCCCCGTGCCTTTAATCTCCCGTTGTGGGGACAGAAAGCCCTGCCTGCACACGCGAAACCTCGTAGACGTCATGAGCCATTTTTAACCTGAAACGCATCTCAGGGAAACCTGGGGAAATATTGGGTTAGGGCAAAATGTGCCAAGCGTCAAAACAGTGCTAGAAACAAAGTCCTACAGAAATACAGATGAATTCTGAAAGGCTTTGTGAAGAAAACAGAACTTGAGCGGAGCCTTTGAAGAACGAATAGGAAAGTTCCTCCCCCAGAAGGGAAGAACAGAAGCAGAATCGGTTTAACAACATGCTGCCCAAATCGCCTACAAGAGTGAAACCAGGAGAGAAAGTAAGCGACAAGGATGGGAATTTAGACTGGGACCACATCGTGGAAGGACTGAGGGCTTTGACGGGACCCGGGCTTGACATGCACGAAGAAGCCACTGAAAACTCCGTCTGAGCAGAAAAGCGGCTTAGTCGTCCATGCGTTCTGGGCAAGTTATCCTGGCGGCACCACATGGAACGGAGTAGAACTCGGGAAGCTGAGCACAGGGCGGACAACGGGAAAGCCAAAGCCGTGGACTGGCACGCAGAGGGCAGCGAGGGGCACGGGCACGGGAGCCGTGGGGACGCAGGAAAACGGAGAGGCGGAGCTCACTGAGCTTGGCAGGCAGAGGGGAGGGGAGAGCCATGGAAGACTAAGAGTGGCGGGGAGGCAACGACCTCCTAAACCACACACACGTCGTCTTTTTCAGAGAAGGAAGAATGGGTAAAAGCAGAGGTCTAAGAGGGAAAACCTAATAGTGCTCACATTCCTGATCTTTGTAGAACAGAAAAGACCATCTCCTGAGAGGAAGGATTTGTGAACTTGTTCAACAATGGAGAAAACCAACAAGGGTCTGGAATTGACAGAAAAAATTTTGCTGAACTCCCAAGAACTAGGTAATATTCTCTTCACCCAAGCCAGTTTCCTATTCAGGAAAGATCTGGGTTTAAAATCTTGTGATTTGGCCGAGACCATCCTGGCTAACACGGTGAAACCGTGTCTCTACTAAAAATACAAAAAATTAGCCAGGCGTGGTGGCAGATGCCTGTAGTCCCAGCTATTGGGGAGGCTGAGGCAGGAGAATGGCGTGAACCCGGGAGACGGAGCTGGCAGCGAGCCGAAACCACGCCACTGCACTCCAGCATGGGTGACAGAGCTAGACTCCGTCTCAAAAAACAAAAAAAAAGGGTCTTGTGATTAGGGGTAGTAACTGCTGATAAGCATCCTACTCTGCAATAATGCAGCATTTAGACTTATAATTCTCTAAATTAATTTTACCCCATTAAGTTAAAGGACAATGCTTTCAAAATTCTAGACCTAAATAGATTAATACACATCTTAGGTTATATAAAGTATGCACAGAAACAAAATATCAAAGCATAAAAGCATCAAATGACATAAAGTAGACCCAGAATTCTAGCACAGTGGGAAGA
>NW_012104721.1:371872-379790 GCF_000951045.1 Mandrillus leucophaeus | reverse complement strand
ACCAGCCTGAGCAACAGAGAAATTTAGAAATTTAATCATTTCTACAAAAGATTAAAAAATTAGCCAGGCACAGGGACGTACGTACACCTATAGTCCCAGCTACTCAGGAGGCTGAGGTGGGAGGCTGCCTTGAAGCCAGGAGGTCGATGCTGCAGTGAGCTATGATCACACCACTGCACTCCAGCCTGAGTGACAGGGTGAGACCCCATTTCTAAAAAACAAACAAAAAGTCTTCTGAATTTTATGTCTTATATACATCCTATCCAGAGCACTAAATAAACCCAATAAAACATATTGATAATGTGGGAGGAAAAACCATGGCTACAGTATTAGTTGGAGGATCACACCACATTGAGAGGCAGATCAGCATCATGATTATTTCAGCATCAAATTAGCATCAGGATTAATATGAATCCAGGTAAACCACTTCCAATCTATGTGACCCTGGGAAATGACACACTCTGTGTGTCTACTTCCTCATCTGGAAAATGGGAATATTAATATTACCTCCCTCATATGGTTTTCTGAGAAGTGAATGGGCCTTAATATAGGTATTAAAATAATTATTTGCCAAAACATATGCAAATATATTAAATAAATCGCAAATGACAGTAAATGTACTGAAAATGACAGGGAACAGTCCACTACTTTAGCTAGCGTGATCTGGAAAGATTTCGCTGAAGAGATGAAAGGAAGTTGAGACCTAAAGAATGAGAGGAATTAGCCTCAGAAAGAGCAGGGAGGGTGGGGGAAGGTGGGAGACAGCAGCACTGTGCTGAGACCAAGACACAAAAGCTGGGCAGGTGATGTGGGGAGCAGCCAGGGTGGCTGCCCTGAAGTCAGCAAAAGGGAGACCTGAGGTGGACAACATGGGGCCAGGTCATGTGTGCCTGGAGGGCCTGCAATGCTGAGATTTTATTTTAAGTCTGTGAGAAGTCCTGGAATGGCCCAAAAAGCTTTAAGCAGGGGGGTGACAAGTTTATTTTATTTCCTTTATGAACCATAAATTATATTCTACCTTGCACAAAAAAAATTATGCTGCATCTGAAAAACAAATCTAGGTCTATCCCAATAATGTCTTATTTCTGTGGTAGTTTTTGCATTAGGATATAGTGATAACCAAAAATAATCCATTGAGGACCAGGCATGGTGGCTCACACTTGTAATCCCAGCACTTTGGGAGGCCAAGGCAGGCGGATCACTTGAGGTCGGGGGTTTGAGACCAGCCTCAACAACATGGTGAAACCCAGTCTCTACTAAAAATACAAAAATTAGCCAGGTATGGTGGTGATGGCACTGGTAATCCCAGCTACTCAGAAGGCTGAGGCAGGAGAACTGCTTGAACCTGGGAGGCGGAGGTTGCAGTGAGCCAAGATTGGGATAGCACACTCCAGCCTGGGCAACAGAGTGAGATTCCATCTCAGAAAAAAAAAATAATCATCATCCATTGAAATGCCGACACCTGGAACATAACACCATTTAAGTGAGAGGAGTGTGGCTCTAGAAAAAGATACAGAGGGCCAGGTGCAGTGGCTCATGCCTGTAATCCCAGCACTTTGGGAGGCCAAGGTGGGCAGATCACAAGGTCAGGAGTTCAAGACCAGCCTGGCCAACCTAGTGAAACCCCATCTCTTCTAAAAATACAAGAAATTAGCCAAGCATGGTGTTGGGTACCTGTAATCCCAGCTACTCAGGAGGCTGAGGCAGAAGAACGCTTGAACCTGAGAGGCAGAGGGCGCAGTGAGCTGAGATCGCACCATTGCACTCTAGCCCGGGCAACAGTGCGAGACTCTGTCTTTGAAAAAAAAAAAAAAAAAAAAAAACAGATACAAAGTACACTGTGTGCTCCACTGCACTGCAAACCAGTTTCTGGTCTATCCATTCACCTTTTTCATGGTTGTCAAACATGAACATAATTCATCATGAATAGACATATATTTTGTTGTGGATTTTTTTTTTCAGGTAATGGTCACATATTTTCTCTGCCAGTCCACATGCCTTTCCTCACACTCCCTTAGCCTCAATTAATATGTTCTTCCAAATAGCTAAAGGTTGAGAATTAGGGAAGAAGAGGTATCAATTTTAAAGCTACAAACACTTGGGGGCATTCAGTGCTAATGGCAAGCTCAGCTATAAATCTGACAGCCATTTTTTGGCCTTCCACAAAGAACTGTCCCTTTTTAGTCAACAAGGGGACACGAGTACCTATCTTGGTATGTTAGTCCGTTTTGTGTCACTATAAAGTAATACCTGAAGCTGGGTAATTTATAAGAAAAGTTAACTGGCTAACAGCAGACTGTATAAGCATGGTGCCAGCATCTGCTCAGTTACTGGTGAGACCTCAGGAAGCTTCCAATCATAATGGAAGGCAAAGCAGAAGCCAGCACATCACATGGCAAGGGCAGAAGCAAGAGAGGAAAGAAGGTGCCACATTCTTTTAAACAACCAGATCTCCCACGAACTACCAGAGAACTCAGCCATCACCAAGGGGATGGCACTAAACCATTCATGAGGGATCACTCCCATGATCCAACCTCTCCCGCCAGGACCCACCTCCAACACTGAGGATCACATTTCCACGTAACATTTGGAGGGGACAAACATCCAAATCAGATCACTTGGGAACAGCACTGTGGGGTATATTAGATTATATTGCTTTTCAAGCAACGGAACACAACTCCTAAGATATGTTATGGAAGTTTTCCAAGAAGATTTGCACAATAAAAGCTACAGCACCAGGCATGTTCACTCCATGTCTGTCCCATGGCAGTGGCTAGATATGATACACTTTAGGTAAGAGTACGAGAACATGGAGCAACTACCTTTTCTAGATGTGGAGGCCAGGGGGGTGAGCATGGGAGGAATCACATTCAAATTGTCCAG
Source organism: Mandrillus leucophaeus (assembly GCF_000951045.1). NCBI lineage: Eukaryota > Metazoa > Chordata > Mammalia > Primates > Cercopithecidae > Mandrillus > Mandrillus leucophaeus. The sequence continues at coordinate 376,907 of NW_012104721.1, read as the reverse complement.
TGTTCCTGCCACACACAGTAAAGGGTCAAAAGTCAGAAACAGACAGATATCACTATCCTGAAACACCTGATGGCCTCTCCAACTTCCAGATGCACACAATAAAATACCCTAATTTTTGTTGGCCCTGTTACATCGTGAGCCCAAACTCTGGCCTCCCCAGGACCACTCCCTGACCTAAAACCAACTTGGTCTCAGCTAATAATATACAATGGTAGGACAAACCCAAAAGTATGAACCATCACACCATGGCATGGGGTGTACTTCTTGGCCATCAAGAATTTAGAGATGTGGCCGGGCGCCATGGCTCACGCCTATAATCCCAGTACTTTGGAAGGCCGAGGCAGGCAGATCACTTGAGGTCAGGAGTTCGAAACCAGCCTGGCCAACGTGGTAAAACCCCGTCTCCACTAAAAATACAAAAATTAGCTGGGTGTGGTGGTGAGCACCTGTAATCCCAGCTACTCAGGAGGCTGAGGCAGGAGAATCACTTAAACCCGGGAGGTGGAAGTTGCAGTAAGCTGAGAGCGCACCATTGTACTCAGCCTGAGCAACAGAGTGAGACTCCATCTCAAAAAAAAAAAAAAAAAAAAAGAATTTAGAGGTGGCCGGGCACAGTGGTTCATGCCTGTAATTCCAGCACTTTGGGAGGCTGAGGTGGGCAGATTACCTGAGCCCAGGAGTTTGAGACCAGCCTGGGCAACATGGCAAAACCTCGTCCCAATAAAAAATACAAAAATTGGCCGGGCGTGGTGGCTCACGCCTGTAATCCCAACATTTTGGGAGGCTGAGGCGGGCAGATCACAAGGTCAGGAGATGAAGACCATCCTGGCTAACACAGTGAAATCCCATCTCGACTTACAGTACAAAAAATTAGCCGGTCCTGGTGGCAGGCGCCTGTAGTCCCAGCTACTCGGGAGGCTGAGGCAGGAGAATCACATGAACCCGGGAGGCAGAGCTTGCAGTGAGCCGAGATCGCGCCACTGCACCCCAGCCTGGGTGACAGAGCAAGACTCTGTATCCAAAAAAAAAAAAATAGACCAGGCGCGTTGGCTCACGCCTGTAATCCAAACACTTTGGGAGGCCGAGGCGGGCGGATCACGAGGTCAGGAGATCAAGACCATCCTGGCTAACACAGTGAAACTCTATCTCTACTAAAAATACAAAAAAATTAGCCAGGCGTGGTGGCGGGCGCCTGGTAGTCCCAGCTACTCCAGAGGCTGAGGCAGGAGAATGGCGTGAACCTGGGAGGCAGAGTTGGCAGTGAGCCGAGATCGCGCCTCTAGCTTGGGAGGCAGAGCAAGACTCCGTCTCAAAAAGAAAAAAAAAAAAATTAGCCAGGTATGGTGGCATACGCCTGTAGTCCCAGCTACTTGGGAGGCTGAGGCAGAAGGATGGCTTGAGCCTGGGAAGTTGAAGCTGCAATGAGCTGAGATCACGCCACTGTACTCCTGTCTCAAAAAAAAAAAAAAAGAATTTAGAGGTATTTATTGGGTATCTCCTCTATTAAAACACTGTATTTAGACGTTACAAAAAAGGAAAAGTACACTCCCTGCTCTTGAGCACCATACACCAAATACAGACGACACTGGGTGATACGTTGGCTGTCTGGCTCAGTGAGAAGGAAAACTGAAATGAGAACCAGATCAAATGTCACCAGATTCTGGTGGCGACATGCAAGCACAGTTTCACAGTTTTAAATCCTCTACCTCTTTCTCCTCCCCAGGGTGTCCAGTGATGCTCCACCAACTTCGTGCAGCACATATTCTTCCTGTTAAGATCCCATTCTCAGACCATCCCTCTCTGCTCTTCTTGCTAAAAATATCTCTCATTTGAGTCATCCTTTTTTCTTCTCGCACTTTACCATCTGTTAAGTCAACGGAGCCAGGACTTTAGCATCAGAGAGCCCAAGTTTGAGCCCTACTTTAAATCTTTCACTCATTCAGTCAACAATCCCTGAAAGCCTATTTTGCTCTAGGATTTGCCCTAGATGTCCAACACTAAGTGTGTGGGCCAGTCATTTACCTTCTCCAGGCCCTAGTTTCCTCCTTAAAGAAAACAGTAAAAAACACTGCCTAACTAACTTCAGATGATCACAAGCTTATCATGTGGATTAAACGATATAACTGAAAATGCCTTATAAACTAAAGAGAAAAACAAATTTTTTTAGTCTACTGCCACCATCTTCCAGGTGTATAGCATACATATTTTCAAAATACATTCACATAAATGACCTCATTGGATTCTCACAATCAAATTATTACTTGGGCCTAATGGCCAAATATGATTATTATTTTTCTTCTACAGATTAAAAAAAAAAGAAAAACTGAGGCACCAAGAATGTAAGTAACTTCCTGAAGCAACTAAGACTAGAATTCAAGTCTCTCAATTCTCCCTCCAATGCTATTTTTACTATTCTTAAGTTGATCATGCTAAAGAGGTTTTAGTGACAAGCACAATTATTTAGCCTAGATCAAAGCAAACCTTGCATTGGCAACCATGACTTCTAGCCCTGTGCTCTTTCCCCTACACCTTGAGATACCTATCAGGCAATAATGTGACTGTTTCAACAGCGAGCAAGGGGAAGCAAGCCCTCACCTCTCCGGAACACGCAAACTATGGTATATTTGACATTCTTCTAACAGAGGTAGGCATGGAGTCACATTAATAGTAACCAAGGCAGGTAAGAAAAGAAGACTGTCACACCAGGTCAAATGATGCTGAGACTGTGGCCAACAACGACACCGGCAACAAACTGCCAAGACATAGCGGTTTCTGGGGCCACAGCTACGGAGGAGTCAAGCAAAAGCCCTGAGGACTCTGGGATCCAAGAATAGGTACAGTAGCAGGAAGGATGATGTCAACTTCGCCATGCTCAGGAAGACCTGCGGTCAAGCTCCAATGGCTAACTGTTAAGGTTCAGTGAGAACATTTTTAGAATTTCACCTTGGTGCTTGAAATTCACAACCTTAAATTGTATGTTACCTTTCTAAATAGAAGCCAGCCCTTATTCAAAATATTCTCTCACTAGTCATATTATCAAAGAAAGAGCATGAACAGACGGATCCTTTGCTATTCCAGCTTTCCTCATCGAGGCATGTCCCAAGCAGGTATAACTGACTCACGCTGCTGTAAGTTGAAGCATCAATGCCAGAAGAACTAGGCTGCTTCTGCTCGCATCAAATTCCTTACTTCTACACATGATCACTCCTGAACGTTCATTAGAAGGCCAAACGTTCTAATATTTGAACAATACATCTGCATGTTCTATGTCTACTACCTAAGAACTGTGTGTGTGTATATATACATAAAATATATGTATCTGCATAAAATCCCTAATTAAAATTTTTTCAGGTACCTGCCAACCTCAAGTGTGAGACCCAGATCACACCCTTTCCATAGGGCTTAGCAGCCCTCCTGTGAAACCTCTGCAGGAGGCAAGTCTACAGGCTAGGCAGCCATCAATCTCTTACCCTCCAATGTAGGCTGGAGGCTGTATAGCAGGAACAGGTAACCTTAGGTGCCTCCCCCTCCCATGACCTCAATAGAAAGTGAGACCCCCATTAACTCAGACCAAATAAAGGGCTAACACTCTGGATGGAAAGCCTGAATGAATGCTCTGCTCAACCACTCGAGGTTTCCTGATGCTAACATGGCTCAGGGCTTGAGTCTATGGGACTTCTCAGCCCTGCAGGAGGGCAGGGGTACGATATTTAGTCATCACCACTACCCTGGCAACGGGAGCTAGCAGAGAGTGCCACCACACAGTGACAAAAATCCTCAGTTATTGCAATACAGTTTGATATCAGTGTAAACTATGCAAATGCACAGACTGCATGAAAGTTGATCATGTACCCAGTGAGGGACATCTATACAGGCTCTGGGCTGCAAAACCCAACTTACATTACAACACATTTCATGGTCCTATGCAATGCTGCCTGATGCTGGTGCAAAATTCTTACTGCTGGCTGAAGTCCACCCATCTCCCTAAACTGTCCCATGGAAAGTGACTATATGGTGGGCCCACACTGAAACCACTCTATGTAAGGGGGACAAATAAAAATCAGTCTGAACTTTCTGAGCAGACCACCAATTCCCAACATTTTTCAACATTGTTGTCAGCCCAAATAAAAATGAGGCCAGGCACGGTGGCTCACACTTGCAATCCCAGCACTTTGGGAGGCCAAGCCAGGTGGATCACTTGAGGCCAGAGGTTCAAGACCAGCCTGGCCTACATGGTGAAATCCCATTTCTACTAAAAATACAAAAAATAAAATAAAATAAATAAATAAAAATACAAAAAAAGAAAACGATGAACCATGCTTTCCTTTCTCATTTTAGGATATTATGAATCTCTCTCTCTTCATATTCAAGACCTCAGCCTTATACAGCAAGGCATATGAAATAACAGAAACTCTTTGGCATTTTTAGTTTACTCTGGATAAGCCTGCTCTTGCATTTATTTTATTTGAATACTTAAAATTTGAATACTTATTTGAATAGTTAGTATTTCCTATTCACAAGTGCTAAAGTGACACATATTCTTAGGGACCTATTACTCCCAAGAATAAAAGATGAATTTGCATCACAGCCCAAGTTAGCAAGCTTCCCAGAACAGCCCAGGTCTAACTCTCCATTGTTTCAAAATCAAATCTCAGCTCTCAGCCTATTAAAGTCTACATAAAGACATCTAATTCATGCCACAGTGCAACATTAGGTAGCACTGTAGCACTGTAGTTATCACTGTCAGTAAATATTATCAGTCCTTTTTTTTCTTTGAGACAGAGCCTTGATCTGTCACCCAGGCTGGGGTGCAATGGTGCAATCTCAGCTCACTGCAACCTCCGCTTTTCGGGTTCAAGCCATTCTCCTGACCCAGCCTCCCCAGTAGCTAGGATTACAGGTGTCTGCCACCATGCCCGGCTAATTTTTGTATTTTCAGTAGAGACAGGGTTTCACCATGTTGGCCAGGCTGGTCTCAAACTCCTGACCTCAGGTGATCCACCTGCCTCGGCCTCCCAAAGTGCTGGGATTACAG
>NW_012104721.1:368836-370513 GCF_000951045.1 Mandrillus leucophaeus | reverse complement strand
TTTGGTACAGTTGGGAGCCTGGAGTCTCTTTGTTGTCCAGGCTGGTCTGGAACTCCTGGCCTCAAGCGATCCTCTTACCTCAGCCTCCCAAAGTGCTGGGATTACAAATGTGAGACACTGTGCCCGCCCAGAATATTTAAAAGTGAAAGTTTTCACATAATTATGTCTGTAAGAAGTGTTAAAATCTTCAGATAAAGTCATAATTTTAAATCAGTTGGGGGATAGCAGTAACGACCGTGTTTATGTAGGTCTTTCAAAGCTTCAAAGAGTTTTTATAAATAACACAAAATACTTTCAAAGCACATTATTCTCTGTAATTCCCGAAACTGTGATGTATTGGAATTGATATTATCACCCTTTTACAAAGGAAAATAAAACACAAAGTTTGAGTACGAGTGACTTATTTCTGGTCATAAAGTTAGTGGGTGACATTGATAGGACTAGAACTCAAGTCTCCAGAAATAATAACCCAGAGCTGTTTTTACTACAACATTCACAGTTTTGGAATGTAGTTCATAGTTATTTATAGCAGAATTATCTTCTTAATTGTATTGTTTTGGTCAACATAAAAATTAGTTAGCATTCCCTTCCAAATGGAAAGCAAAGGCAGGCTGCCCAGAAGTGTGAAAAAACGGTGGCAGGGGAAATTAGCCTGGGATTAAAATTTTGCCAAAGTTAAACAACGAATTGAAGGGTTTACATCATTTCCACTGTGGGAGAGATGACTCTTCAGGCCAGATGTAACAGGAAATACAAGAAAAAATTCAAAACTGTCTTGAGTGTAAGACAAGAAACTTCTGAATCAAGTATTTCTAAAGCCTTTATTTAAATTGAGAGCATTGGGACTTAGAGATAATAAATAACTTGTCCCAAATCACACCACAGGGACAGCCTTACTGCTCCAACCCCAAAGGTCTCCTTAAACTGCCCACTCTACTCCCCTCCCAGTCATGCGCAGACTCTTCATTAGATGCAAGCAGGAAACAATGAACAGTACAAGTCCGTGGACTCAGCGAGAAGAGAAAGAGTTAAAAGTTTGGTATGCTAACATGGTATGCAAAACTGACCTTCAAATCTTAATAGGCAAATTAATATTTTTTTTTTTTTGTCTTTGACTATTTAGAGGAAACAACTGCCAGACTCCTTCTGAGTCGAGGTAGGCTTGGGCATAGAACAAGATAGTAAAACTCCACAAACTGGGAGACAGTGCCTTTCAAATAGAGGGGCAACCAGCTGTTGATAAATCCCAGTACAGCCGCCTCCACTTCCCCAACACCCCTACCCTCCCGCGCCAGGCTGCTGGTTCTTATTAATCACAGAGAAGGGACTACAACTAGCAAACATACAGCACCAACGATCAAAGTGAAACCGATTTTTTAATCATCTAACTTAAACAGATGAACACATGCCAGCAACGTACATAAATACTATTAGCCCTAGCAAGCACTGTCTTCATAACCTAAGACAGTTAAATGTCTCAGGGTGAGGAATCAAAGCAGACTTCAAGCAAAACAAAAAGCGAACAGCCCTGTGCTCTTCGGCGAGGCCTGCACTGGGTGCAGGGAGAGTGTGCAGTCCTGTTTTGGGGAGGGGGCAGGAAGCACACGAAGAGGACGATGCGCCTTCCCGCAGTCCACATCACAGCCTTCCCTGAGGCCAGCGGGGACCGCGGGGATG
>NW_012104721.1:365382-367984 GCF_000951045.1 Mandrillus leucophaeus | reverse complement strand
CACGCCCCCGGCCCCCGAGGCCCCGCCAGGGGACACAGCTCCGTGCAAATGTACAAACACAAACGCACATTTTGTGCGCGCCCAGATGCCCGCCGCGCTCCCCACGCGCGCACAGTAGGCCCCCGCTCCCGGGGGACAGCGCACGGGACGCCGACGTTCACAGTCCAACCAGACCCGTCCCGAGGACCTGCTGCCCTTCCCGCCACACACAGCCCGCCAAGTGCCCGGAGTTTAACCGAACCTGCGGCACCCACGCCGCCCTCCGCTTCCCCCGGCTTGCCGAGCAGCCGGGGAAGGGTGCACCACCCGCCCGCGCCGGATCGCCGTCCACACCCGCTCACCCGCGGAGCGCGGCCCCCCCGCCGTTCCCCGCCTCCCGGGCCCCGTCGCCCCCTCTCGGCACCCGCATGCCCGAGCCGCGCTCCCCGACGGGCCGACGGCCACGCACCTGAAGGGACAGGTCACACCGGCTCCGGGAGGGGCTGCTCAGCGCCACTGCGCTCAGAACGGCCGCGGCGGTCCAGGGCGCTCCGACGCCGCTCGGTTTCCTCCCATTACAGCATGTTGCACTCCAGCGCTGCACTTCACACTCGCACTAGCACACGCACACGCGCACAACTCCAGGCGCTCGGCGGCGTCCTTCCCCCGCCTCGCCCGGAGGAGGAAGTCCTAGTAAATCAAAACAGGCTGGGAGGGAGGGAGATCGGAGTGGAAAGAGTCCCCTTCAGCCGCTCACACACCAGTGTTAGCTGTGTTTGGCAAACTCCTGGCGTCCACAACCCGGCCTACTCTGAAATGTGCCCGGGGAGGGGCAGGGAGGAGGAGGTAAAACGTTTCTAATTGGCGCAGGTTCTTATTACAGCAGCAGGGCAGACATGTGACCACGAAAAGAAAAGGCCTGTCTTTAATTTTTTCCTGTCTTTCTCTGGGGATTTGGTGGTGGGGGGCCGGGGGATAGAAGCCTGATACCCGCCCCCCGCCATCCCCAGCAACCCTTGCCCTATTGTTTTCTTGTACTGCCACAATTAAGAAAACATTTGCTTAACATATCCAGCCGCTAACTTCATAAAATAAATAGAGACTGGACTTCCTCTGGTTTGCTTTAAAAGGCTTCATGTTGCTTGCCTTCTGGCTGTTCTCAAACCTCAGTCATTATTAGGAGCCCCTACTGTAAGGGCTTTCCCTGGGAGAGGGCTCTGCTGAAAGGGAATGATAACAATGAAAACAAATTCCAGCTTACATTCGTGCTGGAAAAAAGAAAATGCTTTGCAGTTTTCAAACTGTTTTCCCATCTGTTGCCTCATCTGATCGTATCAAGGAACAGCACGGTGTCTCACCGGATCTTAGCCCCTGTTGGATATGCAAAGACAGGTACGCATAGTTCCATGTTTCAGTCAGATTAAATGGTTTACCTAAAGCAGGTGGAGGTGTTGCCCGAATCTTGGGGCCCCTTGTGAAATGTACTCTCCTCCAGTCCATACAGGGCCCCTGGAGATGGGACAACCCAACTGACAAGTCAACCTAGGCATAGACACGCCCCCTGGCTTTCCTGATTCCTGGATTAAAATTCACAGATTAAAGCTCGGAAGGTTCCCAGTCTTCCCAAAGATATTCTTACATAGACTCTGTTTTAGTCCATCAGTAGTCTCGGACTAAGAAAAGAGAAATCCTGAGAAAGACTGTAAATATGAGATTCATCCTGCCAAACTCAGACAGGGAATGAGGAAGAAATGAGGGCTGCCTGGGCAGATTCCAGGAAATATGGTAAGACAGAAAAAGGGTTTTAGATTCAGACAGAATTTGAATCCAAACTCCGCCTCTATTTGTTATAGGATTTGGGGCAAGTTATCAAACCTCAGTTTTCTCATCTGTAAAACAGAGATAATGCTTCTTACTTCGAAGAGCCGGTGCAGGGTTCAAGGCTTCGCAGGGATGTTTAATAAATATTCACATCTTCCTTCTCCTCTGACTTATATCCAGTCCACCTGGGCACCTTATAAACAGGAAAATGAAATGCCCAGACAATGCAAATGAATAATGATAACAATAATAGTACAACTGCATATTTATAAAGATGGCCCAAGGTTTACAAAGTGTTCCCACATATTATTATCTCATTTGATCTTTATGACAACATTGCCATTTGCTTGCTGCTAAATGATTTCCATTTTGGGTCAGTGTGGAGGTCCCAAAGCTGCCTCTTTAATTTCCATCACTGCTTGTAGTGAACCTTACTCGGCAGATAAATCATGGGGACAGAGGACCTTTTCTCATGGATGTGACCAATCTTCGGCCTTTGCAAGGATTAATCTCACTCTCTGCCTTACATCAGCATTAGCATGACTTAGCCCTGGCAATATCTAAGCCTGGTCCTTTTAGTCTTGTCTCTTTTAGTTGTGCAAAGGAGAGACACACTCAAGTTACCACTGTAAGAAAAGGGGGTTGTTGGGCCAGGCGCGGTGGCTCGTGCCTGTAATCCCAGCGCTTTGGGAGGCTGAGGTGGGCAGATCATGAGGTCAGGAGATTGAGACCATCCTGGCTAACATGGTGAAACCCCATCTCTACTAAAAATACAAAAAATTAGCCAGGCGTGGTGGTGGGC
>NW_012104721.1:360570-365332 GCF_000951045.1 Mandrillus leucophaeus | reverse complement strand
TGGCTAACATGGTGAAACCCCATCTCTACTAAAAATACAAAAAATTAGCCAGGCGTGGTGGTGGGCGCCTGTAGTACCAGCTACTCGGGAGGCTGAGGCAGGAGAATGGCCTGAACCCCAGAGGCGGAGCTTGCAGTGAGCCGAGATCACACCACTACACTCCAGCCTGGGTGACAGAGCGAGACTCCGTCTCAAAAAAAAAAAAACAAAAACAAACAAAAAACAAAGAAAAAGGGGGGTTGTTGTAAAGGTCTAAGGGAACTGGAAGTCGAACATGGCAAACACATAGAATATTATACAGTAACCTAAATTAAAATGACTTACAGTGACCTGCAACCATACGGGTGCATCTTGACAATATTAACTGAAAAAATTAAGTCCCAAAAGATTACATACAGCCTAATACTCTATTTGTAATGTTAAAAATAAAATTAAAAATAATTTTAGCAGTACATATATCTGCAATAAAATAATATAAAAAATAAGTCAGGGCCAGCCTGGCCAACATGGCAAAGCCCATCTCTACTAAAAATACAGAAAAAAAAAAAATGGCCAGGCATGGTGGCTCACACCTGTAATCCCAGCACTTGGGAGGCCAAGGTGGGTGAATGACGAGGTCAGGAGTTCAAGCCTAGCCTGGCCAACATGGTGAAACCCTGTCTCCACTAAAAATACAAAAATTAGCCAGATGTGGTGGCACGCTCCTGTAATCCCAGCTACTCAGGAGACTGAGTCAGGAGAATTGCTTGAACCTGGGAGGCTGCAATGAACCGAGATCACGCCATTGCAGTCCAGCCTGGATGACAGAGTGAGACTCCATCTCAAAACGAAAAACAAAAAATTAGCTGAGCATGGTGGCGCGCACCTGTAGTCCCAGCTACTCAGGAGGCTGAGGCAGGAGAATCACTTGAACCCAGGAGGCAGAGGTTACAGTGAGTCGAGATCGCGCCACTGTACTCCAGCCTGGGTGACAGAGCTGAGTCTCAAAAAAAAAAAAAAAAAAATTTTTTGAGGAGATGATGATGCCAGGATTATACCTGGGTAGGGGTGGGGGCAGGCATGGGATCGGATGGGAGAAAACCATTTGGTTAAACCCTGTTGTCTAGGTCCTAGTTTGGTAGGTTCACAGGTTCTCTATTAAAAATAACTACTTAGGCCGGGCTCATGCCTATATTCCCAGCACTTTGGGAGGCCAAGGCGGGAGCATTTCTCGAGCTCAGGAGCTTGAGACCAGCCTGGGCAACATGGCGAAACCCTGTCTCTACAAAAAATCCAAAAATTAGCTGGGCGTGGTGGCACATCCCTGTAGTCCCAGCTACTTGGGAGGCTGAGGTGGGAGGATCACCTGAGTCCAGGAGGTTGAGGCTACAGTGATCTCTGTTGATACCACTACATTCCAGCCTGGGTGACAGAGTGAGACCCTGTCTCAAAAAAAAAAAAAACTTCTTAAGTGTTGGTTGTACAGCAGTGTGAATGTACTCAATGCCATACTGAACTAAACACTTCAAAATGGTTAAAGTGGTACAATTTATGTTATGTATATTTTACCACAAGTTTAAAAAAATATATAAGGAACATAACTGGGCAAATCAAAAAGAAAACAATACTACTTAAGTCGCTAATAAATAGAGGTAGGCTGTACATAGACCACTGATGAGAATATATTTCAACCCAAGGATTTTATAAATGCGCCAGAAGTGTATTTTAAAAACAAAATAATCAAGGGGTTGTCTGAGTGGAGGTAGCAAAGACACAAGATTGGCCCAGATCGTTGTTGAAGCTGAGTGATAGGTGCAGAGAGGGGTGTTGAGGTAGTCCCTCAGTGGGGGATGGGGGGGTTACACTACTCTATCTGCTCTTACATGTTTGGATTGTTTCATAATAAACATTTTATTTTATTTTATTTTTGTTTTTTTATTTATTTTTGAGATGGAGTCTCACTCTGTGGCCCAGGCTGGAGTGCAGTGGCACAATCTCGGCTCACTGTAACCTCCGCCTCCCGGGTTCAAGCCATTCTCCTGCCTCAGCCTCCTGAGTAGCTGGGATCACAGGCATGCACCACCATCCCAGCTAATTTTGTATTTTTAGTAGAGATGGGGTTTTACCATGTTACCCAGGCTAGTCTCAAACTCCTGACCTCAGGTGATCAACCCACCTCAGGCTCCCAAAGTGCTGGGATTACAGGCATGAGCCACCACACCTGGCCTATTTTTTATTTTTATTTTATTTATTTATTTTTCTGAGATGGAGTCTCACTCTGTCACCTAGGCTGGAGTGCAGTGGCATAATCTCAGCTCACTGCAACCACCACCTCCCAGGTTCAAGCAGTTCTCCTGCCTCAGCCTCCTAAGTAGCTAAGATAGCAGGCACCTGCCGGCACGCCCAGCTAAGTTTTGTATTTTTAGCAGAGACGGGGTTTCACCATGTTGACCAAGGTGGTCTGGAACTCCTGACCTCAAGTGATCCTCGGTCACCTCCCGGACTCAGGTGATTCTCCACCTGTAACTCCCAATGTGCTGGGATTACAGGTGTGAGCCACCGCACCCGGCCCTGTTTCACAGCAAAACATTGTAAAAAGGAAAAAGAAAAAAAGTGCAGAGTCTGGAAGGACACGTTGTGGCTGTGTTGTGCTTTCACCCATGGACTACACATCTTCTCAGTTTCCCTTTCACTCTGTTTCTTTGTGCATCTTCCTCAATCTAGTTCTTTCTCATCTCTTTGCCAAGGACTTTCCTCACAGCTTTGGCTCCCTTATTACTATCTCTATTACTCCTTTTAGCTTTTGCCCCCATAGGTAACTGACTCCTTCCATATCTTCATAGTTCAAATTGCTCAAAGAATCTGATTCTTTTCTTTCTTCTTCCTCTTCTTCTTCCTCTTCCTCCTCCTTTTTCCTCTTCTTCCTCTTCCTCTTATGCTTCCTCCTCCTGCTCCTCCTCCTCCCCCTCCTCTTCTCCTCTCTCCTCTTCTCCTCCCTCCTTCTTCTCTTCCCTCCTCTTTTTCTCCCTCCTCCTTCTCCTCCTTCTCCTCCCTCTCCTCCTTCTCCTTCTCCTCTCCCTCCTCCTTCTCCTCCTCCTCCTTCTTTTCCTCCTCCCCCCTTCTCCTTCTCCTCCTCCTCCTCCTCCTTTATTTTCTTCTTCTCCTTCTCCTCTTCCTCCTTCTTCTTCTTCTCACTCTGTCACCCAGGCTGGAGTGAAGTGGTGCAATCTCAGCTCACTACAGCCTCAACCTCCCGGGCTCAGGTGATTCTCCCACCTCAGCCTCCTAAGTAGCTGGAACTAGAGGCATACACTACCATGCCCGGCTAACTTTTTTGTATTTTTAGTAGAGATGGGGTTTCACTGTGTTGCCCAGGCTGGTCTTGAACTCCTGGGCTCAAGCAATCATCCCGCCTCAGCCTCCCAAAGTGCTGGGACTACAAGCATGAGCCACCTCGCCCAGCCTGATTCTTCCCTTTCCATTAATCCATAGAAATGATCGCCAGCTGATCTCCCTGGAAGCCACACACCCATAAGGGTCAGTGAAGTCAAGCACAGTCCAGTGATGAGAAACCTGGTCCATGCAGGCGTGGAGTGGACTGGCTCTAAGATGGCCACAACCAGTGCCACGTGTGGAAGGAGTTAAGGCGTTCAGTTCATCAGTTAAGGATTTCTTAAGGCTCTTCAATGGGTGAATGGTTTAAAAAAACTTTTCCCTTCCACGCCAATTGCCAATAAGTAGTTTATATTCTAGTTTGTCCTCCCATGTCATACTTCTAAGGGACAAATAAGGGGAATATCAACAGCTGCCAATCTGAACTGCTCATAGTACATATAGACTTCTACTATTCCCCTCATTGCACTAACCTGGCTGTGGAAAATGTGTTTTTCTACTCCATATCCCTTTGCTTATGATGTACTTTCATGAATCTCTCCTGTTTTCTTCTCTTCACTCCAACTTGTTCCAAAAAAGCACTGAGGAATCAGAAGATGTGGGTTCTAGTTCAGACCCCTCTCTAGGTGACAAAGTGAGTTATTCTATACCTCTGCATCTTCCAGGTTCTCCCCCTCTGTGGGGAGCTGAGACCAGATCAGGTTTGGCAAACAGGTTTCCTTTTGAGCACGTGCTCTGCCTGGAGCCCTCTCTTGAGAAGGGCTCTGGCAGCACGGTTGAGGCTTAGTGACAAAGTGTCAAGATTGATTATTAATGTCTGCTATGGGCAGGGAATAAGAATGAGTGAACCTGGCCGGGTGCAGTGGCTCATGCCTGTAATCCCAGCACTTTGGGAGGCTGAGGCGGGAGGATCACTTGAGGTCAGGAGTTCAAGACCAGCCTGGCCAACATAGTGAAACTCCATCTCTACTAAAAATACAAAAATTAGCCAGGCATGGTGGAATGTGCCTGTAATCCCAGCTACTTGGGAGGCTGAGGCAGGAGAATTGCTTGAACCTGGGAGATGGAGTTTGCAGTGAGCTGAGATTGTGCCACCGCACTCCAGCCTGGGCGACTCTGTCTCGGAAAAAAAAAAAAAAAAGAAAAAGAAAAGAAAAGAATGAGTGAACCAGATGTTTGCCATTTTTGGTGGAGGAGCTCTAAAAATCCCTTCTAGCAATAACTTCTTACTTTTATCATAGTATGAGAACAGTTGCATTTCTACTTTTCTGGGAACCAAAGTACTCAGTGGAAAAACAAAATGATCTTATTTCAGGGACAGAGGAAAGAATAAGAAATAATCTAAAATAATAAGGAAGGAAGGAAGGAAGGAAGGAAGGAAGGAAGGAAG
>NW_012104721.1:338742-360087 GCF_000951045.1 Mandrillus leucophaeus | reverse complement strand
GTAGGACATTTGCATGAGCAGTAACACCAGGATGCAAACCAGCTGGTCCAACTTCTCATTGAACAATCTTTCAATAATACCACTAAGTTCACCCAGAAAAGACCTTTGGAGAATCTAAACAAATAATTGCATTTGGCAGGGTGCAGTGGCCCAAGCCTGTAATCCCAGCACTTTGGGGCATGATGGCTCAAGCTTGTAATCCCAGCACTTTGAGATGCAACATGGGTGGATCACCTGAGGTCAGGAGTTCAAGACCAACCTGGCCAACATGGCAAAACCCCATCGCTACTAAAAATACAAAAATTATCCAGGTGTGGTAGTGCACACCTGTAATCCCAGCTGCTCTGGAGGCTGAGGTGGAGAATCGCTTGAACTTGGGAGGCAGGATGCAGTAAGCCAAGATCATGCCATAGCACTCCAGCCTGGGCAACAGTGTGAGACTCCATCTCAAAAAAAAAAAAAAAAAGAAAGAAAGAAAAGAAAAAAGAAAAAATAAGAAAAAACTGTGTCTACTTTCTTACAAAAGTGCTTCCACTCTGAAGGGAAACGTTTCCTCTTGGTTTCCCATCCTTTCTGCACCACCACATGGAGCTGGAATTTGCTGGGGTTTGAATGTCAGCACCATGTTTACCAAAGGGTGGGAAGCCCCTGGCACAGGAAAGTTGCTGATACGTTGGTATTGGACGGACCTGAGTTCAAACCTGGGTCCTACCTGCCCAGGCCTCTATTTCCTCACCTATATGACGGGGATGACTCCTACTTAGAAAAGTGCATGTTTGCATTAGAACAGCCACATAATCGGTGAAAGTGGGTCCCAGGTCAAAGTCATGTGTGCCCCCACTGCATGTAGCGCTGCCGGATTACCCAGCAAGCAGGCTATGTCTGTATGCAGGGCACCGCAATGTACAAAATGATTTTTGAAATAATTTGATATATATAACCAGATTAGTCATCTTGGGTGAAATCAGATCTTCTTTAGACTATTTGACAGCTTAATATCCTTCTAAATTACATATATAAGGAGGCATCATCATCTTTCCAGGACATAGAGGCGTTAAAATCTTGAATTCCACAGGGCACAGTGGCATGTGTCTGTAGTCCCAGCTATTTGGGAGGCTGAGACAGGAGGATCATTTGAGCCCAGGAGGTCGAGGCTGCAGTGAGTTATGATGGTGCCCCTGCAGTCCAACCTGGGTGACGGAGACCCTGTCTCTAAAAAAAATTAATAGTAGTAACAAAAGACTCGAAAAAGTAAAGTGCCCTACTACTTCAGACCAAAACAAAACCCTCTCCTCCTTAGAGCAATAAGGGAAATGGGTCTGGGTCCCAAGTAAATGAGATTTTAGTACAGACGGGGGGAAAGGAGAGGGAGGATGTGTTTGTTTTTATTTCCAGAGTGGGACAGAGGCCTTCCAAAGAATAGCAAGCTGATGCCCCATGGCAGTGGCTAATGTCATTTCTAGATCTTTGAGGCTGCTGCAAAAGCCACAGTGATGCCCAGTCCGGCTTCCACATGTCTTTCCCCTGCTCCCTCACTCCTCTCCCCAGGGACCTTATGTGAATCCTGAGGTTACACTGTGAGGGGTCTCAGTCTAATTAGGGCAGTTTTGTTTGTTTGTTTGTTTTTGTTTTTTGAGATGGAGTCTCACTCTGTTGCCCAGGCTGAAGCATGATCTCAGCTCACTGCAACCTCTGCCTCCTGGGTCCAAGTGATTCTCATGCCTCAGCCTCCCAAGTGGCTGGTATTATCACAGGCGCGCATCACCATGCCAGGCTAATTTTTGTATTTTTAGTGGAGACGGGATTTCGCCGTATTGCCCAGGCTGGTCTCAAACTCCTGACTTCAGGTGATCCGCCCGCCTTGGTCTCCCAAAGTGCTGGGATTACAGGCATGAGCCACCACACTTGGCCCATTAGGGCAATTCTTCCTTCCTCCATGTCTCCCTTTCTTCCTTCCTCTCTTTCTTCCTCCATCCCTTTTTTTGCTCTCTTCTTCCCTTTTTCCTTCCTTCCTTCCTTCCTCCCTCCCTCCCTCCCTCCCTTCCTCCCTGCTGTCTTTCTTTCCCTCTCCCACTTCCTTCCTCCCTCCCTTCCTTCTTCCTCCCTCCCTGCCTTCCTCCCTTTCTTCTTTCTTTCCTCCCTCCCTTCTTCCGTCTCTCTCTCCCTCCCTGCCTTCCTTCCTTCTGTCTAGAGTGCCATCTGTTTGCCATTTACATTCTAGATGTTGATGTTACAACTGTCAGTAAGACAAGCAAGGTTTCACTCTCATGGAGCTTCTCCTCTAACAGGGAGGTGTTGGGGAAGAGGTGGGGAGAGAGACCGTTAGCCAGGAAACATAATTTAAGTCATGTAAGTTACCATAAAAGAGATCATTCAAAATAGTGAAAAAAGACCATTTAAAATAATGGCAAGTGCTATGGAGAAAATAAAACAGAGCAATGAAATACAGGGTGACGGGTTGTGGCATCGGAATAGCATCACTCCAGCAAGGTGATCAGGGAGGGCCTCTCTGAGGAGGTGACATTTGAGCTGAGGCCTGAATGATGACAAGGAGACAGCCATGCAACAATCTAGGGTAAAAAGATTTCCAGCAGAAAGAATAGCAAGCACAAAGACTCTGGGACAGGAACACAGTCACCATGATGGAGGGATGCAGGGAAGGCCTGGGTGGCTGGACCATAGGAAATAGGGGTTGGGGGGACAAATTCAAGGAAAATCTGGGAAGTGGTCCAGCTGTGGTAAGGAGCCCTGACTTTATTCTGCATGCCAAAAGCCACTCGAGGGAGGTTAGGAATTAGGGTAACGCGATGTGAGGTTTTTTTGTTTTTTGTTTTTTTTTTGAGTTGGAATCTCCGTCATCCAGGCTGGAATGCGGTGGTACAATCTTGGCTCACTGCAACCTCCACTTCCTGGGTTCAGGCATTTCTCCTGCCTCAGCCTCCCAAGTAGCTGGGACTACAGGCGCCTGCCACCATGCCCAGCTAATTTTTGTATTTTTGGTAGAGGTGGCGTTTCACCATATTGGCCAGGCTGGTCTTGAACTCCTGACCTCAAATGATCTGCCCACCTTGGCCTCCCAAAGTGCTGGGATTACAGGCAGGAGCCACCGCGCCAAGCCCATGTGAGTTCTTAAAAGAGCTCTCTGATGGCTATGTGGAGAATAGACTGTCGGTGGGGCACGGATAGATGCCTGAGGCCTTTTACCCTTCTGCAGGGACCTGGCTGAGGCATAATGCTAGTAACAGCTATTCATCGGGAAGGGGGTGTTGCGTGACTCAGCAGCCAGGCCTAACCTTCCCTTATAAGGAATGTGGGGGGGTCCTGAGATTTTTAAATTTTCCTTTACAAGTCCAAACAGGTATTCTGGAAGAGCAAGTGACTCTTCTCCAAGTAGTGACTCAGGGACCCAAGATCCTTCTGTCTTGTGCCTCTGCCAGCCTCTGGGGCCCCAGAGTTCATTGCAAGATCCTCTTTAGCCAGCAAGCAGATGGAGAAAGAGCATGGAGAAGGCACACGTGCTTCCTCATTATATGGGCCAGGTTGTGGCACACAACACTTTATATTTCATTGGTGAGAACCAGTCATGTGGCCTCACTGAATGAAGGTGGGCTAGGAAATGTAGTCCCTGGGTGGGCAGCCACTTCCCATCACCGGCTCTGTGGAAAGAGAACACGGGCCTTTGGTGGCCAGCTGGTCATCTCTGTCAGCAAACCTTCTGGAAGGAATGCAAGGCACCCGGGATGACAACTTGGCTTTTGGCCTGAGGAGAGATGAAAGGTGATCCTTAACCAAAATGGGAAGTTGGGGGAGGAGCAGAATTATCCTTGGGGCAGAACCAAGAGTTCCATTTTGCACGCTGTGTGAGCTGTCTGAGAGACATCCGAAAGGAGACACTGGGAGGGAAACTGGATATATGAGACGGGTACAGAGGTGGGGTCCAGACTAAAGACTTAAATGTGCATTTTCCCCTTCACCCAGTGGCTTCTGATCCTGACAGCTCCTCTTACAGTCGTATGGGCCCTTCACTGCCTTTGACCCTGAGTGTTGTATTAATTACACTGCTGTAATTCACTCTCTATTAGAAAGAATGTTTGTAATTCTGTTACTCACTAAATGATAGCTCTGTTACATGCAGCCACTCATTCAACACATAGTTCATTGAGTGTTTACTATGTGCTGGGCACTCACGATTAGCAGGGAAGAAGATCTAGTCTCTGCCTAATTAAGACTGCATTCTAGTAGGAAAAGACAGATAATAACACATTAAAAAGCAAATATGGGCCGGGCGCGGTGGCTCACGCCTGTGAGTAGCTGTTACCAGCACTTTGGGAGGCCGAGGCGGGTGGATCACGAGGTCAGGAGATCAAGACCATCCTGGTTAACACAGTGAAACCCCGTCTTTACTAAAAATACAAAAAAAAAAAAAAAAAAAAAAAATTAGCCGGGCGTGGCAGTGGGCGCCTGTAGTCCCAGCTACTCAGGAGGCTGAGGCAGGAGAATGGTGTGAACCCAGGAGGCGGAGCTTGCAGTGAGCCAAGATCGTGCCACTGCACTCCAGCCTGGGTGACAGAGCAAGACTCCGTCTCAAAAAAAAGAAAAAGAAACAGAAAATATGACTCAGGCATGGTGGCTCACACCTGTAATCCTAGCACTTTGGGAGGCTGAGAAGGGAGGATCACTTGAGGCCAGGAGTTCAAGACCAGCTGAGCAACAAAGTGAGACCCTGTCTCTACAAAAAATTAAAAAGTCAGCCGGGCATGGTGGTGCATGCCTGTAGTCCCAGCTACTCTGGAGGCTGCAGCAGGAGGATTACTTGAGCCCAGGAATTTGAGTCTGCAGTGAGTTATGATTGCGCCACTGCATTCCATCCTGGGTGACAGAGTGAGATCTTGTCTCTAAAAAATTTTTTTAAATTCTTTTGAAAAGTAAATATGGGCTGAGGCAGGCAGATCACTTAAGCTCAGGAGTTTGAGACTAGCCTGGGCAACATGACAAAACCCCATCTCTGCAAAAGATACAAAAAATTAGCCGGGTGTGGTGGTGGGCACCTATAGTCCCAGCTACTAGTGGTGGGGCTGAGGCAGGAGGATCACTGGAGCCCGGGAGGTGGAGGCTGCAGTGAGCTGTGTTCGTGTCACTGCACTCCAGCCTGGGTGACAAAGTGATACCTTACTTCAAAAAGAAAACAAAAAAGAAAGTAAATATGTAGTGAATCAGGTGCCCTAGAGAATAATGGAGCAGGATTAATGAGAAAGTGCCTGGGAAGTCAAGGGTGGAATTAGTAGAAACAGAAAGACATCTATAATAAGGCAACGTTTGAGCAGCAACGTGAAGGAAGTTGAGGGAGCAAAGCATGTGTAGATAATGAGGGAAGAATGTGATGTGCCAGGCGAGGGCACAGCAGGTGCATAGGCCCAGAGGCAGGGGAGTACCCAGCATGTTTCCAAACCACGCAGGGGCCCAGTGTGGCTGCAGTGGGGTGGGAATGAGAGATCCAAATGGGGTTAGGGACTGAGGTCAGAGAGGCAGGGGGTGAATATCATGCAGTAGCCAAAGCAAAGGGGTTTTCTGCAAGACCTTCATGTAACTGGAGAAGGAGGGAGAAAAACAAACCTATTTCCTCGTGCAGAAATCTCTCCAAAGAAAGCAATGCACAATATCAGGAACTTCCTGTGTAGTTTCCAAAATGAAACACCTTCAAAGTGGAGGATTTGCAGCCCAAATAAGAAAGGGTAACTGTCTCATAAGGTGGAGTACAGAATACACAGTCTCTCCTCGTGCAGCAGTTTTCTTCACAGTTAATTGCAGCCACATGTGCGCACGGCGGGGAAGCATTTTTAGCAAGTGCTATCAGAGACCTGGGCAGGCGCTTCCCATCCCTCATGTTCTGAGCAAAACCAACCATGTGATTAGCCCAGGAGGATGGGAACGTAATAGTGCCATAATGATAAATACTCTGTTTTCTCAGTTTCAACTCCAAAATCTGAGCAAGATGCCTTTTATTAGCTTGTTTTGATACATGTCAGAAGCAGCAGGTTTACATCAAGGAAGACACAGTTTCTCATGGTTTCTGTTAGGTTACCTTGGGCGATTCCTCCTGATAGGCCCACTGTAGTGAGGGTCACGAAACAAAAATACCAAGGATGGCGTCTGGGTCTTTTATCGCTGCTCTTGATCACAGCGGGGCTTTGGCGCACCCTGCTCCAGCAATTACCATGAATGTGTGGGCAGGACTTCAGAGTGGCTGCTCGCCAGCTTATCTCATTTAATGCTGACATCCCTGGAACTGGTCCCGTTTTCTGTTTTATACGAGAGGTTGTAGAGTGAATATTGGTGTGGGTTTGGCTCCCAAGCATCTGGCCACTCTTCCTATTTAGGGGAAATTCTTCTGTGGAGTTGGTCTACGGAAGCCAAAGGGAGCTGGATAATCCCTCCCTAGGGCTACGACACAGGCTCAGCCAACTGGATGCACCTGCCCAGGATCAGAACTCTTGAGGGGATGATTCGAAGGCTTGGTGGTGGCAACATCAAGAGTCCGGGAATGGCAGTGCCCAGGCTGCAGTATGGGGAGAGTCAGGAGTCCGTCTCCACCAGATGGCTCCCGGGGCAGACCTGGCCACGTTCTCTAGCTCCTGACCACTTTCTCAGACTGGTTGTCCAGCCTTCCCATCTGTTCTTCAGTCACCCAACAGCCAGCCAGTGGGCTCCGTTTCTGCTTACCTTAACCAGAGACCATTCCTGTTGTCTGTAACCCAGAACCCTGGCTTAATCTTAAGTAATTTGCAGACGCCCACCCCTCTACCCCCCACATTAAAGAACAGAAATTCCTGTTGGCTTACGTTATTATTATTATTATTATTATTATTATTATTTTGAGACAGAGTTTCACTGTCGTCGCCTAGGCTAGAGTGCAATAGCACGATCTCAGCTCACTGCAACCTCTGCCTCCCGGGTTCAAGTGATTCTTCTGCCCCAGCCTCCAGAGTACAGGCGCCACCACCACGCCCAGCTAATTTTGTATTTTTAGTAGAGATGGGGTTTCTCCATGTTGGTCAGGCTGGTCTCGCACTCCTGACCTTAGGTGATCCGCCCGCCTCAGCCTCCCAAAGTGCTGGGATTACAGGCGTAAGCCACCATGCCCGGCCAGCTTACATTATTTTTGTTATCATGTAACTCAAATATGTATATCATCAAACCAAATATAAACTCTTTAGAGGCTTGTAGCTTTTAAGCAGCTATAAAACACAAACATATTTGCAGGCAAAACACAAGCAATACCACAAAGTCAGCAATGTTGAAATTAACAATATTAACTTGATATGACAGATGATACGGTTTTGTGAAACTAAATAGCTGTTCCAAATGGAGATCTGGAACTGACTTGCTGCTGGGTTCCTGTGGTTTTCTTATTACTACGGGCCATTTGACAACGTAACTCTTCCACCTTTCTTCTCCATTCAAACCACTATGCACACTTCACACTGCACGTTACTCACAAATGAAAACTGCTGCTGCTCGTATGTCATTTAGCTAGGACAATTAAAACTGTTCCAGGTGGCCCCAATGCCATTGTAAACACAAAGGCAAAAGCAGAGCCTGAAAGTAGATGAAAAGGTTGTCCAGACTTGAACAAGTCCACTTTTAAAAGAACATCAAAAATATTAATTTTTTAAAACAACTCATAGAAAACCATAATTTCCTAAGAGTACGTTTGTAAACTCCAGCTTCAGAAATCATGAGAAAGTAATTAGGACTCGGTCTTAGAACGCAGTAATTCTCAAACTTCAGCCTGCGTCAGGGTCAAGTGGGGGCTTGCTGAAACACAGGCTGCTGGGTGCCACACCCACTGAGTATGTATGGGATGAGGCCTGAGAATCTGCATTTGCATTTCTGCCATGTCTCCTCCTGGTCAGGAAACCCCATTGTGAGAACCACAGGTATAAGGAATAGGGGATGGACAGAAGTTTTCAAGTAGGGGAAAAGTGGGATTTGTTTTTTGGGGAGGATCATCCACAGAATTACCGGGAATAGAGTGATGCTGTGCATCCAGTGCTGCCAGTTCTGGGCCCAGCCCGCCTTTTGGCCCCTTCTCCCATCACTCCTGAAAGCACCTTCTGCTCCAGCGACATTAGACTGTACTCTCTCATGTGTCCAACATGACAAACCCTTTTATGCCTCTATGCTTTGGTGTATGCAAGGCAGTTCCCTCTACTGGGCATTTCTTCAAAAGGTCTCCTCCTCTTTGAACCCTTCCCTGATTGCTTAAGGCTGAATCTGTGGCTCTGCAACTTTTCTGTCACCCTTCTATTACTACCACAGTTACCAGGCTATACTGTCACCAGAGTTACATTCTTGCCTCCTCCCCTAGATGATAAGGTCCTTGTGTTTGCAGCAGCTAGTGACCAATCCATATCCACTCTCCCCTTGCCTTAACCAGAGAATTTGGATTTCCCAGCTCCCTTGCAGACAGGAGTAGTCATGTGACTAAGTTATGGGTAATGAGATGTGAACAGAAGCTGATGGCTCCAGTTCCCAGGGGCTGGCTCTTCCCTCCTGCCTCCTTATAGTGAGTGGACATACCATGGCCACCTTGCAACTACACAGTGAACTTAAGGATAGAAGATGTGTTAAGGGCTGGGCATGTTGGCTCACACCTGTAATCCCAGCACTTTGGGAGGCCAAGGTATGCAGATCACTGGAGGTCAGGAGTTCGAGACCAGCCTGGCCAACATGGTGAAACCCTGTCCCTACTAAAAATACAAAAATTAGCCAGGTGTGGTGGCGCACACCTATAATCCCAGATACTCAGGTGGCTGAGAAGGGAGAATTGCTTGAACCTGGGAGGCAGAGGTTGCAGTGAGCCAAGATAACACCACTGCACTCCAGCCTGGGTGACAGAGCAAGACTCCACCTCAAAAAAAAAAAAAAAAAAAAGACATGTTAAGGATGGAGCAAAAATATGAGGATACTGAATATTCAGGATGTTGTACGCTCACTGCACCTTTATCCCCAGACTACAGGTTCCCAGAGACTCAAATAAATCCCTTTCTTATTGGAGCCATTGTTTTTTTCCCCCAGTTTCTAATAACATAGTCTTAGGGGCAACACTGTGTTTTATTCACTGCAGAATCCAGTGCCTGGCACAGAGCCTGACCCATAGCAGATGCTTCATGCATGTTTTTGGAAGGAATGAAAGAATGAATCCTTCCTTATTATTTCTGCTGCAAGAGGAATCGGAGCTCACGTATTGGGCCTAAAATTGCTTTCTTGGAGACTCTGGAAAACCACATAAGGCAAACAACAACAACAACAACAAAAAAAAAAACCACCCCAGATCGTTTACATTTTGTTTTAAATTAAAATGTCATAGTTTTAACTTAGACCAGAATAATATTATCCCACCATTGGACAGAAAATAGGTGTTAAATGAAGATGTGCGTCATTACTGCTGAAAAGCCCTCAATAGTTGCTCACGGCTCTTAAAATAAAGTCCCAAATCCCTAGTGTCTTCCGGCTTCTCACTGCTTTTTCTTTCTTTTTAAAGTGGATATAATTGCAGATTCATAGGCGGTTATAATAGATGATACAGAGGGGTCCCATGTACCCTCTGTATCATTTGCCCCAATGGAAACATCTCGCACAACCCTAGTACAACAGCACAAGCAGGATGTTACCATTGACACAATCCACCAATGTTAGTTTTCCCCAGTTTTACTTGAATTCATGTATGTGTATATGCATGTTTGTGCATGTGTGTGTCCTAGTCCTTTTGTGCTGCTATGACAAAATACCTTAGACTGGTAATTTCTTTTTTTTTTTTTTTTTTGAGATGGAGTTTTGCTCTTGTTGCCCAGGTTAGAGTGCAGTGGTGCGATCTTGGCTCACTGCAACCTCCGCCTCCCGGGTTCAAGCCTCTCGAGTAGCTGGGATTAGAGGCGCCCACCACCATGCTTGGCTAATTTTTGTATTTTTAGTAGAGATGGGGTTGCACCATGTTGGCCAGGCTGATCTTGAACTCTTAACCTTAGGTGATCCACCCGCCTTGGCCTCCCAAAGTGCTGGAATTACAGGTGTGAGCCACTGTGCCCGGCCTGACTGGTAATTTCTAAAGAACAGAAATTCATTTCTTACAGTCCTGGAGGCTGAAGTTAAATATCAGGGCTCCAGGCTGGGCATGTTGGCTCACCCCTGTAATCCCAGCACTTTGGGAGGCCGAGGTGGGTGGATCATGAGGTCAGGAGTTCAAGATCAGCCGGGCCAACATGGTGAAACCTCATCTCTACTAAAAATACAAAAATTAGCCAGGCGTGGTGGCGCATGCCTGTAATCTCAGCTACTCAGGAGGCTGAGGCAGGAGAATAGCTTGAACCTGGGAGGCAGATGTTGCAGTGAGCCGAGATCACGCCATTGCACTCCAGCCTGGGACAGAGCGAGATTCTGTCTCAAAAAAAAAAAAAAAAAAATCAGGGCTCTGGCACTGGTGTCTGCTGTGGGCTGCTGTTTCCAAGATGGTACCCTGTTGCTGCATCCCCACACAGCAGAAGGTGGAAGGACAAGAAAGCTGAATTCACTCCTTTAAGCTCTACCACGAGGGCACTGAATCCCATTCGTGAAAAGTGGACTCCTCATGACTCAGTCACCTCCTAAAGTCCCTATCTCTTAATACCATCACCTTGGGGACAAAGTTATTCCCTTATCTTCAGAGGATACGTCCCAAGACCCCCAGAGGGTGCCTGAAACCATGGCAATCAGAACACATTCCTCTTTATGTCTTCCACCCACTAACTAAGCACTTATCATTCACTGTGGCCATAACTTTTGCGGTCTGAGGTGCAAAAGCAAAACTAGCACGAATTTCTTTTTCCTTGTCCACAATTTCATGGGGAGAAAATTTGTTTTTACCATAGATCTTAGCAATTTCAGCATATGATTTTTTTGTTCTTTCTTTATTATGTTGGGAAGTTTCACCTTGTCACTTAAGTGGCTTCTCTTTGGAATATCCAAATTGACAACATCGCTACTCTGGTGCTTAAGGTCGTTATTAAGTAAAATAAGGGTTACTTGAACACAGGCACTGATAGTCAATCTGATAACCCAGATGGCTACTAGATGACTAATGGGCAGGGAGTGTCTGCAGCGTGGATATGCTGGACAAAGGGATTATTCACGTCCTGAGCAGAACGGCACAAAATTCCATCATGCTGCTCAGAACAGCAATCAATTTAAAGGATATGGGATTTTCCATTTAATAGTGACCTTGGGACGTAAATAAGGGGGGTCTACCATATGAATTTTAGAGGAACACACACATTTAGACCATAAGAGTGCATGTGTGTATTTAATTCATGTGTGTAGGCCCATATATCCAATTCCACAGTCAAGACTCAGAACGTTTCCATCACCAAAATCCCTTGGGGTGTCCCTTTGTAACCCCACTCCCCTCCCCACCCACTGTGCCCTCTCTCCTCATCCCAGGCCCCTGACGACCACCAATCTGTTTTCCATTCCTAAATTGTTGCCATTTCAAAATGTTATATGAATGGAATCATACAGTGTGCAACCTTATAGGACTGGCTTCTTTTGCTTGGCCTAATTCCTTGAAGATTCATCCCAGTTGTTACATGCATCAGTAGGCCTTGCCTTTTATGGCGGAGGAATCCTCCATGGGATGGAAGGACCGCAGTTTGTTTAACCACTCACGTGCTCACAGACGCCGGCACCATTTCCACTTGCTGGCTATTGCAAATCAAACTGCTATGAACATTTGTGTACAAGTTTTTATGTGAACATGCCCACTGCTTGCCTTTTTTTCTTTTCCTGAGACAGGGTCTTGCTCTGTTGCGCTGGAGTGCAGTGGCATGATCATAGTTCGCTGCAACCTTTAACTCCTGGGCTCAAGCAATCATCCTACCTCAGCCTCCTGAGTAGTGGTGACTACAGGTGTGTGCCACCACACCTGGCTAATTAAAACAATTTTTTTTTTTTTTTGGTAGAGACAGGGGTCTTGCCATGTTGCCCAGGCTGGTCTCGAATTCCAGGACTCAAGTGATCTTCCTGCCTTGGCCTCCCAAAGTGCTGGGATTGCAGGCATGAGCCAGTGTGCCCAGCGACCCACGAACCTCTTCCTATGACTGGGGAGCTCTCTCCCTTACAAATGCTGCCTACTGAAGACTAAAGCCAGAAAAACTCATTTTCCCGACTTCCCTTACATCTGGGGAGTGTAGGCCCCCCAACCAGACACAGGCATGCAAGATTTTGCACAGAAGTGAGCAGTGTGAGGAAGTAGGCACTCCAGAGGATCCATTTGAAGACAAGGATGAGAGCAGAGGCCACCAGCTTTTGGGGATCAGCAATAATGGGGGTTTGTGTGTCCATGTCGCTGAAGCCGGTGAGCTTCAGGGTCTATACCAGCAGAGTGGTGGCAGTGGAGTCTTTGCTGAAAGTCCTGTGGGCTGGTTTGGGCATTGTTTCTGGTCCCATGGTCCTCCAAACCCAATTCTCTGGACCTTTCAGAGATATAAACTACCTATTAATCTTTTTTTTTTTTTTAAAGGAAGTCTCGCTCTGTTGCCCAGGCTGGAGTGCAGTTGCTCAATCTTGGGTCACTACAACCTCTGCCTCCAGGGTTTAAATGATTCTCATGCCTCAGCCTCCCAAGTAGCTGCGATTATAGGCGCCCACCACCATGCCTGGTCAATTTTTGTATGTTTAGCAGAGACAGGGTTTCACCATGTTGGCCAGGCTGGTCTCGAACTCCTGACATCAAGTGATCCACCCGCCTCGACCTCTCAAAGTACTGGGATTACAGGTGTGAGCCACCCCGCCTGGCCCCTAATTATCTTCTATAAATTTATTTTCTGCCTATATAAGCTGGAGTGGATTCTGCTGTTCACAACTGAGAGCTCTAACCAGCCTCCCTCCATCGCCTCACTTCTGGCCACTCTTACATCCAGTGCTCCTGCTATACAGCACTGCTTTCAGTTTCCTGGAGATACCTTAGGGCATCAGGTGCTTCCCGTGGCACACTGGAGCCTCTTCACTTACCTGCCTCCCTCAGGGAACTGCAGACCTAGTATCTCCAGCCTCTGTCACCCTTCCATTGCCCTCAGTATATGTTCAATCCATCCCCAAATGAACTAATTGCTCGCCTTTATCACTGATGAGATAAGAACAAGCCAGTACAACCATAGCCAGTGCTATTAGGGTTGCCTTCTCACTCTGCACTATAGTCCCCTCATCTATAAATGGAATAACACTTAAATTTTTTTTTTTTTTTGAGACAGAGTTTTTGCTCTGTTGCCCAGGCTGGAGTGCAATGGTGCGATCTCGGCTCACTGCAACCTCCGCCTCCTGGGTTCAAGTGATTCTCCTGCTTCAGCCTCCCAAGTAACTGGGATTACAGGCACCCGCTGCCATGCCCAGCTAATTTTTGTATTTTTAGTAGAGACGGGATTTCACCATGTTGGCCAGGCTGGTCTCGAACTCCTGACCTCAGGTGATCCACCCACCTCAGCCTCCTAAAGAGCTAGGATTACAGGCGTGAGCCACCATGCCTGGCCAGGAATAACACTTCTAAGGGAAGCACAGTTTAAAAGTTAGTGGCGGCCAGGCACAGTGGCTCACACCTGTAATCCCAGCACTTTGCGGGGCTGAGGCTGGTGGATCACATGATGTCAGGAGTTTGGGACCAGCCTGGCCAACATGGTAAAACCCTATTTCTACTAGAAAAAGAAGTATTAGCCAGGCGTGGTGATGCACGCCTGTAACCCCAGCAACTCAGGTGGCTAAGGTGTGAGATTCACTTGAACCCAGGAGACAGAGGTTACAGTGAGCTGAGATCCCGCCACTGTACTCCAGCCTAGGCAAAAGAGCAAGACTCTGTCTCAAAAAAAAAAAAAAAAAAAGAAAGAAAGAAGAGAAAAAAGAAAAGAAAGAAGGAAAAGGAAAAGAAGAGAAAAGAAGAAAAGAAAGAAAAATAGAAAAAGAAATAAAAGGGAAACAGAAAATAGGTTGGGCATGGTGGCTCACGCCTGGAATCCCAATACTTCGGGAGGCCAAGGCAAGAGGATTCTTTGAGCCCAGAAGTTCAAGACCAGACTGAGCAACACTGCAAGACCTCATCTCTACAAGTAAATTTTTTTTTTTTTTTTTTTTTTTTTGAGATGGAGTCTTGCTCTGTCACCCAGGCTGGAGTATAGCGGTGCGATCTCGGCTCACTGCAACCTCCACCTCCCAGATTCAAGCAATTCTCCCACCTTGGCCGCCCAAGTAGCTGGGATTACAGGTGCCCACCACTACGCTCGCTTAATTTTTGTATTTTTAGTAGAGACAGGGTTGCACCATATTGGCCAGACTGGTCTCCAACTCCTGAACTCAGGTGATCTGCCCACCTGGGCCTCCCAAAGTGCTGGGATTACAGGCATGAGCCACCACACCCAGCCTACAAATAATTTTTAAAAATTAGCCAGGTGTAGTGGTGCACACCTGTAGTCCCAGCCACTCAGAAGGCTGAGGCTGGAGGATCACTTGAGCACAGGAGGTCTAGGACGCAGTGAGCCATGGTCGTGCCACTGCATTCCAACTTGGACAACAGAGTGAGACCCTGTCTCAATAAATAAATAAATAAAAGGGGAACTCAAAGAGCTATTAGTATATCCATGCTCATAGAAGCATTATTCACAATAGTCAAAAGGTGGAAGAAAAGCAAATGCTCATTGATAAATGAATGGATAAAAAATTGGTCTATGCATACCATGGAATATTATTCTACCTTAAAAAGGAAGCAAATTCTGACACATGCTACAACATGGATGAACCTTGAGGACATTATGCTAAGTGAAATAAACTAGTCACAAAAAAAGAAAAAACAAATACTGTATATTTCCACATCTATGCAGTACCTAGAGCAGTCAAATTCATAGAGACAGAAAGTAGAATAGTGGTTGCCAGGAGCTGTGGGAAGAGGAAATGGGAAGTTATCATTTAATGGGTACAGAGTTTAGATTTGCAAGATGAAGAAAGATCTGTGGATACATGGTGGTGATGCGGGCATAGCTGGGTGAATGTATTTAATGCCACTGAACTGTACACTGAAAAATGATCAAGATGCTAAATTTGAAGTTATACCTATTTTACTAGAATTTTTTAAATGTTGGTGGTAAACTACAGTTAGTTACCACATCATATTCACCGAAATGGCTAAAAGTAAAAAAGCCTGACAATACCAAGTGTTGACAAACGTGAAGAAATTGGAACTCTCATATACTGTTTGGCACTTTTTATAAACATTTAAAAATTTAAACATACAATTACCATATAACGCCACAAGTCTACAGTGAGATATTTACCCAAGAGAAATGGAATGTTACTAGAAGACTTGTGCACAAATGTCAGAGCAGCTTTACCAGTAAGAGCCAAAAGCTGAAAATAAGTTAAATGTCCATCAACAGGTAAAGAGATAAACGAATTGGGAAATATTCCTACAATGAAATACTACTGAGCAATAAAAGAACTACTGATACACACAAGGGTGAATCTCAAACACACTATACCGGGGGGGGGAAAAAACATATCAGAGGCTATATATTCTAGGATTCCTATTTATTTATTTATTTATTTTTAAGGCAGAGTCTCTGTCTGTTGCCCACGTTGGAGTGCAGTGGTATAATCACAGCTCATTGTAGCCTCAAATGAGCTGCCTCAGCCTCCGGAGTAGCTGAGATGGCAGGTGCACACCACCATGCCCAGCTAATTTTTTGTATTTTTTGTAGAGACAGGGTCTCACTATGTTGCTAGGCTGCTCTCGAACCCGTGGGCTCAAGTGATCCTCCTGCCTCGACCTCCCAATGCACCAGGACTACAGGCATGAGCCACCGTGCCAGGCCCATGCTGTATGATTCCATCTATATCTAGAAATTCTAGAAAAGACAAATCTAGTCTGTGGTGATAGATATTAGACTCTAGAAAAGACAAATCCAATCTGTGGTGATAGATATTAGATCAGTGGTTACTTGGAATAGGGCTTAGGAGAAACAGACTACAAAGATGTGTGGTAGAACTTTATTTATTTATGAGACGGAGCCTCGCTCTGCCGCCCAGGCTGGAGTGCAGTGGTATAATCTCAGCTCACTGTAGCCTCTGCCTCCCAAGTTCAAGCAATTCTCCTGCCTCAGCCTCCCGAGTAGCTGGGACTTCAGGCGCACGCCACCATGCCTGGCTAATTTTTGTATTTTTAGTAGAGATGGGGTTTCGCCATGTTAGCCAGCTGGTTTCCAACTCCTGAACTCAGGTGATCCACTTGCCTTGGCCTCCCAAAGTGCTGGGATTACAGGCATGAGCCACCGCGCCCGGCCTGTTTTTTGTACTCTTAAATGCAGCAGTGAAATAACAGAGAAAAAAAAGGAACCGAAACTGACATTTTTGAGAGCTTTCCTTTCTGTGGGCGCTACCAGAGGGGACATGTGGGTGGTGTGGTGGAGAACGTGCGATTTGTATCTGTGACAACCATTCTGTTACCACCATATGAGAGGCTGGAGATCCCAGGGGGCCTTGCTTGGAACTTTCCCATGTGTGTTATCATTTAACCCTCAACACCCTAAGAAGTGGATTTTTTTTTTTTTTTTTTTTGAGATGGAATCTCACTCTGTCACCCAGGCTGGAGTACAGTGGTGCCATCTTGGCTCACTGCAAACTCTGCCTCCTGGGTTCAAGTGATTCTCCTGCCTCAGTCTCTCAAATAGCTGGGATTACAGGCGTGCACCACCACGCCTGGCTAATTTTTGTATTTTTAGTAGAGATGGGGTTTTCCCATGTTGGCCAGGCTGGTCTCGAACTCCTGACCTCAAGTGATCTGCCCACCTCGGCCTCCCAAAGTGCTGGAATTACAGGCATGAGCCGCTGCGCCCTGTTAGAAGTGGATTTTTATTGCACTCATGTTTACAGTTGAGCAAAGAGGCTCAGATTTGTTAAATTACTTCCCTGTCACTTAGCCAGTAAGTGGTGGAAACAGGACTTGAACCTGAAGGTGTCTCTAGAGTCCATAATCATTTGACTACAAAACTGGACACTGGAATCTTGTATTCATAATCCATGGGTCCTGGCCACCAAAGCCTATTTCCTGTGCTTTACAGTGATCAGGGTCCCCAGGAGAGCCCCCAAATTCTGTGCAACGCCAACCTACATGAGTGAGACATGGGGAAGTCAGTCCATTGTTTAGTACTAGAGTTGCTTAGGCTCTGTTGACTGACTTTTTTTTCTCTTTCTTTCATTATTTGTTTTTATTTAGTTGCGTTCAACACAAATCAATTCCATACCATGAAGGTACTATGAATCAGAGCATAAATACACAAACACAACAGGCAATGAGAAACAGATGCAGGACACCCAGATATGAAGCGGAAGGGAAGGCTCATTCACAACCGCAGTGGCTTGAGATCCGCTGGGTCTGCTTGTTCACATGTTGGCTTCTAGGGATGGCAGAGCTGCCTTTGGTTAGTGAGACCCATTGTGGCCATTTGGATACCGGAACATCTCCGCACGCACGTGTACTCATGTGAACCAAAGGCTTCATGGAGTGTCTATTTCTAACAAGGTTTCTCTGGACTGGGGCCATTGGGAAATATTCACTTTCCAGAATTGAGCCTACTTTAGGCTCAGGACTAACC
Organism: Mandrillus leucophaeus; assembly: GCF_000951045.1. NCBI lineage: Eukaryota > Metazoa > Chordata > Mammalia > Primates > Cercopithecidae > Mandrillus > Mandrillus leucophaeus. The sequence continues at coordinate 342,424 of NW_012104721.1, read as the reverse complement.
CTCTACAGTAACCCTCAGGTTCTAACCTTTGAGGGACAGGACTTGACTCTGTTGCCCAGGCTGAAGTGCAGTGGTGTGATCATGGCTTACTGACTGTAGCCTCGAACTCCTGGGCTCAAGGGATCCTCCCGCCTAAGCTTCTTGAGTAGAAGGGACTACAGGCGCACACCACCATGCGAAGCTAATTTTTAAATTTTTTTGTGGAGATAGGGCCTCCCTATGTTGCCCAGGATGGTCTTGAACTCCTGGGCTCAAGCAATTCTTTTGCCTCAGCCTACCCAAACTCTGGGATTGCAGGTGTGAGCCACTGCGCCCAGCTTCCTTTGAAATATTGACTGCTACGACAGATCTCGAGAATACTGACATCATTCTGGTGGCTGAAGTCTTGTGGCTTGGATTCACATCCTAGCTCAATAAAATCTGTTTGAGAGCCTAGGTGTCCACAAGCCAAAGTCCAGTCCATCCTCAACTCACCAGGTGCACAGGTTGACAACAGTTTTATTGGTCAGGATTCTTTTTCATTCATAAGGAGGCTTTATTAATGCATGGAACTGGCATGTTCAGAGGGAACTTGCTCTAGATGGGGTTCGCTTCTGTCTCCAGGCCTCCGTGCCTCTCTCCCTCTCTCTCCCTTCTGGAGGGCTTTATCTAGCAGTGCCAGGCTAGATGATGTCTAGCCTGGACAATAAGAGATCGTCGGCCAGGCGCGGTGGCTCACGCCTGTAATCTCACGTTTTGGGAGGCCAAGGCAGGCGGATCACCTGAGGTCAGGAGTTCGAGACCAGTCTGACCCACATGAAGAAGCCCTGTCTCTACTAAAAATACAAAATAAGCCAGGCATGGTGGTGCATGCCTGTAATCCCAGCTACTTGGGAGGCTGAGGCAGGAGAATAGCTTGAACCCGGGAGGCAGAGGTTGCGGTGAGTCAAGATCGCGCCATTGCACTCCACCTGGGAAACGAGAGCGAAACTCTGTCTCAAAAAAAAAAAAAAAAAAAAAACATCATCCAGGGAGCACAATGTTGACCACAGGTCCAGGGTGCACACTCTCATCCCACAATGCCTGGAGGAAGAGGAAGAGTCCTTTCCAGGAGCTTATAGAAGATACTTTTTTTTTTTTTTTTTGAGACAGTCTCACTGTATTGCCCAGGCTGGAGCACAGTGGCACGATCTCAGATCACTGCAACCTCTGCCTCCCGGGTTCAAGTAATTCTCCTGCCTCAGCCTCCCGAGTAGCTGGGATTATAGGTGGCGCCACCACACCTGGCTAATTTTTGTATTTTCAATAGAGACGGGGTTTCACCATGTTGGCCAGTCTGGTGTCGAACTCCTGACCTCAAGTGATCTGCCCGCCTCCCAAAGAGCTGAGGTTACAGGTATGAACCACTGCGCCTAGCCAAGACTTTTACTTATGAGCCCAAGAAGCACCTTCTTGGACATCCTTAGCTCTGATTTGGTCACATGAATAGCACTGAGCCAAATGTCTTGGGAGTTAACCCCATTGTTGTGGCCAGTCAGAGCCTGCCCTGCTGGGACCAGGCCTACCGAACCTCATGGTTGAGAATGAGAGAGAATGAATCTCTCTGAGGACAACCAGGGCATTGTTGGCAGAAGATGGGGCCAACCATGGAGAGCCACCAGCGTATTTCCTCCAGAGCTGCATCCTCCTTACCTTGAACTGACCAGCTTACTCCCGAAGTGTATCAAGTCTGGACATTGTTCAGGTCTTAGGTTGTGAAACTCCCTGCCGCATTTGCCACTGCTGATCCTTCTTGAAATTCTCTACTTTAATGGTTCTTGACCCTGGCTGTGTTAATGTGGAGAATTTTGCACTTATCCACGGCCAGGGGGTTCAGATATAATGAGTATGAGATTGGGGTAGGGTTCAGGTCTGTCTGTTCGCTTGCAGAGAGTCCTGGGTGACTTTGATGCAAGTAGCTCCAACTGGGAACCACTAGGCTTCTGTGGCATCACCCTCTCGTGGTCCACTATGCAGGTATTTACTGAGTATGTGCTGGACACTCAGGCAGGTGCTGAGCACTCAGAGATGAACAAAACAAGGTCATTGTGTGTCCAGAGTTTGTTCCTTCTGGTGGGTTTGTGGTTTCGCTGACTTCAAGAATGAAGCTGTGGACCTTTGTGGTGAGTGTTACAGTTCTTTTTTTTTTTTTTGAGACGGAGTCTTGGCTCTGTTGCCCAGGCTGGAGTGCAGTGGCCGGATCTCAGCTCACTGCAAGCTCCGCCTCCCGGGTTCACGCCATTCTCCCGCCTCAGGCTCCCGAGTAGCTGGGGCTACAGGCGCCCGCCACCCCGCCCAGCTAGTTTTTTTTTTTTTTGTAATTTTTAGTAGAGACGGGGTTTCACCGTGTTAGCCAGGATGGTCTCGATCTGCTGACCTCGTGATCCGCCCGTCTCGGCCTCCCAAAGTGCTGGGATTACAGGCTTGAGCCACCGCGCCCGGCCTTGTTACAGTTCTTAAAGGTGGTGTGTCCAGAGTTTCTTCCTTCCGGTGGGTTCGTGGTTTTGCTAACTACAAGAATGAAGCCACGGACCTTCGTGGTGAGCATTACAGCTCTCAAAGGTGGCACCGACCGAAAGAATGAGCAGCAGCAAAATTTATTGTGAAAAGCAAAAGAACAAAGCTTCCACAGAGCGGAAGGGAACCCGAGCTGGTTGCCACTGCTGGGTGCAGTGGCCAGTTTTTATTCCCTTATTTGTCCCTGCCCACATCCTGCTGATTGGTCCATTTTACAGAGTGCTGATTGGTCCATTTTACAAACCTCTAGCTAGCCATAGAGCACTGATTGGTGTATTTTACAATCCTAGTTACAGAGTGCTGATTGGTGCATTTTACAATCCTCTTGTAAGACACAAAAGTTCTCCAAGTCCCCACTTAACCCAGGAATTCCAGCTGACTTCACCTCTCAATTGTTCTTACAAAGCTTTTTTTTTTTTTTTTTTTTGAGACAGGGTCTTGCTTTCTGTCACCCAGGCTTGAGTGCAGCCACACAATCATAGCTCACTGCAGCCTCCAATTGCTGGGCTCCAGCGACCCTCTCGCCTCACCCTTCCGAGTAACTGGGACTACAGGTGCTACAGGTGCATGCCACCATGGCTGGTTAATTTTTATTTTTTAATTTTTTTGTAGAGATAGGGTCTTGCTATGTTGCCCAGGCTGGTCTTGAACTCCTGGGCCCTAGCGATCGTCCTGCCTTAGCCTCCCAAACTGCTGAAATTATAGGTGTGAGCCACCATGCCTGGCCCTTATGAAGCTTATACCATAGTGGGGGATGTTGAGAGAGACAACTAAATAAGTACATGTTCGAAGGGCTTCAGAGAGTGCTGTCAACTATCAGGATAAAGCTGGTAGGAGAAATGGAGAAAGTCAATCAGGATGAAGTGATGGGGGAATGGAGAGCTGTCTTAGATAGGATAATCAACACTGGCTGCCCTGGTCGGCACAGTGGCTCACACCTGCAATCCCAGCACTTTGGGAGGCTGACGCTGGAGGATCACTTGAGCCCAGGAGTTCAAGACCAGCCTGGGCAACATGGTGAGACCTCCATCTCTAATAAAAATACAAAATAAATAAATAGTGGGGCATGGTGGTGTGGCCTTGTAGTCCCAGCTACTTGGGAGGCTGAGGTGAGAAGATCATTTGAGCCTAGGAGGCAAAGAATGCA
>NW_012104721.1:331918-337972 GCF_000951045.1 Mandrillus leucophaeus | reverse complement strand
CAGGATGGTCTCGATCTCCTGACCTCGTGATCCGCCCGTCTCGGCCTCCCAAAGTGCTGGGATTACAGGCTTGAGCCACCGCGCCCGGCCTAGAAACCCCTTCTTTACAAAAGTTTTTAAAAAAATTAGCCAGACATGATGGCTTGCACCAGCTACTCGAGAGGCTGAGGTGGGAGGATCACTTTAATCCAGGAGGTCGAGGCTGCAGTAAGCCATGATTGCACCACTGCATTCCAGCCTGGGTTATAGAGCGAGACTCTGCCTAAAAAAATAATAAAAAATTTAAAAAAAGAATCGGTAATGCATTGGCAGTAGTTGGTGAGGAGTGGGGGAAGTCACAGTGACACTTGGATCTCTAGATTAGATGCCTGGGTAGCGGGTCGTGTTGGTAGCTGAGCTGGAGACACAGGGAGTGGAGGAGATTGACAGAGATGATGCTGGGTGGCTTTGCACAAGTTTTGAGGAACGCACAGGATATACAGAGGGTCCTGCCAGTGTTTGATACCTGAGTCCATAGCTGAGGAGCAGGGGGCCTCGGTTCCACCTGAAAGTAACCAAGATTCCTGCAGGTAGAACGAGAGGAGCTGGGAGAACAGCAGCACTTAGGAGCAGGTGGAGAAACAGCAGCCAGCAAAATTCACAGACATGGACAAGGATGTGAGGAGAACACGAGGCTGCCCCTTGCACTGAGAATGAATCTGGTCTCCTTGCTGCAGCCTGAAGCACTCAGTGGCATCTGGCCATGCCCCCTTTATCTCGACATTGGTCTCCCCGCCCCTTGCCCTTCCTTCTTCAGATCTCTTTTCCTCAGATCTCTCTTTTCCTCACTGTGCTTCCTTCTAGGATCCCGAACTGATGACCACAGCTCTTCCGTAGGGAGCTGCAGCAGCCCCCTAATCAGAGCCCCTGCCCTCAAATACAGGCCTCCCCTCTTTCCCCCATCCTGCTCTTCCTGACTTTGGCAGACACCAAAGCCTGGGTAACAAAGGGTAGACTCAGGCATGGGGCTCAGGGTAGAAGCAGAGAGGAGACTCAGCCTAACACACACAGGCTTTCTGCATCCAAGGCCACTATCTGGGCTTTGAGAAAAGTCTGTGACGTGCAGATGTCTCTCCCAGTCCCGCAGGCACTGGCATGGGACCCTCTCACAAGGGGTCCAGGAAGAAACTAGGATGAGTCGGCTTGTGGGGAAGATGTGGAAGGACTAAAGGGATTGAGGAAGGCCTGTTGCAGGAGAGAAAGAAGAGGTGAATAAGACCAGAAGCTTTGTTTCTGACGGACTGTGGGAGGATGGTACGGTGGTCCAAGCACTGGTGTCAGAGAACACATTCCTGTTAAGGAGCTGGGGAAAGGAATTCACACGAGAACCGCCGCTGAACACTCTGAACATTCTGTGTACTGTCAGGTGGGTATGTCCAGCTTGAACCTAAAAAGAAAGGCATTTCACGTGCCCTTGGCTGGGACCCACGTGCACCGGATGGCCAGCACTAGGGCTGCCTGGCAACGTACCCCTCCCTCCAAGCTCACAGTGCCACAAAGGCCCTGCCAGGCTCTGCTCTCCTCCCACACACCTCTCCAGCCTCACCCTCTCACCACTCCCAGAACCAGCTCTTACACTCCTTAGGGTCCACACATGCCATGCTGTTCTCACTGTCTGCAATAATTTCACCCCATAAAGCACTTCCTCCCTGAGCTTTCTCCTGCCTGCTGTCTGTTCGTCCCCTGACTGATGTTAGCATGGATGAGTATTATTTAATGGGTTGCAAAACATGTTTAGGCATCACACAGTCCTGGATTAGAATTCCAGCTTTCCTCTGCACTCCCTTTAAGACTTCAGCAACCACTGTGTCCATCTTACTATGAGTGAAATGGAGTTTCTTCCAGGGCTATTTGAGGCTCAAATGACTTATATAAAGTGCTCTGCACATAGTAGGTGCTCAATAAACGTTAGCACTCCTTCTCTGCCCTTGAGGCATTCGATTAATGGTTTTCAATTCTAGAGTCACTGAACAGCTACCATTTGTTGGAAGCTACCAAGTGTCTGGTGGCACTGCCTTTTCTCCTCTTCCATGACCACCCTTACTTATCCTGAGTGTAATTCTCTTTTCTTATGCATTGGAACTGATGTGCTGGCCATGCAGAGGAATAGGCAGGACCTGTCATTTACTGGGGGTCCACTCTGTGCCTGATCTGCACAAGGTGTTTTCCAGATAGTCTCTCAGTTAATATTCACAATGACTCTTTGAGGTTGGTTGTATTAATCACTATCTTATATATGAGCAAATTGAGACTCTGAGAAGTTAAATAACCTTGCTGAGATTAAACAGCCAGGACTGATAGAGCCAAGATAGAAATCTGGTCTTCCAGGGCCAGGTGTGGTGGCTCACGGCTGTAATCCCAGCACTTTAGGAAGCCAAGGCAGGCTGATTACCTGAGGCTGGGAGTTCGAGACCAGCCTGACCAACATGGAGAAACCCCGTCTCTACTAAAAATACAAAATTAGCTGGACGTGGTGGCACATACCTGTAATTCCAGTTACTTGGGAGGCTGAGGCAGGAGAATCGCTTGAGCCCGGGAGGCAGAGGTTGTGGTGAGTTAAGATTGCACCATTGCACTCCAGCCTGGGCAACAGGCTGAGCGAAACAGGAAGAGCAAAATTGCTTCTCAAAAAAAAAAAAAGAAAAAGAAAAAAGAAACCCAGTCTTCCAGAGTCCAAAGCCCATGTTCTTTCAAATGGACTCTATTTCCTGTCACAAAGGATACTATATAGTAATAACAGTAATAAAAATAGTTACCACTTAGTGATTACATATGGGCTGGAAACTATTCTAGCTGAATACTTGTGTTAATTTAATTAACCTTTGCAAACATCCCATGCCATCGTTCCTATTATTATCCCATTGTACAGATAACTGAGGTACAGAGGGGTTAAATAACCTGTCTGGGTCACTGAGTTGAATCTGTGTGCATAGAAATTACACAGTCTTCATTCTTTCTTCTTCTTTCAATGAGCATGGTAAGATCCACGCTCACATGAGAGAGAATAAGTGGAAACATTTTACAAACTGTAAAGTGCTTGAGAAATGTTCGCTGTTACGCTGAAAGTTGAGTGAGGGGAAATTCTGAGTGGACTCAGAGTTTGAAAACCAGGGAATGAGAGCACTGTTGGAACTCTATGAGTCCAGGGGAGGCCGTCTCCCCAGGAAGGCAGGGTAGAGTCCGAGAATTACGCAGAGGTCAGAGGAACTTAGAGACTGACATTTGTCACCTGTCCCTGGAGAGCTGCAGAATCATAAGCCCTACAAAGATGATTAGCAGCCCACGAGACCACACACAGCTCTTCCAACCAGCAAACAGAGCTGGCACACTTGCACAATCCCCTGGGAGTGCGTCACCATGATGTCACCTTGTTTATTCCCCGCGTGGAAATCAGGCCCCAGTGGGCCTAATGAACTGCCGGCCACAGACAGCAAAGTGACAATGCTTTGTAACTTATCCTGGTGCTTTAATCTTTGCTCTGATTCTGTGATTTAGAAGCAATTCTGTGTCACTTCCCCTCAATCACTGGCCACGTCACCACATCAGTGCAGGGTGATAATCATTCATGCAGCAAACATGTAGGCACTGAGAGCCTCTTTCCAATCCTGTTCCCCGAGCAGCTGCTCAAGAGGCGTTGATGAATGAATGGCAGGGTCCTCGTTGTTTAAAAACTGAGTCCAGCAGGGAAGGGACACACTGAAGAAACCAAGTTGTACTGGGAGTTTTTATAAACGAGGTTACAGAGAGCCATGGAAGTGTAAGTCTGGGGCCCCCATTCAGTCTTGGGAGGGCAGAGGATGCTTCCCAGAGGAACTAATGTCTAAGCTGAGCCAGCAGGTTAAGTAGGAGTCAGTCGGGTGAAAGAAGGAAAGAACAGCGCAAGTGGTGGCAGCAGACAGCAAAGCCCCAGGAATGGAGATGATCCCAGTTGTCTGGAGGTTAGAGAGCCCGCATCTCAAGGTGAGCAGGAGCTGCTAGGACACATTGCTGGAGGCTGAGGTGAGCTGTTAAGGGTTCTGGGACATTTTGTTTTTGAAGGGCAATGGAGACATTCCAGAATTTTAAGCTGGGAGCAACATCATCAGATCTGTGGGGTGCTTTTGTTTGTTTGTTTGAGACGGAGTCTCGCTCTGTCGCCCAGGCTGGAGTGCAGTGGCACGATCTCGGCTCACTGCAACCTCCACCTCCCAGGTTCAAGTGATTCTCCTGCCTCAGCCTCCTGAGTAGCTGGGATGACAGGCACATGCCAACATGCTCAGTTAATTTTTGTATTTTTAGTAGAGACGGAGTTTCACCATGTTGGTCAGGCTGTCTCAAATTCCTGACCTCGGGTGATCCGCCCACCTCGGCCTCCCAAAGTGCTGGGGTTACAGGCATGAGCCACTTCACCTCGACTGGATGTGTGTATTTTTAGTTTTTAATTTTGTTTTTGTTTTTGAGATGGAATCTTGCCGTGTTGCCCAGGCTGGAGTGCAGTGGCCTGATCTCAGCTCACTGCAACCCCCGCCTCCCAGGTTCAAGTGATTCTCCTGCCTCAGCCTCCCAAATAACTGGGATTACAGTCATGTACCACCACGCCCATCTAATTTTTGTATTCTTAGTAGAGATGGGGTTTCACCATGTTGGCCAGGCTGGTCTTGAACTCCTGATCTCAGGTGATCCACCCGCCTCAGCCTCCCAAAGTGCTGAGATTACAGGTGAGCCACCTTGCCCCGCCTGAGAAATATAATTTACCATTATATTCTTTAATCTCCTCCAAATCCCATTAACCATTGCTCTTAAAGAAAGAGCATTATATTCTTTAATCTCCCCAGATCCCATTAATTATTTAAGAGCAATAATTAATGGGATCTGGGGAGATTAAAGAATATAATGCTAAATATAATTAATTATTTAAGAGCAATAATTAATGGGATCTGGGGAGATTAAAGAATATAATTAATTATTTAAGAGCAATACTTAATGGGATCTGAGGAGATTAAATAATAAATGCTAAATATAATTATTTATTTAAGAGCAATAATTAATGGGATCTGGGGAGATTAAATAATATAATGCTAAAAAGTCAATTATTTTTCATCTTTTTCATAAAAAAAATTTGTCAGAGACCCATCTGCATGTGCTCGGCACTACTCAGCCCTACTCCGTGCTGCTCACGTGAAAGGAGTGATCGCCATCTAGGAGCTTAGTGGGTGATCAATGGCACATTCATTCTTTTAGGAAACACCTAGATGCTTAATAGTAAGCATCTCTCATGTGCCAGGCACTGCACAAGGCCCTGTAAACGAGACGCCAACTCTGCTTGCAAGTGGTACAGTGGAAAGGGCATTGGGCCAGGCAGACATGGGCTCAAACTCCTACCCCAGCACCTCCTGAGAGAACTCCCTCGACCTTTTAGGACCCTGATGTCCTCAGGTGTAACACTGGAATAAAGACACGTGGCTTCCACAGCCCATGTGTGGATGAATGGGGATGCACACAGAAAGCAAGTGCTCAGTACATATGAATTCCTCCCACCCCACCCCAGTTCCTCCACCTTCCAGGTTTTAGCATCTAGATGAAAACCAAATTCTATAAATCAGGTTTAAGAAAACATTCCTGGCTGGGCATGGTGGCTCACGCCTGTAATTCTAGCACTTTGGGACGCTGAGGTGGGTGGATCACTTGAGATTAGGAGTTCGAGACTAGCCTGGCCAATGTGGTGAAACTCCGTCTCTACTAAAAATATGAAAATCATGTGGTGGCACGTGCCTGTAGTCCCAGCTATTTGGGAGGCTGCGGCAGGAGAATCGCTTGAACCCAGGAGGCAGAGGTTGCAGTGAGCTGAGATCACGCCACTGCACTCCAGCCTGGGGGACAAGAATGAAACTCCATCTCAAAACAAAAAAAGAGAAAGAAAACATTCCTGAGTGGAAAGCCCACACAAAGTGGACAGACCTGATGATAATATTTCCACAACACATCTACTGTCATCATTCTGGATGGGCAAGGAGCTGCCCTCTCAGGAAGCTTTTT
>NW_012104721.1:308870-328773 GCF_000951045.1 Mandrillus leucophaeus | reverse complement strand
AGAGAACTCCCTCGACCTTTTAGGACCCTGATGTCCTCAGGTGTAACACTGGAATAAAGACACGTGGCTTCCACAGCCCATGTGTGGATGAATGGGGATGCACACAGAAAGCAAGTGCTCAGTACATATGAATTCCTCCCACCCCACCCCAGTTCCTCCACCTTCCAGGTTTTAGCATCTAGATGAAAACCAAATTCTATAAATCAGGTTTAAGAAAACATTCCTGGCTGGGCATGGTGGCTCACGCCTGTAATTCTAGCACTTTGGGACGCTGAGGTGGGTGGATCACTTGAGATTAGGAGTTCGAGACTAGCCTGGCCAATGTGGTGAAACTCCGTCTCTACTAAAAATATGAAAATCATGTGGTGGCACGTGCCTGTAGTCCCAGCTATTTGGGAGGCTGCGGCAGGAGAATCGCTTGAACCCAGGAGGCAGAGGTTGCAGTGAGCTGAGATCACGCCACTGCACTCCAGCCTGGGGGACAAGAATGAAACTCCATCTCAAAACAAAAAAAGAGAAAGAAAACATTCCTGAGTGGAAAGCCCACACAAAGTGGACAGACCTGATGATAATATTTCCACAACACATCTACTGTCATCATTCTGGATGGGCAAGGAGCTGCCCTCTCAGGAAGCTTTTTTCCTTTAAGGAAACACATTAGCTTACCTGTCAAACTTGTTTTCTTCCCTATGATGCAAGTGATTGCCTCCGCTTCCCAAAGCCTGGAGGCCAATCCACCGCCACTGCTGCCACTGACCGCATGGCCAGTTAGGCTAATCTTCCAGGACTTGCCAAGGTGCGCTCTCCCTGGAGGCCTCCTAGAATCCTTAAAGCGCTAATTCAACATTTCCTCTTGAGCTCTCTTCAAGCCGAATCAGTTGCTTCATTTTCACTTCTTCATAAACACTTAGTTGTTAATAATTTTATTTTTCATTTTCAGCATTTGCTTTTCTCATTTCTTCTCATTTTAATTTACTAATATTTTGACCTTTTAAAAAAGAAATGGATGATGATGCTATTCCTTCTTCTATCCCTTAGAGGACCGTAAATACAGTTTTTTTGTTTTGTTTTGTTTTTTTGAGATAGGCCCTTGCTCTGTTGCCCAGCCTGGAGTGCGGTGGTGCAATCTTGGCTCACTGTAACCGCCACCTCAATGGGCTAAAGCAATTCTCGTGCCTCAGCCTCCTGAGTAGCTGGGACGACAGGGGCCCGCCACCAAACCTGGCTAATTTTTGTATTTTTAGTAGGCATGGGGTTTCACCATGTTAGCCAGGCTGGTCTCGAACTCCTGGCCTCAAGTGATCCACCTGCCTTGGCCTCCCAAAGTGCTGGGATTACAGATGTGAGCCACCACGCTCGACCAAGTCATCTTAAATTCAGGTTGTTGTTTCATTTTCATTTTACCTGGAATGAATTCATCTCTTCTTGATTGTTGATTTTGTTTCATTCTGTATCTTATTATCATTGATTTTCCTAATAGACTTTGGGATTTTGGTTTGCTCAGTCTTCTTGAGGGCACTTTTCCCCTCTTGATCACCGCAGTCTCTCTGCTGCACTCCCTCTTTCCTGTCTAGCAGTTTCTAGCTGCCTCCATCCAGCCCCTCTAGCTCCTAATCCAGAACTGAGTTTCTGTTGGTGCCTGGGCTCTCCACTCATAGAGGGGAAATGCAGTTCCAGGCCCCAAGTCACTGCAAAGACTGGCCCAAGTCTTGGTTTCTCTGTCTCCCAAGAAACATGTTTATAAGCCATAGGTCCAAATAGCTGCCAGCTGCAGATTTCTTAGCTTCCTTTCACAGATGCAAGGTATCTGTGCATGTGTATGTGCGTATTTGAATAAAGAGACCCTTCCCTTTCCTGGCGCAGTGGCTCACACCTGTAATCCCAGCACTTTGGGAGGGCAAAGCGGGTGGATCACCCGAGGTCAGGAGTTCAAGACAAGCCTGACCAACACAGTGAAACCCCATCTCTACTAAAAATACAAAAATTAGCCGGGTGTGGTGGCGGGCATCTGTAATCCCAGCTGTTCAGAAGGCTGAGGCAGGAGAATCACTTGAATCCGGAAGGTGGAGGTTGCAGTGAGCCGAGATCACGCCATCACACTCCAGCCTGGGCGACAAAGCGAGACTCTGTGTCAAGAAAAAAAAAAAAAGAAAGAAAAGGAAAAAGAGACCCTTCCCCAGGCCCCCGTTTGAAGCAGGAGGTCTGAGTTGTTCTTGCACTTTGCTTGGTGCCCTTGCCATGCCTGTCACTGCGTAAAAACCCAATTCCTGCTTCTCCACCCAGAGCCTTGCAGGCCCATTTGCCACTCATGTATCTTTGTTATTACTCCATGGAGATATGTATTACATGTTTCAGTATGGTGGGTTTTTTTTTTTTTTTTTCTGTCTCTTTGTATCATTTATCTGTCATTTCATATATTTGGAAAAGGGAAACCCTCGAAGCATAATCTTAAGAAACTATCTTGCCCTGAGCTTCCCACACGGCCTGCACAGACCTTTGCTAGTGCACATATTACATGGAATTATAACTGTCTACATTGCTGACACCACCAGTTCCCCAGAGCCATGGGTCAGGTGGCAGAGCCAGGATTTGAACCTCAGTCTACTGACACCAAGTCCTCTTACCTAGAACACCAATGGATGAATACAACCATTTACATTTTCCCATCCCTATTGCCTTGCACAAGCTCTGGCATAAAATATGTGCTCAGTTATTATTTGTGGAGTAACTTCAACTTAGACTCCCATTACTGTCTTCTAGATTTACCATAACTCTCTCGTCCTTTTTTTCCCCCTAAATCTAGCACAGTATCCCTCTATTTAGACGTGCAAAGTAAGGGAACTCCTGACTCTCCCTATGCTGGCCTTCCTGTGCCCATAACAAACATCATGACCAAAGAACTCTCTCTCTCACGGGTCTGACCCTTTCTGTACAACCTTTTAAGAAACTGATTTTGAGGCTGGGCACGGTGGGTCACTCCTGAAACCCCAGCACTTTGGGAGGCTGAGGCAGGTGGATCACCTGAGGTCAGGAGTTCGAGACCAGCCTGGCCAACATGGTGAAAAACCGTCTCTACTAAAAATACAAAAAATTAGCTGGGCAGTGGCACATGCCTGGGGATGCAGGAGAATCACTTGAACCTGGAAGGCGGAGGTTGCAGCGAGCCGAGATCGCACCACTGTACTCCAGCAGGGGCAACAAGAGCGAAGCTCCGTCTCAAAAAAAAAAAATAAATAAAAGAAACTGATTTTGATAATCATTTGCCCTCCCAGTGTAGACACAGATTCCTCTTTTGCCAATTGGAAATCCTAAAGCCATCCTCTACCTTTTTTTTTGAGACAGGGTCTACCTGTCACCCATGCTGGAGTGCAGTGGTCTCATCATGGCTCACTGCAGCCTTGACCCCTTGGCCTCAATTATCCTCTTGCCTCAGGCTACTGTGTGGCTGGTACTACAGGCATGTGCCACCATGCCAAGTTGATTTTTAAAAATTTATCTGTAGAGATGAGATCTTACTATTTTGCCCAGGCTGGTCTCAAACTTCTGGGCTCAGGTGATACTCCCACCCTGGCCTCCCAAAGTGCTGGGATTACAGGTGTGAGCCACCACACCCAGTCCCTTAAAGCTTGTGAAAGAAAAAAGATGGGAAAATTGCTAAAGGAAGCTCATGCAGTGGTCTGAAGGAGTGTGATCTGGAATTTTACTTCTCTCTTTAATTTTGGCCTAAAATGTGGAAAACAAACACATCTTGACATAATGCAATTCTGTGATCTTGGGTTATCTATAAGCAGCCTCCAACTAAGAAAATTCACAGTGATTTCCCATAATATTACTTTATATTTCAATAACACTCAACTCATCTCGATTTTATACCAAACCAATTACCTGGGTGTTATCGTTCATTTTTTAACCCATGATGAAACTGAAGCAGAGAGGTTAAGTGACCTGGCGAAAGTCACACAATGGATAAAGGGCAGAGCCTGTACCCAAACCCAGATCTTTCTTTCCATTTCTAAGCTTTCTGTTGCCTAATACATCACTGCTATACACTAATTTTCAAGTGCCAGAAACATGAAGATGACCTTCATAGTTATTTTTGTTTCAATATTATCTTTGAATAATATATAAAGCATTCGCAGGTCACTGACTTTTATTTATTACGTGTCTCTCTGTCTTTCGTTTTGTTTTGTTACTTTTGTTGTTGTTGTTGAGACAGGGTCTAACTCTGTTGCCCAGGCTGGGGTGAAGTGGCATGACCTCAGTTCACTGAAGGCTCAATCTCCCAGGCTCAAGTGATCCTCCAACCTCAGCCTCCCGAGTAGCTTGGACTACAGGTGCACGCCACCATGCCCGGCTAATTTTTTGTACAGACAGGGTCTCACTGTGTTGCCTAGGCTGGTCTTGAAGTCCTGGGCTCAAGTGATCCTCCTGCTGCAGCCTCCCAAAGTGCTGGGATTACAGGTGTGAGCCACGGCGCCCAGCCCCATTCTGTTAAATTTTATAAGTGCAATGCTGTGTGTGCCTCGGAACAGGGACTGCTTTGCATTCCCAGTGCCTTGTGAAGAGCCAGACCCTGACACATGTTTGCAGAGCTCCCAGACCCGTATCCCGAAGGCCACACAACCTGAAGGCTCAGGTTAACCAGCAAGGTTGCGATGTCACGTAATCCTACTCTTTTTCAATAAAGACACCTAGGTAAATGTATAACCAAATTTGATGTAAGTTATATACAAACCTTTTCATATATAAAATACCACAAGTCACACATATTTTTACAATTGCTTTTGAAACTCAGTTTTCCTGAGTTTTAGCCAGGAAAATAGTCATTGTCAGATCACAATTTGTATAAAATGCTTTGTGACTCAGTCAACCACCAGCTGACCTCACGATGCAAACCTTAGTTGGCCTCACCCTTCCTGTGGTTTTTCCACACTGTTTTTGTAGCTTTCATTTAAAATAATATTCAGTTGCGCCTCCAATGAAACCAAGCCTTTGTTCTCTTCCTCCTGTTTTTCCTCCCAAAGAACTGACAATATAAGTCTTTTCTCTGGCTCTGGTTAAGTACAAACCCACGATCAAGTGGACCCAGGGACTCACTGGGTTCCGGGCTCTTACTACCACCACCCTGACAGTCAACCACAAATACCCGTCACCGCCATCCTCGGTATTTCATCATCACAATAGCCACCTCTAGCTGAGCCCTTACTATGAGGCAGGTACTTATTGAGCTTTCCCATGAATCAGGAATTCATGTAATTTTAATTGCCACAACACCACTATGGAGCAAATACTACAACGTTCTTTCAATATATAATGAAATTGAGACTCAAATAAGTTAAGAAAACTTCTCCAAAGCCACAGAGCTACAAGTGGTAAAGGCAGGATTCAACACCAGGTCATTTCCAGTTTCGAATCCTCAGGATACCCCATATTAAACATGCAGTCTATACGTATAACACACACATACAGACATGTGAGAACTGAGTTGCAGCTATTTGATATAAGACCATATTTTAGAGACATTTAAACATTTGTTAACGATGTTATTATGGTTATCTTTTCACCTTCTGGAGTAAATTTTTTTTGTTTTGTTTTGTTTTTTTTTTTTTTTGAGATGGAGTCTTATTTTGTCACCCAGGCTGGAGTGCAGTGGTGTGATCTCAGCGCACTGCAAGCTCTGCCTTCCAGGTTCAAGTGATTCTCCTGCCTCAGTCTCCCAAGTAGCTGGGATTACAGATGTGCACCACCACACCCGGCTAATTTTTCTATTTTTAGTAGAGATTGGGTTTCGCCATGTTAGCCAGGCTGGTCTTGAACTCCTGGCCTCATGTGATCCACCCACCTCAGCCTTTAAAGTGCTGGGATTACAGGCGTGAGCCACCGCACCCGGCCTGGAGTCAATAAAGATTTTTGCTCCATCCAAAACTTTGGTCAGCTCTTGAGAGACTCACAGAGTCCACAGGGTAGGCCTAGGATTCCTGACGAATAAAACAATGCCACCAAATAGCAACATCATTTACAGAACACAGACACGCTACTCCTGGGAAATTCTTCTTTTGTTGTTGGTTTGTTTTGAGACAGGATCTCACTCTGTCACCCAGGCTGGAGTGCAGAGTGAGGACCATGGCTCACTACAGCCTCAACCTCTCAGGCTCAGGTGGTCCTCCCACCTCACACTCCCAGGTAGCTGGGGCTACAGGCGTGCACCATGCTCGGTGAATTTTTTCTACTTTTTTTGTAGAGACAGGGTTCTTGCTCTGTTGCCCAGGCTTGTCTTGAACTTCTGGACTCAATCAATCAGCCCATCTTGGTCTCCCAAAGTGCTGGGAATACAGGTGTGAGCCACTGTACCCAGCTGGGAAATTCTTATTTTAGAAGGAGAAGTACAGAAAAGAGGTGGAGTACGTTTTTATTTTTATTTATTTATTTCATTTTATTATTTTCTTTGGGCCAGATGTTTTCATTTTTATTTTTTGAGACAGAGTTTCACTCTGTCACTTAGGCTGGAGTGCCATGGTACAAATGGCTCACTGCAGCCTGACCTCCTGGGCTCAAGCAATTCTCCTGCCTCAGCCTCCTTGTAGCTGGGACCTGGTGTGTGCATTACCACATCTGGCGAATTTTTAAAAATTTTTGGAGAGATGAAGGTCTCACTTTTTGCCCAGGCTGGTCTCAAACTCCTGGCCTGAAGGGAACTTTCTGCCTCGACCTCCTAAAGTGTGGGATTACAGGTGCGAGCCACTGCGTCTGGCCTAGAGTATGTCTTTAAATTAAGTTTTTTATTCTGAGACCATTGTAGATTCACATGGAGTTGTAATAAATGATAGAGAGTGATCCCATGTCACCTTTACCCAGTTAAAGGTGTAGTAGCTTTACTATGTTACATCCCCACCAACAATGTACAAGGGTTCCACTTACTCCCCATCCTTGTCAACACGTTATCTGTTTTTTTTTTTTTTTTTTTTTTGTCGCCCAGGCTGGAGTCCAGTGGTGCAATCTCAGCTCACTGCAACCTCCACCTCCTGGTTTCAAGTGACTCTCCTGCCTCAGCCACCTGAGTTCCTGGGATTACAGGCATCTGCCACCACACCTGGCTAATTTTTGAATTTTTAGTAGAGATGGGGTTTCACCATGTTGGTCAGGCTGATCTCGAACTCCTGACCTCGTGATCCGCCCGCCTCAGTCTCCCAAAGTGCTGGGATTACAGACGTGAGCGACATGAGCCACTGTGCCTGGCCATCTGTCCTTTTGATTATAGATTTTGATTATAGATCAAAATGGATGCAAATCAATTTTCACACCCCCATAGGTGTAAAGTGGCGTCTTACTGTTGCTTTTATCTGCACTGCCCTGATGGCTAATGATGTTGAGCATCTTTTTATGTGCTTATTGGCCATTTGCATATCTTCTCTGGATGGAGGTAGAAAACTTTTTTTTTTTTTTTTTTTTTTTTGAGATGGGGTTTCATTCTGTAGCCTGGCTGGAGTGCAGTGGCACAACCTCAGGTCACTGCAACCTCTGCCTCCAGGGCTCAAGCAATCCTCTTACCTCTGTCTCCTGAGTAGCTGGGACTACATGCATGTGCCAGCATACTAAGCTAATTTTAATATTTATTTGTAGAGATGGGGTCTCCCCATATTGCCCAGGCTGGTCTCGAACTCCTGCCTTAGCTTCCCAAAGTGTTTGGATTACAGGCGTGAGCCACAGCACCCAACCAAATTCTTTTTAAAGTCTTGAATGTACTTGATGATAAAGTGAATATGACAAGGTATTTCCCACAATTTTATGTTAGAAGAGAAGAAAAATATATGTTTTATACAATTACATACTCATTCATTTTCCAA
This sequence comes from Mandrillus leucophaeus, assembly GCF_000951045.1. Taxonomy (NCBI): domain Eukaryota; kingdom Metazoa; phylum Chordata; class Mammalia; order Primates; family Cercopithecidae; genus Mandrillus; species Mandrillus leucophaeus. Next base: position 320,929 of record NW_012104721.1, on the reverse strand, counting down.
GTACCTATGCTATTCCAGACACCAGGAAATTTAGAGAAGAAGGAGAAACCAGTTAGTCGATTACCAGAAATGGCATCGACAAGATGTTATAGTCAAGTTCTTGGCACTTTTATAAAAGTCTGCTTCTGACTTATCCAAATGGTTCAGCTCCATTCCTGGCAGGGCAGAAAAGGCAATGAGACAAGGTTCCTGATTCCTAGTAGCTTACTGTCTAATGGGAGAGAGAAACACCTAAACATGTCATTGCAGTCACAGATGGTTATCTAGTCACAAAGCTTAGGAGCACAGAGGAGGGAGCAGGTAATTCAGCTAGGCATCTAGGAGGGGCACAGGAGGAGGTGACATTTGAATTTGGTCTTAAGAGATATTTAGACATTTGACAGACGGTGAAAGGAGAAGGACATTCTAGCCATCAGGCATGGCCTGGTCAAGGGCACAGCTGAGGATGTGAGAGCCGAGGGTGAGCAGAGACAGAGGTTGGAGGGGAAGAGTGGAAGGAAGTTGACCAGGTCATGAAGAGCCTCACTAAGGAGCATCCATCTACAGACAGTCTCACTCTGTGCCCAGGCTGGAGTGCTGTGGCATGATCTTGGCTCACTGCAACCTCTACCTGCCGGGTTCAAGTGATTCTCCTGCATCAGCCTCCTGAGTAGCTGGGATTACAGGTGTGTGCCACTGCGCACAGCTAATTTTTAGTAGAGATGAGGTTTCACCATGTTGGCCAGACTTGTCTTGAACTTCTAACCTCAAGTGATCCGTCTGCTTTGGCCTCCAAAGAGATTTTTTTTTTTTTTTTGTAAGCAGAAGAGTGGTGTGGTTCGATCTGAGGTTTAAGAGATCACTCGGAGGCAGCCAGGTGGATGGATTACGGGGTCAGCAGGCCAAAGGGTAAATAACTGTGGCCTTGTGGACCATACAGTCTCTGTCACAACTTCTCAACTCTGCTGCTGTAGTGTGAAAGCAGCCATGAGACAATACTTAAATGAAAGAACCCGGCTGTGTTCTAATACACATGTATGTACAAAGCCAGGGGGTATGGATCTGTCCTGAGGACCATCATTTACTGACTCCTATATTAGACGAAGGTGGGAGTGAAGGCAAGGAGACCACTGACTAGGCAGAAGTTCTCTCATGAATGAAGTAAATCAGAATGGGGTGAGGGAAGGGCGACCGACGCAGAGGGTAGCTTTCAGCCTCAAGAGGAGTCAGGTCCTCTACCTCGGCTGTGCTGGAAAGTGTGACTACACTCCTCACGGCCCAGCTCGCATTTCCTACAAAGTAGGCAGAACACCTAGTTAGGCAAAGAGCATCACTCACGGCCACAGTAGCCATCTGTGACAATCCTGCCAAGGAACTCACACGCCCAGGCAAGGAGAAGCCTAGAAAACAAGGTAGAAAGTCTTGGAAAAGCCTCATTTGGTCTGCGACATAAGAAAACTTGATTCCATGTAATTGACGTACAGAAGAATTGGTTCAATCTCATAGAATCCACAGGGGAGACGTGTGGTTTGTCCCGCACTCCAGGAGCTGGAAAGCAAGAAGCAGGTGCCTCTTCTGGCCTCTCTGGGGCCGCACAGACTCTTTCTCCATCTCTGCTGCAGAATTGGCATCCATGCGTGGCCTGCTTATCAGTCAGTGTGGGGTGGAGACACAGAGAAAGTTCAGGAGTACAGGAGTGGCGCCATAAAAACACGCACTACCGCTACCCTGGAGGGCAGCTGACCGGGCGTCTGGTCCAGCCTCTCTAACAACTCCTGCACCTCTCTGGCCAAGCCCCCTCCCCTCGCTGGGCAAAATAAAGGGAGCAGGTTTGATCACTGGTTCTCAACTGGGATTTCTCCCAAAGTAGTAATGAGGTCGACTCGCAAGCATTTTTGGCTTTCAGAAAGCCATTTAAAATGCTCTTTGCTCTCGGCTACGATTCTGTCAACTCCGGGTAGTAACACTGCTGAGCGCGTGCTGATCCGAAGCTCTGATTGGCTGCTGGTGACATAATAGGAAGGTCAGGAACGATTGGCTGGCAGCTGAGACCGGCTGAGCCACATACCAGGAAGGTGTGCTGGGCGTGAACAGAGTACGCTTAGAGCAGGAACAGAAAGAAGTACCAGTGACAGCCTACCAACATCCTTCAAGCATGGGGGTAGTGGAGGCATGTGTTAAATAACAAAGAATCTTCAAGATAGTGAAAACTATGCACCATCTCTAAGGTCCTCTTTTGTGTAGCTCCTGCCTCCCCCTAGTCCCAGGTGTCCCTCCCAAGAGGGCTGGAGGGCCAGGCCAGACTTGCAGACAAGTGGCTACATGTACCCCCTTCACTCCCAGTTCCCTCCTCTCTGCCCAGACCTGCTCTCTGCAGCCCTGAGGCGGGCAGCTGGTCCACCCTTCTCCCCTGCAGCTCTTTCTAGGCTAAGGACCCAGGTCCCTCCCTGCTTTAGGTGGTCTCAATGTCAGCATCTCAAGCTGCGGCCTCAGACAGCAACAAGTATCCCCATTATGAATTATCTGAGCAGAGCACAGCCACAGTGGGAGGAATAAAAAGAACATGAAACACAAAAGATGCTTCCTTGAACAGGAAGAGTCACTAGGGACGGGGGACTGGCTTACCTGGTGAGTCACCCTGCGTTCCCTCTTCTTGGCTGGCTATCAAAAGAGAAGAGAACACATGCAATAACCTGTGGCCTCCAGGGACAGGCTGGGTGTTTAGAAAGGCCGTGGGTTTGCAGAAGAGAACAGCACAGCACAGTGAGGAGGCTGCTGGAATTTGGGATTCTATGCCTGACCCACGGCAAACCTGCTGGATGACTTTGGGCTCTTTTCAGAGTCTGTTGCCTCATTTGTTTGTTTATTTATTTTTGAGACGGATTATTTATTTATTTTTGAGATGGAGTTTTGCTCTTTGTCGCCTAGGCTGGAGTGCAGTGGTGCGATTTGTTTATTTTTGAGACGATGTTTCACTCTTTGTCGCCCAGGCTGGAGTGCAGTGGCGCGATCTCCGCTCACTGCAACCTCCACCTTCCAGGTTCAAGCAATTCTCCTGTCTCAGCCTCCCAAGTAGCTGGGATTACAGGCCGCCACCACGCCCAGCTAATTTTGTATTTTTAGTAGAGACGGGGTTTCACCATGTTTGCCAGGCTGGTATCAAACTCCTGACCTCAGGTGATCGACCCGCCTCGGCCTCCCAAAGTGCTGGGATTACAGGCTTGAGCCACTGCGCCCGGCCTGTTTATTTATTTTTAATTTTAAAAAAGTTTATATATTTAGGGGGTACAAGTGCATTTTTCTTACATGTGTATATGCATAGTGGTGAAGTCTGGGCTTTTAGTGTACCCATCATCACCCAAATAGTGAACATTGTACCCAATAGGTGATTCTCCAACCCCCTCCCCTCCCACTTTTTATAGTCTCCAGTGTCTGTTTTTCTTTTTCTTTTCTCTTTTCTTTTTTTTTGAGATGGAGTCTCGCTCTGTCACGCAGGCTGAAGTGCAGTGGCACGATCTCAGTTCACTGCAAGCTCCGCCTCCTGGGTTCACACCATTCTCCTGCCTCAGCCTCCCGACTAGCTGGTACTACAGGCGCCCGCCACCATGCCCGGCTAATGTTTTGTATTTTTAGTAAAGATGGGGTTTCACCGTGTAAGCCAGGATGGTCTCGATCTCCTGACCTCATGATCCGCCCACCTCGGCCTCCCAAAGCTCTGAGATTACAGGCGTGTTTTTCTACTCTGTATGTTCACGTGTACCCATTTTTTAGCTGTCACAAGTGAGAACAAGCAGTATCTGGCTGTTTCTGGGTTATTTCACTTAGGATAATGGCCTCCAGTTCCATGTTGCTGCAAAAGACGTGATTTCATTCTTTTTTTATGGCTGAGTAGATCCATGGTGTGTGTGTATCACATTTTCTTTATTCAATCCTTGGTTGATGGACACTGTATCTGTGCTATTGTGAACAGTGCTGTCATAAACATGAGTGCAGATGTCTTTCCCTTTGGGTAGAGACCCAGTAATGGGATTGGAGTCTAATGGTAGTTCTATTTTTAGTTCTTTGAGAAATCTCCATAATGGTTTTCATAGAGTTGTCCTGTCCTTTCATAAGTCTCCTATTCAGGGCGAGGCCCTGTGCCAGAGGCTTTACATACATTGATGCTAATCTTGAGAACCATTCTGCCAAGTAGGGTCTTTATCGTCTCCATGTTAAAGACCAGCAGGCAGGTTCCGAGAGATTAAGTAACTTGCCTACTATCACACAGCTCATACTCCTGATTCAAACTCAGGTCTTTCTTTCTCTCTCTTTTTTTTTTTTTTTTTTGAGATGGAGTCTAGCTCTGTTGCCCAGGTTGGAGTGCAGTGGTGCCATCTCAGCTCACTGCAACCTCCGCCTCCTGGGTACAAGTGAATCTCCTGCCTCATCCTCCCGAGTAGCCGGGATTACAGGCACACACCACCACATCCAGCTAATTTTTATATTTTCAGTAGAGTAGGGGTTTCACCATATAGGCCAGGCTGGTCTCAAACTCCTAACCTCAAGTGATCTACCTGCCTCAGCCTCCTAAAGTGCTTGGATTACAGGTGTGAGCCACCGTCCCTGGCCAAACCCAGGTCTTTCTGATTCCAAAGCCCCCAAGTATGGTTTGTTTTTGATTTGCTTTAGGGAAAAAAAAAAAAAAGCCAGTTAATCACTAGCACTTCCTGAACTATTTTTCTCCCAACATTTTATTTTTAATTTTTTATAAAATTTTAAAAATAGAAGTGGGGTCTCGATATTTTGGCAGGTTGGTCTTGAACTCCTGGTCTCAAACAGTCCTCCTGCCTTGGCTTCCTAAAGTGCTAGGATTACAGGCGTGAGCCACCGTGCCCAGCCCCATACCAACATTTTCTTTGATGACTACCATCACGTACTAGCAAAACATCCAGACCTGTTGGCAAACAAGCAGTAATGGAGACACTTGGAAACTTGACCCTGAGTAGCTTAACAGCTTGTTTTCTCCATGAGCCAGTAGGCTTACAGCTGTGATTTGATTAATTTATAACAGTATGCACATTTAATTAAGCAGAACGTTTCTTGCCCAACCTAGATGCTAAATCCATCAATGTGTTCTGAGCTAAACTGTGGTTCATACAATGAGAAATAGAAAAGTCAGTGTTGGGGGCCAGGTGTGGTAGCTCACGCCTGTAATCCCAGTACTTTGGGAGGCCAAGGCGGGTGGATCACCTGAGGTCAGGAGTTCGAGATCAGCCTGAGCAACATGGAGAAATCCTATCTCTACTAAAAAAATACAAAATTAGCTGGGCGTGGTGGTGCATGCCTGTAGTCCCAGCCACTGGGGAGTCTGAGGCAGGAGAATCGCTTAAACCCAAGAGGCGGAGGTTGCGGTGAGCCATCATGCCATTGCACTCCAGCCTGGGCAACAAGAGCGAAACTCCATTTCAAAAAAAAAGTCAGTGTTGGCCGGGTGCGGTGGCTCATGCCTGTAATCCCAGCACTTTGGGAAGCTGAGGTGGGTGGATCACCTGAGGTCAGGAGTTGGAGAACAGCCTGGCCAACACGGCGAAACCTCATCTTTACTAAAAATACAAAAATTAGCAGGGTGTGTAATCCCAGTTACTTGGGAGCCTGAGGCAGGAGAATCGCTTGAACCCGGGAAGCGGAGGCTGCAGTGAGCCAAGATCATGCGACTGCACTCCAGCCTGGGAGACAGAGCAAGACTCCGTCTCAAAAAAACCAAACCAAACAAACAAAAAAGAAAAGTCAGTGTTTCATCATCTTATGCAAAGGAAGCTATAATTTCCAGGTGTTCTGCCACCTAAAACAGGTTTGAGCACTCTTGTTCTCCGACTCTATGAACGCACACTTTGTGCATAGGAAAACTTCCTGGACAAAACAGAGCCATGGAGAGCTCTCTCAACACCTTAGAACGAAAGTTGCTTTCTTTGCTTCCTTGGGAATCAGAAAGGTGCTCTGGCCCTTTCTGTGGGCACCTGGAAAGTTCTCCATCAAACCAAGCTGACAGGCAGGCTCTCCACCCTGCCAACAAGAGCAGTGACTGAGTGCCAGAGGGACTGTTACCTAGATGGCCAGGCTAGCCCAAGATGGGCAGAAGAGGGAGCACTTTCCGTAAAACAGCCACATGTCACAGGCCCCAGCCACTGCCTGCAATCCCCTGGCTCCCAAGACTGCCCTGGGCCCTACTGCTCTCCCTGGGAGGTTTGTCTTGGTCTGTTTGGGTTGCTATAACAAAATGCCATAGACTGGGTGGCTTATAAACAACAGAAATGTATTCTCAGTCTGGAGGCTGGGAAGTCTGAGATCAACACATTGGCAGATTCAGTGTCTAGTGAGGGCTTTCTGGTTCATAGATGGTCACCTCTCATTGCAACCTCACACAGAAGAAGGAAGAAAGGATCTCCCTGGGTCTTGTTGATAGGGTCCTAATCTGCCCTCATGACCTAATAAACTCGCAAATCCTCATCTTCTAATACCATCACCTTGAAAGCATTTTTTATTTTTTATTTTTTTTTGAGATGGAGTCTTGCTCTGTTACCCACGCTGGAGTGCAGTGGCATGATCTCGGCTTACTGCAATCTCCGCCCCGCCGGGTTCAAGTAATTCGCCTGCCCTCAGCCTCCCAAGTAGCTGGGATTACAGGCGCTTGCCACCGTATCCGGCTAATTTTTGTATTTTTAGTAGAGATGGGGTTTCACCATCTTGGCTAGGCTTGTCTTGAACTCCTGATCTCGTGATCCACCCGTCTCGGCCTCCCAAAGTGCTGGGATTACAGGCATGAGTCACCACGCCTGGCCTTTTTAAATATTAAGATGCATTATTTTTGTCATGAAAGTATTTCAACACAGGAATTTTTTTTTTGGTTGGGGGACACACAAAATTCAGACCATAGCAAGGTTCCAGCCATAAGCCAGAATACCGTCCTTATCACTATCACTGAGTGACCACTGGCCAGCCCCCACGTTTGCCAGGCTTTGGGGTCCTAGTCCCCCTCTTCCTGTCACATTCCCCGCCACCACCCTGGTGATTTCCGAAACCCATGTGAACAACTTACCCTTCAACTATGTCTTTCAGGACAGTGTTACAGTTTCACCAAGGTGGCCAGGACCAAGTTCTGCAGTCATGTCTCCAACACTTGTGTGCACATGGTTATAGATCTAGAGAGATGTGTGTGCTGAGTTTAAATAAAGTCATGCTACTGCGCTGGTGGAAGTAACTTAACTCAGATTCAGATCTAATAACTATTTACTGAGCTAATGTGAGCTAGGTGTGACCATCTCTATCGTCCCATTTGATCCTAAAGATAACCGTTTGCGTAGCATTATTCACAATAGCCAAGATATGGAAACAGCCTAAGCGTCTGTTGACAGATGAACAGATCAAGAAAATGTGGGGTGTGTGTTTATGTATATATACAGCCATGCACTGCATAATGATGTTTCAGTGATGGACCACAGACACAACAGTGGTCCCGTAAGATTATAATACTGTATTCTTACTGAACTGTTTCTTTTTTAAGAGAAGTGTGTGTGTGTAAGATTAGAATTTCAGTGTCCCCATGAAATCAGTACATTCTACACTTGTCTTCCACCTGTTTGCAAATGTTTTTCTTTTGGTTGGTAATTTTTCTAGAAATAGATTTTTTATTTTTTAATTTATTTAATTAATTAATTTATTTTTTGAGACGGAGTTTTGCTCTGTCACCCAGGCTGGAGTTCTGTAGCACGATCTCGGCTCACTGCAAGCTCCGCCTCCCAGGTTCATGCCATTCTCCTGCCTCAGCCTCCTGAGTAGCTGGGACTACAAGCGGCCGCCACCACGCCTGGCTAATTTTTTGTATTTTTTTAGTAGAGACGGGGTTTCACCGTGTTAGCCAGGATGGTCTCGATCTCCTGACCTCATGATCCGCTCACCACGGCCTCCCAAAGTGCTGGGATTACAGCTGTGAGCCACCGTGCCCAGCCATTTTTAAATGTGTTTTTAGAGACAGGGTCTCACCATGTTGCCCAGGCTGGCCCTGAATTCATGAACTGAAGCAATCCTTCTGCTTCGGCCTCCAAAGTAGTGGGACTACAGATGTGGACCACTGTGCCTGACTTACCGTACCTTTGCTATGCGTGGACATGTCTAGACACACAATGCTCACCACTGTGTTACAACTGCCTCGGTATTCAGCACAGTAACCTGCTGTACAGGTTTGTGGCCTCACAGCAGTAAGCCAGCCCATGTAGCCGAGGTGTGCAGTGGTAGGTTACGCCATCTCGGTTTGTGTAAGTGCACTCTGTGATGCTCACATGAGAAGAAAATTGCCTGACAACGCATTTCTCAGAGGGTATCCCTGTCATTAAGTGACACATGACTGCACAGACAGACCATCCAGGACTTAACGCTCTTTCGACTTTATGATGAATGTATGGGGACGCAGCCCTATTGTAAGTCAAGGAGCTTGCAAACATTATTTTACCATAAAAAAGAAAGAAATCTTGCCATTTGCGACAACATGGGTGAAACATTGGAGACGTTATGCTTAGTAAAATAAACCAGATATGGAAAGGCGAAGACTGTGTGATCTCACTTCCATGTGGAATCTGAAAGTATCAAACTCATAAACACAGTAGAATCGTAGTTCCCAGGGTCAGCTGGAATGGGAAGATTTTGGTGAAAGGGTACAAACATTCAGTTCTGGGGATCTACTGTACAGCATGGTGACTACAGTTAAAAATAATGTATTGTCTACTTGAAATTTGCTAAGAGAGTAGCTCCTAAGTGTTCTCACCACACAGACAAAAACAGTAACTATGTGAGGGGACGGGTATGCCAATTAACTTGATTGTGGTGATCTTTTCACAATGTATACATACATCAAATCATGAGATTGTACACCTTAAATACATTTTTTTAATACCTCAATAAAGCTGGAAGAGAAAAAAAGGTAACCATTTGAGCTTTTACTTCTTCATTTAGAGCTAATCTAGCTAAAAAACGGTTTGGGCATTTCCAAAAAGGAGTTGAGGTACTACTAAATGATGTCAGGATTAATGTTTTCACCAACCAAGAAGCAGCATTGAAAAAGTTTCTAATAGCTTCATTGAGATATAATTTACATGCCATAGAATTCAGCCGTTTAAAGTGTACAATTCAGCAGGCCGGGTGCAGTGGCTGATGCCTGTAATCCCAGGTGGATCACTTGCGATCCAGAGTTCGAGACCAGCCTGGCCAACATGGTGAAACTCTGTCTCTACTAAAAATACAAAAATTAGCTGGGTGTGGTGGCGGGCACCTGTAATCCCAGCTACTCAGGAGGTGGAGGCAGGAGAATCGCTTGAACCCAGGAGGCGGAGACTGCAGTGAGCCAAGATCCTGCTACTGCACTCTAGCCTGGGTGAGGGAACGAGACTCCATCTCAAAAAAGAAAAAAAGTGTAAATTCAGTATTTTTATTTATAGAGTTGTGCTGTCTTCATACAGTTTTAGAACACTCCCATTAACCTAAAAAGAAAACTTCCCAATTCTCACCTTTACTCCCAAGCCCCCCATTACCCACCTCCAGCCCTCAGCAGCCACCAATCTACATCCTGCCTCAGTATATCTGGCTATTCCGGCATTTCATGTAAGTGAAATTGTACAGTATGTGGTCTTTTGCGTGAGGCTTCTTCCGCTTGGCATCATGTTTTCCAGGCTCGTCCGTGTCGTAGTCTGCATCAGTATTTCACTCTTTTTTATTGTCGGTTAACAGTCCATTGTCCAGTTCTTGTGTGGACATATATTTTCATTTCTCTTGGGTATATATACCTGGGAGTAGAATTTCTGGGTCACATGAGAACTCTATGGGTTTTTTTTCATTTTTAGAGACAGGGTCTCTTTCTGTCGTCACCCAGGCTGGAGTGCAGTGGTGCGATCACAGCTCACTGCAGTCTCCAACTCCTAGGCTTGTTAAGTGATCCTCCCGCCTCAGCCTCTCAAGTAGCTGGGGCTACAGGCACACACACCAAACCCAGATAATTTTTAAATTTTTTGTAGACACAGGGTCTTGCTATGTTGCCCAGTCTCAAACTCCTGGACTCAAGCAACGGCCCGCCTCCGTGTCCCAGGAACTCTATATTTAACCACTTGAGGAACTGACAGTCTTCCTCGGCAACTGCCCCACTTCACATTCCCACTAGCAGCGCATGAGGGCTCCACTGTCTTCACGTCTTTGTAAAATAACACTTGCTTTTTTGTCCCTTTTTTTTTTTCTCCTTTAATCTCTTTTTTGGAAAAAACATCGGAAAATGCCTATGTGTCTTTTTTATTTAGCCTTCCTAGTGGGTGTGAGGTGGTATCTCGTTGTGATTTGATTTGCATTTCCCTGATGATGAGTGATGTTGAGCACCTTCTCGTGTGTTTATTGGCCATTGGTATATCTTTTTTGGAGAAGTGTGTGTTCAGATCCTTTGCCTATTTTTAATATGGTTGTCTTTATATCCTAGTTATAAGTACCTTATCAGATACATTGATTTACAAATATTTTTTCTCATTCTTTAGGTTAGCCTTTCACTTTTTTGATGGTGTCTGCTATGCCACGGTTTGCATGTTTGTCCCCTCCAAAGCTAATATTGAAATTTGCTGCCCAGCGTTGGAAATGGGGCCCAGTAGGAGGTGTTTGGGTCATGGGGGCAGATCCTAATGAATAGATTAATGCCCTCCCTCAGCGGTGAGTTCTCACTCTATGAGTTCCTGTGAGAGCCTGGCACCCACCTCTGCTGGCTCTCTCTCGGGCCATGTGATCTCTACACACGGGTTCCCCTTCCCCGTCTGCCATGAGTGGGGGCAGCGTGAGGCCCTCACCAGATGTAGATGTCCAATCTTGAACTTTCCAGCCATCAGAATCATGAGCCAAATAAACCTTTACTCTTTATAAATTAAAGGGAGAGCAAAGAGAGGAGGAGGAAGGCGCCAGGTCATGCAGGAAGGAAGAGTGAGAACTCCCTCACCCCACTGAGAATGGTGAAGCTCTTCATGAGGAGCCAGTCCTATGACCAACGCACCTGTCACCGGGCCCCACCTCCCACACTGAGGATCCAAGTTCAACATGAGATTTGGAGGGGACGAATGTCCCAACTGTACAGTCACCATCCATCTCCTGTGGGACCTGACCCTGCTCTCCGTGCTTTCCTCTGATTACCTCTCGGATTTGTTTGTTCTCTTCGTGCTGGTGTCTGTTGTTGGTGTGCCCTTGGCTCTCTTCTCTTTGTACTCCACAGACTTCCTGAGAGAACCTCATTCACTCCCACGGTGTCTTTAATCACCATCTATTAGCTACCAGTGCTCACATTTCCATTTCCAGCTCCAGACCTGGGGAGCCAACTGTTTACTCAACATCTCCCACAGACATTCCAAACGCAGCATGTTCAGACCTGAATTCATCACCATTCTCCTGCTATCCCCAAATATGCTCCTCCTCCTGGATGCCCAGCTGAGGAAACAGGCACACCATTCTCCCATTTGTGCCAGCGGGAGCCTTGGCAAGCCCTTCTCCATAGTCAGTCATCAAGTTGTACTGAGTCCACTTCCTAGACGTCACTTCAATCTGTCCCTTTTGGTCCATTCTCAGTGATCCTGCCCAGGACCACCATCATCTCTCAACTGGATGACTACAGTCTTCCCCTTTCTAGTCTATTCTCCATAGTGTAGCCACACTGATGTTTATAAAATGCAAATCCACTTTTGTCACTTTCCAGCTCAAAAATTCCTGGCTGGCTCTCCATTGCTCTGGGGATAACAATGAACAAACAGACTAACAAGAATCGTAAGACCTTTCGTGATCTGGCCTCAGTCATTTCTCCAGCCTCACAGTGTATGTCTGGCACTTTATTCTTCTTGAGCTAACTTTAGTTCCCTCAGCACACTGTGATCTCTTCATTTAGGGCTTTTGAATATCCACATTCCTATGTCTGGAATACTCTTCCTTCTCCTCTGGCTAACCCCTACTTGATCTTTTTTTTTTTTTTCTTTTTTTTGAGATGCCATTCTCCTGCCTCAGCCTCCAGAGTAGCTGGGACTACAGGCGTCTGCCACCAT
>NW_012104721.1:304763-307230 GCF_000951045.1 Mandrillus leucophaeus | reverse complement strand
GTATCATCTCTTCAGATGTAGCTCATTCTAGGAAGGAATATTCTATGGTCCCACTTCATCTCAGAAGGAACAGAAAAAAGAGAAATGACCCCAGGTGTCTTTAGCTGCATGGCCAGCGATGGCTGAGAATAATCACGGGTCAGATCACCTGGGTCCACATGGGAGAGAGTAACTCACATCCTGCAGGCATGGGCCAAAGATGGGGTGTGATACTGGAAAGTGAATGGATTTTTGAGTCATACAGAACTGAATTCAAATCCCACTATGGGGCTAGATTAACCTCTGTAATCCTATTTTCTTGGTTGTAAAAATTTTTTTTTAAAGTTGGGCCAGGTGTGGTGGCTCACGCCTGTAGTTCCGGCACTTTAAGAGGCCAACGTGGACGGATCACTTGAGCCCAGTAGTTCAAGACCAGCCTAGGCAACATGTTGAAACCCCATCTCTACTAAAAACACAAAAAATTAGCCAGGGGTGGTGATGTGTGCCCATAGTCTCAGTTACTTGGGAGGCTAAGGTGGGAGGACGGCCTGAGTCCAGGAAGTCAAGGCTGCAGTAAGCTGAGCTCGTGCTACTGCACTCTGGCCTGGGTGACAGAATGAGACCCTGTCTCAAAAAAAAAAAAAAAAAAAGTGGGATGTATCTATGTTGTAGGAGTAGGATAAGGATTAAGTGAGGCTGTTTATGTATCACACCTTCCATAAATCATAGGCCTTCTGTAAATCTTAGGTTTTCTCCATTTTTATACTATCTACTAGGTCAAAGTACTTTCACAGATACTGGCCTGTGCCTGTGAAACTTTAGTTTACTCCTTTACTCCTCACCACACGGTTGGAGCTTGGGGCATGGACCTTTCTGTGGGTTCAAGAAGTTCAGTGATTTTTTGGTGGGACAGAGTGCCTGGGTCGATGAGCATCTGCCCTTAGTCTAATGCAGTGTGTCTGATGAGATTCAGTCCTGTGTGTCCTCTAGCTCACTGAGGGTGTTTTGGAGGGACAGGGCTCAGGTGGGACTTGGGGCCTGAAGCCTCACTGTCATGGAGAGCCTCAAAGGAGCAAGGATCCATGATTCAGCTGGAGCTGCAAGCCAGGCCTCTGGCCATGGAGACCCTCAGCAACCCCGAGGGTGCTGGAGAAGAGCTTCTCCTTTCTAAAGTCCTGCTCATGTGCCGGAGTATAAAAGAATCTCACTGAGCACATGGCTATTTTGACTCTCATGTGGGGGTCACTTGGGCTTTGATATTATAGTTGTGATCAGAGGCAGCTCATCGGTGTTGGGCTCTCTTGCATTTATGGTTTTGCCAAACCACTTTTTCTCCAGTCTCCCAGGGACTGATGATTTTGGAGCACAGTGAGGAAACTCAACCATCAGCTTCAAACATCACCTGGCTCAACCATAAAGCCCAACATCACCTGGCTGATCTGTGATGGAGCTGACATGGGGGGTCTGACCATGTGCCTTTGGTCACCAAATCCAAAGCTTTTTCCAGGTCACCTGGCTAACAAAGGGAAATGTTCTGATTAGAAGCCAGGGCAAAGCAACCTGGAGACAAGCTCTCCCTTAGGAATCACACTTTTCATGAGATAGTTGTAAATTCTGAAACAGTGTTTGAAGGAATTCTAGCCACAAATCAGGACGATGTCATTTGCCAGGCATTGTTTAGTCAACTGGTTATTTTTATGAGTATAAGATTCATAACTCCAAGAGACAGTTATCAAATGGCAGTAATATCAACAATAACAGCTACCATTTACTGAGCACCTGTCGTGTGCTCAGCTGTGGGATGGTATAGAGAAACACCTGCCTGTGGTGACTGAGCAGTGGTTCAGAGCACTGAGACTGGATTCAGAACATTCAAACATGGGCTTGAATCCTGGTTCTACCTCTTAACTAGCTGTGTGACTCTGGACAAGTTACTTAACCTCTTTGAGCCTGTTTCCTGATCTGTAAAGTTAGAATAATAATAGTACTTGCCTTATTGGGTTGTGTAAGGATGAATGAGTTAATACAAGAAACATTGCTCCGAATAGTAGGCACTGTCAAATTCTCACTACTCAAAATGTAAAACGTGGAGCCAAGTTTAATAAAAGTTAAAGACTACAATAACCCAATACAGACAGGACCCATAGGGACAGCTTCAGTAGTGGAGATTTGGGCCCCAACCAGGTAAGGAACTCTGCCCAAATGAAGTACAGGCTGAGGGAAATAGGAACACCGAATGGGTAAAGGGAGAAAGATGCCGTATCTACTGTGATATCATAACCTTTTTAAAAAATGAAACAGTGGCTCATGCCTGTAATTCCGGCACTTTGGGAGGCCAAGGAGGGCAGATCACTTGAGTTCCGGAGTTCAAGACCAGCCTGGTCAACATGGTGAAACCCTGTCTCTACTAACAATACAAAAAATTAGCCAGGTGTGGTAGTGTGAGCCTGTAATCCCAGCTACTCAGGAGGCTGAGGTGGGAGAATCG
>NW_012104721.1:303189-304603 GCF_000951045.1 Mandrillus leucophaeus | reverse complement strand
CAAGGAGGGCAGATCACTTGAGTTCAGGAGTTCAAGACCAGCCTGGTCAACATGGTGAAACCCTGTCTCTACTAACAATACAAAAAATTAGCCAGATGTGGTGGTGTGAGCCTGTAATCCCAGCTACTCAGGAGGCTGAGGTGGGAGAATCGCTTGAACCTGGGAGGTGGAGGTTGCAGTGAGCCAAGATCGTGCCACTGCACTCCAGTCTGGGCAACAGAGTAAGACTCTGTCTCAAAAACCAAATCAAACCAAACCAAAACCGAAACAAAAAAGGTAGGCATATTTTCTTCCTTGCGTGGTAATGTGTATATACACACTCGCAGACAGGCACGCGGGTGTCTTTAACCCCTTCCCTTCACCTATTTTCTATAAGGAGAGTGGGTGGTGGTTAACGTTATAGGCTAGTTTCTAAATTATACAATATCCAGTTGGGATTCTAATTAAAAGAGGCATTAACATCACCCAGAGATGAATACAGTAACTGTAGGGACTTGGTTTGCTCTTTCCTGCCAGAAAAGTGAGAACATTTTCTTTTTCTTTTTTTTTTTTTTTGAGGAGGAGGAGTCTTGCTGTGTCCCCCAGGCTGGAGTGCAGTGGTGGAATCATGGCTCACTGCAACTTCCGCCTCCTGGGTTCAAGTGATTCTCCTGCCTCAGCCTCCCAAATAGGTGGGATTACAGGTGCCTGCCACCACCCCTGGCTCATTTGAGAGCATTTTCTTTTGTACGAAGGATAGCTGCCTCATGGTGGGTGGAAGCAGGAAGCTGCTGCTGGTGTATGGAAATTTACATATGATTGAAGGGTGGATCTGGATGCTGTCACCACAGGCAGGTGTTTCTCTGGTAAGCTCAGCCATTCCTCTGTACTCCACTCTCTACTGCTGGGGTAGGAGTCTGCAAACTATGTTGCCCAGCCTTTCTCACCAGCTGGCTTTCTATTAGGTTTTGCTGATTGGAGACCGTGGTGCCAGATCAGAAAGTAGGAGGAAGAGAAGTTCCTGGGTTTGACTCCAACTGCAGCAGCAGTTACTGGTGGTTGTCAAGCAGCATCTGGTTTTTGTTTTTGTTTTTGTTTTGTTTTGTTTTGTTTTGTTTTGAGATGGAGTCTTGCTCTGTCACCAGGCTGGAGTGCAGTGGCGCAATCTTAGCTCACTGCAACCTCCGCCTCCCGGGTTCAAGTGATTCTCCTGCCTCAGCCTCCCAAGTAGCTGGGACTACAGGCACGCGCCACCATGCCCAGCTAATTTTTGTATTTTTAGTAGAGACGGGAGTTCACCATGTTGGCCAGGATGGTCTCGATCTCTTGACCACGTGATCCACCTACGTCGGCCTCCCAAAGTGCTGGGATTACAGGCGCGAGCCACCACGCCCAGACTGTTGTTTTTTCAGTCAGAGTCTCACTCTCTCGCCTG
>NW_012104721.1:300609-302259 GCF_000951045.1 Mandrillus leucophaeus | reverse complement strand
GCCTCAGCCTCTCGAGTAGCTGGGATTACAGGCGTGTGACACCATGCCAGGGTAATTTTTGTATTTTTAGTAGAGATGGGGTTTTACCATGTTGGCCAGGCTGGTCTCGAACTCCTGACCTCCTGATCCACCCACCTCAGCCTCCCAAAGTGCCGGGATTACAGGCGTGAGCCACTGTGGCCAGCCCCTTCTATTTATTATACTTAGGGTTGTTTCCATTTTTCCTGACTAGGTTGTGCAGTGGCATAATCACAGCTCACTGCAGCTTCAACCTTCTAGGCTCAAGCAATCCTCCCACCTCAACCTCCTGAGTAGCTGGGGCTACAGGTGTGTGCTACCACATTTTAAAGTTTTTGTAGAGATGTGGAGGTCTCACTATGTTGCCTAAGCTGGTCTCAAACTCCTGGGCTCAAGCGATTCTCCCACCTCAGCCTCCCAAAGTGCTGGGATGACACATGTGAGCCACCACGCCTGGACAACTCAATGACTTTAAATGACAATGATCATTTTCTTATTCTCCCTCAGACTTCCAAAAGCTGACTGGGCTTGGCTAGGCAGGTCCTGTTGGGCTCTCTTGTTCTGTCACAATCAGAATGGCTGGGGCTGGAGTTATTTTAAAGCCTTGCTCACTCACTTGTCTGGTAACTGATGCTAGACATCAGCCAGAACACCTACATGTGGCCTCTCCCAGTGGCCTGGGCGCCCTCACAACATGGTGGCTGGGTTCCAAGCCAAGTGTCCTGAGAGGGAGCTGGGTGGAAGTTGTGTCACCTTTTAGGACCTAGCCTTGGAAGTCACAGAGATCTCATCTGTTATATTCTATCTGTGAGAAGCAAGTCACTAAGGCCTGCCCATATTCAAGGAGGGAAAATGAATGCTACTGCTAGGAGGAGGGCCAAAGAATTTGTGAACATATTTTGAAACCACTATAGGGAACATCTCCAGCAACACAGCAGCAGGTGTGGGCTTGTAACTTCCAGCTCAGGGCTGCTAACAGCATCCTGATGTGCAGATTCTCCGCACATCATCCCTTCTTCCTCCTCCAGGGTACCCCTTCTTTTTTGTTTCCCAGGCCTCCCAACATCTTTGTAACAAATTCCCTACATTAAATTCCTTCTGTTTGATATACTTAGGGTTGTTTCCATTTTCTTGGCTAGACTGACTAATATATGAGGGACTATCCCATGCCATCTAAACTCACCATCTGAACTGGATAGCAGAGATACTATCATGACGTGCCAAGAATCACGTTAGGTGATCTACATGTTATGTCATTTAATTCTAACACCAAACCTGACACATGGGTATAAGAATACCTACATCATGGACATAGAAACTGAGTTTCAGAAGGGTTAAGCAACTTGACCAAGGACACAACTGGAAAGAGTTGAGAACCAATTCTAGGTGTGACACCAAAATACATTTCTTTCTTGGGCCTTCTGGAATGAGAAGAGCTACTTACTCCCAAAGAGTTCCACTTTCCTCAGAGAAAGTCTTACGTCTCCTCCTTATATGCCTTTTTGACGAATCACCTTAGATTGAGGAAAAGGAAGAATGCATCTACGGGCGGTGGAACACAAAGACACAAGTATTCATCATTTGTGAAAGCTGCAGGCTGTGTTAGAAAAGGCACTACACCAGAGGCTGGAG
>NW_012104721.1:293079-296354 GCF_000951045.1 Mandrillus leucophaeus | reverse complement strand
TCAATAGTAAACAAAAAATAAGTAGACAAGGGATTGTTCAAATGTACAAGAGACCCTACAGGACTGCACTAGAATACTTGGCAATGGAAATACAGTGTGAGGTGGGACAAAGACAATCTGAAGGAAAAAAAGACAAGCTGAGGTTCAATCAAATAGATTCATATGGCTTGTAAGGTGGATGAGGTGGGAAGAGGCGGTTGCTTCCCAACAGCCCTTCCTCCTCAATTGCCCATTTAAGTATCTACTCCTTCTCTGAAGCCTGTGAGCCCAAGGGGAGGGAAGTTACCTCTTGGGCTGAGGCCGGTGGCTCAGGCCTGAGCCTATCAGCTTAGTTCCATCCTTTGTCCATTTATGGGCTCTGGGATGGGCATGTCACCCAATCAGTGTCCATGAAACCAAACAGAGGCTTGCTAGGGGCTGTTGGGAAAGTTTCCTGCTTTTCTAAGAGGCCATCTGAAAGGAGTCTTCTCTGTGGCTCCCAGTTGTGATTTGGAAGCACATAGCCCTTGAAGCTGCTCTCATGACAGACTAAAACCAGCCTCAGCACGATGCTAACACTGCAGAGGGCAGAGGGCAGAGAGATGGAGAGAAACTGGGGCTCATGATTCTGTCCTTTGCTGTTCAAGGCACTCTGTGGTGGGCTTCCTGTTGCCCAAATATGTCCTAACTGTTACAATAAGGTAGGCTCTGCAAGATGTCTGTCCCAGGCTCCTTACCCAAGTCGCTCCCATACACTTTAGTGGAGAACAAAGAAAAACACAAAAAGCCTAGATCCAGGGAAATGTTGATGTGACACTTGCAAGTCCTTGTTGGAAAAAAAACAAGTGAACAGGATGGAGACTAGAGACATAACAAGCCAGGCAGAGAAAGCCACGCTTCCCCACCCTGTACGTTTCCTGGGCTGCGTGTTCACAGCATACATGCAATTTGTCATATCTGACTCTCATGTACCTACAGAATGCAGGCCACAGGCAAAGCTATTCTGCAGGACCCACGTGGCTTTGAACATGGAGAGGGTTCTTTTCTTCTGATGCTAAGCCTTCTAACATATTTGGGTCCCAACTGGGTAAATGTCTGATGCACACATTTAAAAAACCAAGTATTAGACAAACCAGTGTATTTCGAATTCAAGCAATGGGTCAAAGTAACAAACACTGTTCTGTCAAAAAGGATCACTTTATTCATCTATACATAACATATATAAAAGTAAGCAAAATCAGGATGTTTTCCTCAGCCACCCTTTCCACATTTTGTGCAGTTTTAGTGAACTATAAATCACTGACTTCTTCATGCCTAAAAGAGAAAAGATGAGAAAGTAAGAAAACGGAGGCTTGTTGAGAAGACGCTCAGTTTCAGTGACATCCTGAGCAGAGACGTGTCTTTGGAGGAGGGCAGTGAGGGCTGGCCAGTGGCTCTAGGAGACCAGGGAGCTGAAGGTGATGAAAGGTCACTGTCATCAATGTAGGGGGAAATGATTCTGATTTCAGCATTTTCCGATTTAGGGATATGGATGCCAACGGTTCCTAAGTTATTGGGATAAGTGATCCTTTTGAGTTATGAACATATTGGCAACCTCTGAATTTAGCTCTTTCAAAAAGACAGGACAAGGATAAGACTCTGTATGCCACTGGGTCCCCGTTCTCTCTCTCTCAGGCCTAAATTCCAATCCCCAGCTCACTGTCTCTCTGTTACTGTGAAAGCCACCTGTCTGCCTATGACAAATGCTGTTCCCATCACTTTCTGCCTCGTTGACTTGGAACCCCTGTTTAGATTTCTTCTCTAGGAAGTGCTTCCCTGGACCCACAGGGTGGCCCCACAGCATCTGTGCTCACTCGACACACTGTGCAGTATGTGTGGGCTGATTCACCCATGCCTCTGCCCGGACTGGGAGCTTCCTGAGGACAGGGACCTTGTCCTATTCACCTAGGTGGCCCTGTCACCTAGTACAGGACCCAGAACACAGCAGGTGCTCTGTAAAAGCTTTTGAAATGACAGCACAAATGTGCCTCATTTGGACAGCTGGCCCCCCAGCACCCCCATCTACTTAGTCACGAGTGTGTGATGAAACTGGAGAAAGGCTCTCCGGCGGCATAGGGGAAAGAAGTAAAATGGGATAAAATAAATGGGTGTTATTTGTCAGATCTAAGAGTATCCTATTTGTGGAAGTTATTATGGACTCGACTTCCTTTGTGTTGAGGGTGAGATCATTCAGTTTGTGTTTCAGGGTGTGGCCCAAAGATACGAACAGTCTTTTTCACTGTGAGACACAAAAAACTGTGATCTGTGCTATGTGTGTGAAGTGCACACCCCTGGCAGTGCACTTCGGTGAGCGTGCTGACAAGGTAACAGGTTTCGCTCTGGACATGCCTAGCACTGGGTTTGAGTGATGGCTTGAAAATATCTGGCCCTATTACCTGTAAACCGCCTAGTCCACTTAGAGCCTTGGAAAAGACGACTGCAGACAGTGGCAGGGGAGCAGTAAAATCATTAATGAATACTTCTAGATACTCTAGCTTTGTCTGTCTAACAGCTGACTACTTGCAAACCAACATAACCTAGCCAACAAACTCAGAGTTCCTTTCCCTGCCTCCACCCCTTTAAATTTTCTCCCTGGAGCAACCACTCTGGTAAACCCCACCCACTTGAGCATTGAGACTAGAAGCTTATTACATAAGGTGCTTTTTAAAATTCCAGCCAGAACCAACCAAAAGACCAAGCGGAATACAGGTAGTTGTACATGGAAAGGTTCACAGAGCAACTCCAGGGCACTGAGTCACAGCTAGAGGAGGATGCATGGGCCATAATTCCCAGCTCAACTTCAAAAAGAGTTCCTTGGAGCTTAAACATTTAAGGTAAATACATAAAGTAGAAGAGTGTCACCATGTAGTCATTTTTTTTTTGCTGCTAGTGGACAGAATCTCCCTTGACTAAAACATTCTCCCTTTTATGGTTCTGCCAGTGAGACATTTTCAGAAAGACTGCAGCAGGGAAATCTGTTAGAAAGAGCACTAGAATCGGAGTCAAGAGACCTGGACTCTAGTCCCAGGTGGGCCACAAACTAATGGTGGCCATTCCCCGGGCCTCAGTTTCCTTATCTGTAAAATGACGGTTGGAACAGATGAGGGGTTCTCTAACAAGGGGTCCATAGATAAGTCTGAGTGTCTGTGAACTCCCTAACGCTGCAGGAAAATCTGCTGTGTGTGTGCATATGTGCACTTCTGTGCAGGGCATCCAGAGTTCTAGTCAGATTTTCAGAGGGATCCTGGACTTGCAAA
>NW_012104721.1:288864-292252 GCF_000951045.1 Mandrillus leucophaeus | reverse complement strand
GAAATGACAAGTCACAGAGTAAGGGATTTTGGCATCACATGTATCCAACAATGGAGTTGTGCCCCGACTACAGAAAGAATTCAGTAAGCAAAACAGACAACTCAGTAGGAAAATGAGCAAAAGACTAGAATAGATGCTTCACAAAAGAGCATATCCAAATAAACAAAATGAAAAATGCTCAACTTCCTCAGTCATGAGGAAAATGTGAATTAAAAGCCCAATAGGTACCACTAGTCACTCACTAGAGCGCCTAAAATGAAAAAGACCTATACAAGTATTCAGGGAGGTGCTGTAACAGAAACTCTGCTAGTGCCAGTATAAATGTGGACAATTGTTTAGCAGTTTCTACTAAGGCTGAACAGTCACATGCTTTATCACCCAGGAATTCTACCCCTCGGTACATACCTGACAGGAATGCATACATACACCCACCAAAAGACAGGTACAAAAATATCCACAGCAGCACTACTTGTAATAGTCCCAAGCGGGAAGAACCCAAGTAGCCATCAATAGTAGAATGGATAAATTGCAGTATATTCACACAGCAGAACAGTGCACTGAGCAGAAATGAACCACTGCTACTCCCAACACGGTGGATCTCACTATGTTATAAATGAACAGGGAAAGACACAAGAGGACATGCTTATACATGGTTCAAAAATGGGTAAAACAGAACCGTGGCACTGGGAGTCAGGCTGGTGCTTACTCTCGGAGAAGCAATGTCTGTGACAGGCGTGAGGGGCACTGGGGACTGGCATGACTGTATTTCTTCACCTGGGCACTAGGTCTATGAGGTGTTCCCTTTGTGAAAATTCATCAGATTTATGATTTTTGCACTTTTCTGTATATATGGACATATTTCCGACTACCAGAAAATTTAGAATCTTTCATTTATTCAGTCACACATAGAACAAATATTTATTGAGCACCTATATAAGCAAGACACTGAACTAGTTGCTAGGGATACTGGTATGGACAACAGCTACGGTCTCCGCCCTCACAGAGTCCACAATCCACAGACTTCTACTCGGTCTACCTTAAGCTTACTTTCTTCAATTTTTTTTTTTTTTTAAAAGAGACAGGGTCTCACTCTGTCCCCTAGGTTGGAGTGCAGAGGCATAATCAAAGCTCACTGGAGCCTCGACCTTCTGGGCTTGAGAGATCCTTTCTCCTCATTTTCCTGAGTAGCTGGGGCTACAGGTACGTGCCACCATGCCTAGCTCATTTTATTTTATTTTTATAGAGATGGGGTCTTGCTTTGTTGCCCAGGCTGGTGTTGAACCCTTGGCCTCAAGCCATCCTCCCACCTTAGCCTCCCAAAGTGCTAGGATTACAGGTGTGAGCCACTGTGCCCACATTACATTAAGCTTACTCTTTCTACAGGAAAGGATGATGATTTAAGAATTCTGCTCACTCCCTCCCCAATGGATAAAGGCGCAACATCTCTTTAGATGCATCCCCTGTAGAGAGATCCTTATTTACCTAAAACTAGTCATTATGAATTCTGGTTAGTATCTAAAGTCAGGCTTTTGTTTTAGAAGCATGCAGAAAACTATGTCACTATATGGCTCCTAAGGTTTCTCTTCTATTTCCAGCTTGTTTCACATGACCTACAGCAAAGTTAATACACATGTAAGACTGTGAACTCCCTGTGTGATCTTAAAACAGATGGGTCTACTGACAGACAAACTCTCCAGGGAACAATGTGAGGTAGAAATACGGCTAGGCTGTGAAAGATCTCTACCCTTCCATAATTTTACGTTTCAGACTTTCGATAAAATTAGTATCCCCAAAACAACCTTCCAATTCATTTCCAACCATAAGCAGATATACCTACAAAGAAAATCTCTTCTGAGGCAAAAGTACAACTTATTTTAAGAACTTGTAGGCTGAAGTGATAAGCAAATCAGCATCAGAGCACGAGTGTTCTTCTAATTAAAATATATAGGCACCAACAAACGGAAGAAATGCTTCAGTTATAAGAAATCAGGAGCAGAGGATGATGACTAATCCGTTCTACTGTGTTCCCGGAAAAGGCTGGTAAGGAACAACTGAGGCATGCCTTTTAGGAGCAAGACTGAACCTGTGTTGTTAATTTAGTTTAGCTGAATCTTTTGAAGCTAGAGAGGTAAACAGGTATTTGTCCCCAGAGTTAATTCTGATTGACCACAAAGTCAGGTGGGAAAAAATAAGATTTAAAAATTAAACTCATCGTCCTCACCCAACCTCCCTCTCTGCTCAGGGAATGAATGGCTCTACTGCTTCACAGGCCCAAAACCTGGGAGTTAGTTCTGACTCCTCCTTCATGTCCCATATCCCTTTAGTCACCAAGACCCAGTCGTGTTCCCTTCTAAACACGGCGAATCTTTCCTGTCTGAACTGCAATGACCTGCGTTCAGGCTGCTGTAACTCCTCAGCTGACTGGCTGCGGCCATATCTACTCAGTCTCCCTAGCAACAGCTTTACTGTCCTTCCATTTGATCTCCATACTCTAACTATACTAGTCTTTCTGCAGTCCTATGGTGACTTCCCTCTGCCCTCAAAAGAAACTCTGAACTCCTTAAAGACATGGCTTTTAAAGTCTTTGTTTGGCCCCTGCTTCTCTCTCCATCTGATCACTAAACTCCCCCATTTCTCACCTACCTGTTCCCATACCAGAGTACTCAGACAGTTCCACTTCTCTCCACTCGGGTTAGATACCTTATAAAAGGCTGCTGCTAGAATATGCAGTTTGCTTAGCTGGTCTGTTGTTGCCAGTTTGAGATGTGAGGTCACCTGTTGCTACCATGAAAGGAGGAGCAGGCAAGTTTTAGGAGGCTAAATAATCTTTTGGTACTCCTAAGCCGGCTGGCTTCAGTTGGTGATCTGATGAGAATGATCTTATTCTACTAGCAGCACAGTCTAAGGGAAATTACAATGATTTGCTAAATAATCAACTCCCAGGCTAAAGGAAAAGAAAAACAGTGTTCGGTTTTGGAAGCAATTCTCTACTTATATTTGAACAGGAGTGTATGTGATGGTCAGGGAATTTCAAGGGAACTAGTAAGGACAGAGCATCAGTCAGACTGCATTGAGGACATAGTGCCATTGTTATCCAACACTGTTTACTAGGCAGGGCAGTCCTCCAAGCTGGTTATAGATGCCTGGCTTCCATGTTTTGTAGGAGTAGAGTGAAATTTAGATCTACTTTCATCTAAATTTATAAAGCACCTCTGGATAACACCCTGGATGCTCTCATGTAAGCCTTGGAACACCTTGTGAGTTGGGTATTAGTATTCCCACCACCTCACAGAAGAGAGAATACCATACCATAGTCATAGAGTGAAGAAACGAATAATCAGAACCCCAAAACCCTATCCTCTGACTCCAAGCTTAGCTCCTTCACTAA
>NW_012104721.1:284635-288071 GCF_000951045.1 Mandrillus leucophaeus | reverse complement strand
AAAAAAAAAAAAAAAAAAAAAGAACTCAACCCCATTTACAACTGCCACAAAAAGGAATACAGCTAACCAGGGAGGTAAAAGATCTCTTCAAGGAGAACTACAAAACACTGCTCAAAGAAATCAGAGATGATGCCAACAAATGGAAAACTATTCCATGCTCATAGATAGAATTACTACTGTTAAAATGGTCATACTGCCTAAAGCAATTTACAGATTCAATGCTACTCCTATTAAACTACCAATGACATTCTTCACAGAACTAGAAAAAAACTATTTAAAAATTCATATGGAACTAAAAAAGCCCGAATAGCCAAGGCAATCCTAAGCAAAAAGAACAAAGCTGGAGGCCTCATGCTACCCGACTTCAAACTATAACTACAGGGCTACAGTTACCAAAACAGCATGGTACTGGTAGCAAAACACATAGACCAATGGAACAGAACAGAAACCCAGAAATAAGGTTGCACAACTATAATCACCTGATCTTTGACAAAGCAGGCAAAAACAAGCAATGGGGAAAGAACTCCCTATTCAATAAATGTTGCTTGGATAACTGGTTAGCCATATGCCGAAGATTGAAACTGGACCCCTTCCTTGTACCATATACAAAAATTAAGTCAAGATGGATTAAAGACTTAAATGGAAAGCTATAAAAACCCTGGAAGACAACTTAGGCAATACCATTCTGGACAGAAGAATGGGAAGATTTCATGACAAAGATGCCAAAAGCAATTACAACAAAAGCAAACATTTAAAATGGGATCTAATTAAACTAAAGAGCTTCTGCACAGCAAAAGAACAAGACAGCGAAGAACAGACTGAACAGACAACCTACAAAATGGGAGAAAATTTTGCAAACTATGCGTCTGACAAAGGCCTTATATCCAGCATCTATAAGGAACCTAAACAAATTTATAAGAAAAAAAAGACCCCATTAAGAAGTGGGCAAAGGACACGAACAGCCACTTTTCAAAGAAAGACATACATGCAGCCAACAATCACAGGAAAAAAAGCTCAACATGACTGATAACTAGAGGAATGCAAATCAAAATCACAATGAGATTCCATCTCACAGCAGTCAGAATGACTGTTATTAAGTCAAGAAACAACAGATGCTAGTGAGGTTGTAGAGAAAAAGGAATGTTTATACACTGCTGGCAGGGGTGTAAATTAGTTCAACCATTGTGGAAGACAATGTACCAATTCCTCAAAAACCTAAAAAGAGAACTGCCATTTGATCCAGCAATCCCATTACTGGAGTACACACCCAAAGGAGTATAAATCATTCTATCACAAAGACACAAGCATGTGTGGATTCACTGCAGCACTATTCACAATAGCAAAGACATGGAATCAACCTAAATGCCCATGAATGGATGTGGTACACATACACCATGGAATATTACGCAGCCATAATGAAAAAGAGATCGTGTCCTTTGCAGGGATATAGATGGAGGTGGAGGCCATTATCCTCAGCAAACTAATGCAGCAACAGAAAACCAAATGCTGCATATTCTCACTTACAAGTGGGAGTTAAATGATGAGAACACATAGACACATAGAAGGGAACAACAGACAGACACTGGGACCTACTGATGGGTGGAGGATGGGAGGAGTGAGAGGATCAGAAAAAATAACTAATGGGTACTAACTAGGCTCAATACATGGGTAACAAAATAATCTGTATAACAAACCTCTATGGCACAAGTTTGCCTACATACAAATTTGCACCTATACCCCTAAACTTAAAATAAAAGTAAAAAAAAAAAAAAGAACAAGGTGGAGAAGGATAGAGGTTCTGAAGCTTACTGTGAGGGTGAGGAAAGAGGAGCAGGCAAACCAGCTACTCGGTGCCTGTCACAGTTTACTCCAGCTGGAGACCTGGGCCAGGGGCTAACACCATTTGAATACGACATTGTAAAGAGGCTTGTTTTAAACAGAGGTCAGGACACTTTTAGGTAAATGATACCAAAAGAAGAAAAACCAGACATAATGCTAGATGCTTTAATATATCTTAAAATATAATCTCCTGGCCAGGTGCAGTGGCTCAAGCCTGTAATTCCAGCACTTTGGGAGGCTGAGGTGGGAGGATCACTTGAGCCCAGGAATTTGAGACAAGCCTGGGCAACATAGTGGGACTCAGTCTCTACAAAAAACAAAAACAAAACAAAAAAACACAGCCAGGTGTGGTACTGCATCCTTTAGACCCAGCTACTTGGGAGGCTAAAGTGGGAGGATCACACCACTGCAGTCTAGCCTAGGCTAGAAACTGTCTCCAAAAAAACAAAACCAAAACAAAAAACCAAACATAAAATACACCACTGCACTCTGGTCTGAGCTAGGACCTGTCTCCAAAAAAAACAAAACCCAAAACAAACAAAAAAACAAACATAATCTTCACAACCTGGTGAGGCAGGCATAATTATTCCTATGAAGTTAAAACTCAGAAAAATTAGGTAACTTGCCCAAGTCACACTGGTTAGGTTGTAATTTGAGCTCCAGTCTCTGGGGCTCACAAACCTCTGCCCTCAGCACTATGCTAGGAAACCTTTGTCACAGCTCTTGGCCATAATAAACAGAGAAGCCAGAGCATAAGGCCATTTAACCCACAGAATCTGAAGGGGTGCTCATCACTTTCCATGCTTTATGTTACCTCAGGGTGAGGTTATACACATTCTGTCATTCTAGACTTCCACAATGCAATGTGGCATCATTGGAAGTGAAGAAAAAGCTGAGCGGGAAGAGAGGTTAAAATGTTTAGAAAATCTATTTAAGGAAATAATCAATGAAAGCTTCTCAAGTCTAGCACCGTGTGTCAGATATCCAGATACAAGAGACCCAATGACCCCCAGGTGAATACACTGCAAAAAGGACTTCAACACAGCATATTATAATCAGAAAGTCTAAAATGAAAGTAAAAGAAAGAATTTTAAAATTAGCAAGAGAAAAGCATCTAGTTACCCATAAATGAAACCTCATCAGACTAACAGTGGACTTTTCAGCAGAAAACTTAAAGGCCAGAAGAGAATGGGATAGCATTTTCAAAGTGCTGAAGGAAAAAAACCCTGTCAGCTAAGAATTTTATATCTTGCTAGAATAAGCTTCATAAATGAAAGAGACTAGTCTTTCCTAGACAAATACTAAGGGAATCTGTCACCACTAGACCGGCCCTATAGGAAATGCTCAAAGGAGTCTTAAACCTGGAAAAAAAACGTTGATATTCACCATCACAAAAATGCGCAGAAATATAAAACTCACAGTTCTTATAAAACAATCTCACAAAAGAGGAAAAGAAAGAAATCAAATGACAGAATTTCATCAAAACACAAGGACAAAAAGAGAAAAAGAAAGAAAACAAAGAATTTATAAAATAACTTGAAAACAACCATATGATGGAAACAAAGTCTCACATATCAATATTAACCTTAAATGTAAA
>NW_012104721.1:282472-284585 GCF_000951045.1 Mandrillus leucophaeus | reverse complement strand
AAAAGCATCTAGTTACCCATAAATGAAACCTCATCAGACTAACAGTGGACTTTTCAGCAGAAAACTTAAAGGCCAGAAGAGAATGGGATAGCATTTTCAAAGTGCTGAAGGAAAAAAACCCTGTCAGCTAAGAATTTTATATCTTGCTAGAATAAGCTTCATAAATGAAAGAGACTAGTCTTTCCTAGACAAATACTAAGGGAATCTGTCACCACTAGACCGGCCCTACAGGAAATGCTCAAAGAAGTCTTAAACCTGGGAAAAAAACGTTGATATTCACCATCACAAAAATGCGCAGAAATATAAAACTCACAGTTCTTATAAAACAATCTCACAAAAGAGGAAAAGAAAGAAATCAAATGACAGAATTTCATCAAAACACAAGGACAAAAAGAGAAAAAGAAAGAAAACAAAGAATTTATAAAATAACTTGAAAACAACCATATGATGGAAACAAAGTCTCACATATCAATATTAACCTTAAATGTAAATGGATAAAATACGTCACTTAAAAGATACAGACTGGCAGAACAGATTAAAAAACATAATCCACCTATATGCTACCTAAAAGAAACTCACCTTACCTGTGAAGACGCAAGGAGACTGAAAGTAAAGAGGCACAAAAAGATATTCCATCCAAAAGGAAACCAAAAGGAGAACTATATATATCAAATAAAACAGACTCTAAATCAAAAACAGTTTTTTAAAAAAAAAAAAAGACTAAGAATGTCATTGTATAACAATAAAGGTATCAGTTCACCAAGGGGTATATATAGGAAATCCTAAATATATATGCACCCAACATATGAGCACCCAAATTCACAAAACAAATATTACTAGCTCTAAAGAAAGAGACAGATAGCAATACAGTAACAGTGGGGAACTTCAACATTCCACTCATAGCACTATACAGACCATCGAGACAAAAAATTAACAAAGAAACACTGGACTTTAGACCAAACAGACTTAACAGACATTTACAGAACATTCTTCCCAACATGCATAGAAGATACATTCATTTCATCAGCACATAAAACATTCTTCAAGCATGGGCCATATAGGGAGACTCTGTCTCTACAAAAAATAATAATAAAAATGAATGTAGCCAGGCATGGTGGTATGTGCCTGTGGTCCCAGCTACTCAGGAGGCTGAGGTGGGAGGACTGCTTAGTAATAGGAAGTCAATGCTACAGTAAACCATGATAACACCACTGCACTGCACCCTGGGTAACAGAGCAAGACCCTGTCTCAACAAAGAAAAAAAAAAAGAACAAGAAGAAACATTCTTCAAGATAGATCACATGTTACGCTACAAAACAAGTCTTAACAAATTTTTAAAAATCAAAATCAAGTATCTTCTCAGACAATAGTAGAATAAAGCTAGAATACAACATAAGAGGAACTTGAGAAACGATACAAATACATGGAAATTAAGCAGCATGCCCCTAAATAATCACTTAATCACTGGGTCAATGAAGATTTTTTCCCCTGAGACAGGGTCTTATTGTGTCACCCAAGCTGGAGTGCAGTGGCGCAATCATGACTCACTGTAGCCTTAAACTCCTTTGGCTCAAGTGATCCTCCTGCCTCAGCCTCCTGAGTAGCTGGGACTACAGGCACATACGACCATGCACAGCTAATTTTTTGTAGAAATGGGGTTTTTCCATGTGGCCCAGGCTGGTTTCAAACTCCTAGGCTCAAGCAATCCACCCATCTCAGACTCCCAAAGTGCTGGGATTACAGGCATGAGCCACCATGCCCGACCTTAAAAATTTTTTGAAACAAATAAAAATGAAAACACAACATACCAAAGCCAGTGGGATGCAGCAAAAGCAGTGCTAAGAGGCACTACCAATGCTTATAGCATTACATGTCTACATGAAAAAGCAGGAAGATCACAAATTAACAACCTAATGCCGTACCTCAAGCAAAAAGAAAAAAAAGAACTAAACCCAAAGTTAGCAGAAGAAAAGAAATAACAAAGATCAGAGCAAAACTAAATAAAATAGAGACCAAAAAACAATACAAAGGATCAACAAAATGAAAAGCTGGGATCAGGTGCAGTGGCTCATGCCTGTAATCCCTGTACTTTGGAAGGCTGAGGCAGGCGGAT
>NW_012104721.1:266504-279858 GCF_000951045.1 Mandrillus leucophaeus | reverse complement strand
AAAAAAAAGGTATACATATGGGAAAAGAAGAAGTCAAATTATTCCTATCACTGATGATATTATCTTACATCTAGGACACCATAAAGACTCCACCAGAAAACTCTTAGATTTGATACATGAAATCAGTAGAGTTTCAGAATGTAAAATTAACATACAGAAATCTATAGCACTTCTGTACATCAATAGCAATCTAGCTGAAGACCAAATCTAGAAGGCAATCCCATTTATAATAGCGACAAATAAAGAAGAAAGACAACCCAGGAATATAGTTAACCAAGGAGGTGAAAGATCTCTATAAGGAGAACTGCAAAATGCTGATGAAGGAAATTGTACATGATACACAAAAAAGGAAAAACATCCCATACTCATGGATTGGAAGAACAAATATTGTTAAAATGATCATACTATACAAAGCAATCTACAGATTCAACACAATCCCTATCAAATTACCAATATCATTATTCATAGCATCAGAAAAAAAAAAAATCCTAAAATTTATAGGGAACCAAAAAAAAAAAAAAATCCAAATAGCCAAAGCAATTCTGAGCAAAAAGAACAAGGGCATCACATTATCTGGCTTAAAATTACACTACAAGGCTATAGCAACCAAAACAGCACAGTACTGAAATAAAAACAGACACACGGCTGGGCGCGGTGGCTCACGCTTGTAATCCATGCACTTTGGGAGACCGAAGCAGGTGGATGATCTGGGGTCAGGAGTTTGAGATCAGCCTGGCCAACGTGGTGAAACCCCGTCTCTACTAAAAATATAAAAATTAGCTGGGCATGGTGGTGGGTGCCTGTAATTCTAGCTACCCGGGAGGCTGAGGCTGGAGAATCGCTTGAACCCAGGAGGTGGGGGTTGCAGTGAGCTGAGATCGTGCCACTGCACTCCAGCCTGGGCAACAAGAGTGGAACTCCGTCTCAAAAAAAACTAACAATAAATAAATAAATAAATAAAAACAGACACACAGATTAGACAACCCAAAAATAAAGCCACATACCTACAACCAACTGATCCTTGACAAAGTCAACAAAAATACACATAGGGAAAAATACTCTATTCCATAAATGGTACTGGGGAAACTGCATAGCCATAGGCAGAAGAATGAAACTGGACACAAACTTCTCTCCACATAAAAAAATTAACTTAAAATGTATGACCTGAAACTACAAAGTCCTAGAAGAAAAATGACCTGAAACTATAAAAATCCTAGAAGAAAACCTAGGAAAATTCTTCTGGACATTGGCCTAGACAAATAATTTATGATCAAGTCCTCGAAAGCAAACACAAAACAAAATAGATAAATGGGACTTAAACTAAAAAGCTTTTGCATAGCAAAAGAAACAATCAACAGAGCACCAAAAGACAACCTACAAAATGGGAAAAAAATATTTGCAAAAGAAAGTATCCAACAAAGGCTAATATCCAGAATCTATAAGGAACTCAAACAACTCAACAAGGAAAAAAAAAATAACTTCATTAAAAAGTGGGGAAAGGACATCAACACACATTTTTTCAAAAGAAGACATGCGAACTACCAACAAACATGAAAAAAAAAAAGCTCAACATCACTTATCGCAAGAGAAATGCAAATTAAAACCACAATGAAATACCACCTTATACCAGTCAGAATGGCTATTACTAAAAAGACAAAAAAACAACAGATGTTGAGGCTGGGCATGGTGGCTCATGTCTGTAATCCCAGCAATTTGGACGCTGAGGTGGGTGGATCACTTGAGGCCTGGCGTTTGAGACTAGCCTGGTCAACATGGTGAAACCCTGTCTCTACTAAAAATACAAAAATTAGCCGAGTGTGGTGGCACACGCTCGTAATCCCAGCTACTCGGGAGGCTGAGGGGGGTGAATCGCTTGAACCCAGGAGGTGAAGGTTGCAGTGAGCTGAGATCACGCCACTGTACTCCAGCCTGAGCAACAGAGCGAGGCTGTTGCTCTGTTTCACAAAAAAACAAAAAACAACAAACAGATGTTGGTGCAGATGTGGAGAAAAGGGAATGCTTTATACACTGTTGAAGGGAATCTAAATTAGTACAACCTTTATGGAAAACAGGATGGAGACGTCTTAAAGAACTAAACATAGAATTAACCTTTGATCTAGCAATCCCATTACTGTGTATATACCCAAAGGAAAAGAAATCATTATATCAAACAACAACAACAACAACAACAAAAAACACTTGTATGTTTACTGCAGCACTAGTCACAATACCAATAATATGGAATTAACCTAAGTGTCCATCAACGGAGGACTGGATAACAAAATTGTGTGTATATCTATATCTATATCTCACTTTGAATACTACTTAGTTATAACAAAGAATGAAGTCATGTCTTTTGCAGCAAGATGGGTAGAACTGGAGGCCATGATTCTAAGTGAAATAACTCAGAAACAGAAATTCAAGTATCAACATGTTCTCACTTTAAGTGGGAGCTAAACAATGTGTATGCATGAGCATACAGAATAGAATGACACTGGTGACTATAAAAAGTGTGAGGGTGGGAGGAGGTGAGGGTTGGAAAATTACCTATTGGGCACGATGTTCACTATTTGGGCGATGATGGGTACACTAAAAGCCCAGACTTTACCATGTAAGAAAAATGCACTTGTATTCCTTAAACATTTTAAAAATTAAAAAGAAAAAAAAAGGGAAGGGGAAGCAAGCGGTAAGCACTCAGGGGAAGCAGCATCAGCACTCCAGGGCCACAAGGACAGCTGAGCTGTGGGTTCTGTGACCAACTGCCCTCTGCTGGTGAATAGAAATAATGAGTGGAAAGAGGACCAAAGGCTCATTTCAGGTTGAAGGTGTCAAGATCTTTTTCAGTCTTTTATTAGAGAAAAATTCAAACTTAAATCACAGACAGAAGAGTATAAAACAGCCCTATGCATCTTTACCTAGCTTTGACAATATATCAGCTCATGGCCAATCTTGTGTCATCTACCCATTACCCACTGCCCTCTGCCATGTTTTATTTGGAAGCAAATCAAACATATCATTGCATCTGGAATTATTTTAGTATGCATTTCTAAAAGAAAGGGATTTTTTTTAAAAAAAAAAAAAAGCTCCATACCACCACCATCGTCACAACTGAAAAATAATTAGCAATAATTCTAATAATTCCAATAATTCCTTATAGCATGGGACGCCAAAACCAAAACAAATAATTAAGCCTCACCCGAGGAGGATCACGGCAAGGGAGAGGCAATCATGTAAAATTCAGATTAACAGCATGAATCACCCAAACAAACAAAAGTACTTCATCTTCAGTGTTGCCAGAGTAAACTAGCAGGAACATAGATTAAATGAATATCTTAACTGGAAATGCAAAGCCATGCACCCAAATGGTAGGAAAATATTTAGTTCAGTAGATGTGATGCAAGTGCTACTAAGTCTTTGTTGAAACTTTTAATTTATACAATATTTTTATTATTATAATTTTTTTTTGAGACAGAGTCTCACTCTGTCACCCAGACTGAAGTGCAGTGGCGCGTTCTCAGCTCAACGCCGCCTCGACATCCTGGGCTCAGGACTACTACGGGTGCGCACCACCATGCCCAGCACTTTTTTTTTTTTTTTTTTGAGACAAAGTCTCACTCTGTCGCCCAGGCCAGAGTGCAGTGGCACAATCTTGTCTCACTGCAACTTCCGCCTGCCAGGTTCAAGCAATTCTCCTGCCTCAGCCTTTCGAAACTGGGACTACAGGCAGGCACCACCACACCCGGCTAATTTTTTGTACTTTAGTAGAGATGGGGTTTCACTATGTTGCCCAGGCTGATCTCAAACTCCTGGGCTCAGATAATCCGCCTGTCTCAGCCTCCCAAAGTACTAGGATTACAGGCATGAGCCACCACACCCGGCCTATTTTTCATATTTTTTGTAGAGATGGGGTTCCACCATGTTGCCCAGGCTGATCTCGAACTCCAGAACTCAAGTGATCCTCCTGCCTTGGCCTCCCAAAGTGCTAGGATTATAGGTGTGAGCCACTGCATCTGGCCTATTTTTATTATTTTTAAAGAGACAGGGTCTTGCTGTGTTGCCCAGGCTGGTCTTGAACTCTTGAGCCCAAGCAATCCTCCCACCCTGGCCTCCCAAAGTGCTGGGATTATAAGTGTGAGCCACCACACCTGGCCGTGTTGAATCTTTCCAGTGATTCAGGAGGGCAACACGGTCTTTAAGGGCCAAATGCTCAGAGTGGTGCAGTTGGGCTATGAGACACTGAGAGGTGTGACCACACCAGCTCCCCAGCAATCTCAAACTCAGGGATCAGAATTAGGTTGAAAGATCACTCCCCTTTTTGGGCTACCTCTGTGCTATTTCTCCCTCTCTCACAAATTTCTGTTAGCATGTCTCTTTTCTCTTCTAGATTATAAGCCTCTGGAAGGCAGTATAGCATTTGATATGGTTTGGCTCTGTGTTCCCACCCAAATCTCACCCTGAATTGTAATAATCCCCACATCGTGGGAGGGACCCGGTGGGAGGTAATTGAATCATGGAGGCAGGTCTTTCCTGTACTGTTCTCATGATAGTGATTAAGTGTCGTGAGCGCTGATGGTTTTATAAAAGGGAGCTCCCCTGCACACGCTCTCTTGCCTGCCGCCATGTAAGACATGACTTTGCTCCTCATTCACCTTCCGCCATGATTCTGAGGCCTCTCCAGCCATGTGGAACTGTGAATCAATTAAATCTCTTTCCTTTATAAATTACCCAATCTCAGGTATGTCTTTATTAGCAGCGTGAGAACAGACTAATTCAGCATTGTGTTCAATTTTGTATCCCGAGCGGCTGGCACATGAGAGATGCTCAATGGATGCTTGCATAGAGAAAGCCTGAACCAGAAAAGTCCATCAATCACTTGATGATGCCAAATGTTGGAAAAAATGGGAAGAAAAGAGTATTCTCCTACTCTGCTTGTGGGGCAATGAATTGATACAGCCACTTTGTCCTCCAAAGAGATGTCAAATATTTAGACCATAAAACAAGAATAGGATGCAAAAAACGGGAGCATTCAGAGAACAAGAAAAGAGAGAGTTCCTGGAAATTATAAACACTCAACAGAAGGGTTGGAAGCTAAAGTTGAGAAATTCGAGAAAATCTCCCAAAGCAGAGCAAAAGAACAAATAGATAAAAAATAGAAGACAAAAACCAAAGGACTAATCTAAGAGATCCAATATTTGAATATAAGGAGTTCCAGAAAGAGAACAGAGAAAACAGATGGGACGAAATTAAAGAAAAAATTTAAAACATTTTCTTATACGCTTATATTCTGAGTTTCCCAACAGAAAGGGCAATGAGTTCCTGGTGAAACAGATAACAGACTCACATTAAAGCATATCACTGAGAGAATTCAGAGCACTGGGGAAAAATAAAGACCTAACATGCTTCCAGAAATAACATACACAAAGTATTAAGAATCAGATTGGCTTTAGACATAGACAACAATCCTAGAAGTAAAAGATAAATGCAGCAATGATCTCAAAATTTTAAAGGAAAGTGATTTCTAATCTATACCCAGCCTAAGTATTAATTATGGGTGAGGGCAGACAAAAAAGACTTTCAGACATACATGGTCTCCAAATGTGCCTTCCATGTTCCCTTTCTCAGGAAATTACTGGAAAATGTGCTTTACCAAAATGACAGTGTGCACCAAGCAAGTGAAAGACATGAGATACAAGAAATGAGGGACCCCCTATAGGGGACAGTGAAGACACTCTCCATGAGAGAACACTGTGCAGGGAAGGAAAGGTGTACTATGTGGCTCACCATACCATCAAACTGAAAACTAGCCAAAGCCACGAGACAACTATATTCGGAGGACAGAGGGACGGGAGGGTGAGTACATTTGATGAGGGTGGGTGCCAGAGTTGAATTCTAACCTCCCATAGAGAGAAGTCAATAGATGATACTAAAGTTGAAATGTAGAGAAGGAGCAAGGAAAACTCACCATTTAGAGAAATGGCAGTGAAAACAAAAATAACCCACTAAGACAGATGGAAGCAGTGGTCTCAGAGAAGGGGAAGAGGAGAGGGAGCACAGGTGCTGCTGTTTTTGCAATCCTATGCATCTGTAACTCTGATAAATAAAACAACATGAGGAAAAAACCCTGCACACAGGAAGTATCTCGGAAAATTCAGAAGGGTAGTAAAGCTTCCAACAGCACTGCCAATGGTCTGACGTTGTTAGACCACCAGATTCTGCTGCTGTTATTTGTACCTTACTGCAATATCCCAGTTTATGGCCATCAAAGCTCAGCATTTCACAAGCACTTAAAAGAGACAAAGCTTTAGTCAGCAGGTATGTTATACATGGATTTCTAAAGCTCTTACCAGCAGTAAAAATGCCTTTCGTGCTCTGTCTTATACTAGAAGGTCTCACGATTGCTGAAAGCCCTGTGAGATAAAAACAAAAAGGAGACCAAAAAACCCAAAACAGATGTTAGTCATCTTAACAGTTTTAAAATTTGAAACTAAATATTCTTTCTAGTCAGCCAATCAAACCACCAAATCTATCTCTGTCCTGCTGTCACAGTGACAGTGAAAACGGCACTGGAATTGAGGGCCAGGAGACCAGAGCAGCCAGCCGCGGCGCCACCCGGCTATGTGGGTCCAAGCCGGTGACCGAACAGCTCTGCACCTCCTCCCCTTAAAACAAGGGGGTGGGTTAGCTGACCCTCAAAGGGTCAGATTTAAGATTTTATGACTTAAATCTGCCTGAGATTTCTGGTTCTCAATTGCATAACATGAAAAGATAAAAACCAAACGATTACATCTACGAGAAAAACTTTCATTCTGAAAATACACATACGGACTCCACAGTGAGGAACAAGTTTCACTCCCCTCAAAGAGACAGCCCAGATCACACTGTTGCCAGGATCACATTCAAACAAACAACAGTGTGCCTCATACAGAGCTATCTTCAGGATGGGGAGCTGGTGACCCAGTGCAAACCTAGTCAGGCCCAGGCGGAGAGTGGGAGTGGAGCACTTGCTGCAGCTCATGTTCCACTGCAGTGTGATGGTCTCAGCAAAGCATTTCCGTAAATTCTATCTGGCACCTCAGTACATATTTACTGAACGAAAACAGGAGAATGCACTCAATTGACAGAGGGACTCATTCTCAATTTTATAAATATTTCTTGATTGACTGATCTCATAAATTACCTTTAGCACCTTAAAGGGAAGTTAGTGTCTGAAGATCAGGTTCAGGATTTTTTTTTTATTATTTTTTTTTAAGAGATAAGGACTGCTCTATCGCCCAGCCTGGAGTGTAGTGGTATGATCCTAGCTCACTGCAGCCTCCAACTGCTCAAGCGATCCTCCCACCTCAGATTCCCAAGTTAGCAGAGACTATAGGCACGTGCCACCATGCCCAGCTACTTTTTAAATTTTTGCAGAGACAGAGTCTTGCTCTGTTGCCCAAGCTGGTCTCAAATTCCTGGCCTCAAGTGATTCTCCCTCCTGGACTTCCTGAAGTGTTGGGATTACAGGCATGAGCCATTGCACCTGGCCTGGGTTCAGAGTTTTGGATAAACATTAGGGCAGGGCTGGGGAAAATGCTGTGGAACGTGGGCCATGTCTGAGGGATGCACTGAACACTGTATGAGACACATCAAATGGAGTTGATTGAGGAAAGCTGTGTTCTCGATGTTACAAAAGCACAAAAAAATGCCACCAATCTCTTTTCTCAGACCACCACAAAGAACACAGACATATCTTTTAAATAAATTCTAGAAGTTGTGCTCTAGAAACCAAAAGAAACATTGTTTCTCCCTTTGACAGTGATTTAGGATCCAGAAATTTAAAAATAGAAGTATTTTCACCATGTTACTTCAAACAAGTAAAAATTCAGATTTAGAAAAACCCTCAAACTTTTAGTGCTTTCTTCTTCTGAGAGGCAATCTCTCTATTTCACTAAACAAAAAGGAAGAAATAGTATGTCCCAATCACAAAGTCCGCTTTTCCCCATGGCTGACATTTCCTCAACCTCAAATTCATAAACGTACCTAGTCGCACCACATCTCCACAGTCGGGATCATGAGCCACTTGAAATAAAGTTTCTTCCACATCTCTGTTTTTTCCAGGAGAGTCCATAATATGATGTATCTGTTGCTGTAAGCTTTTGGGCAATGTCATCAGCTGAGTGAACTGTCCTTCTGGGCTTTTATCTATCTGAAGGGGGGAACAAAGACAATGTCTATGGAAGTGCTTTAAATTCTACAAATACTCACAGACACAGGGCTTCTCTTTCAAAATCACACAGACATATATGCACCCACACCCCTGGCGAGGCAGCGCGCTAAGGAGACTCTCTTTTCTGAAACTGAATGGGTTCAGTTCAGGAGTCTAAGTCCCTTCAAAAAGGATAATTCTTGTCCTATAATATTGCATTTCAACCTAAGAATAGAAGCCACTCTCAAGGATCAATTTTTGACTTTTGGTTTTAAAATTTATATTTGTCTTAAATCCAGCAGTCAAAGGAAGTGGTGCTGCAGTTGACACTCATGGAGGCTGCGTCAAATCCGGGCACTGAGATGACCCCTCCCATTTCAAATGCAGGGAGACTGACGTGCCCTGATCACACCATCAATGAGAGTGAGTGGGATCTGAATTGTGTCTCCTGCCTGTAAGGCCTTTTAGTATGCTGTATTTCACAAACTGTAGGAACACACTGATGACAGAAACTAATCTTACTCACTTTTAATCCCCGGCACACAGTAGTTACTCAAAAAACAAAAAGGAAATGAGTAACTGAATCAATACAACTTAGTTGTCCTACAGCTACTAT
Source organism: Mandrillus leucophaeus (assembly GCF_000951045.1). NCBI lineage: Eukaryota > Metazoa > Chordata > Mammalia > Primates > Cercopithecidae > Mandrillus > Mandrillus leucophaeus. Next base: position 271,057 of record NW_012104721.1, on the reverse strand, counting down.
GCCAGTGGCTTTGGTTCCCAAAGTATTCTAAAACATATTAAGATGTTAAGATGCTGAAGACAAATGTATAAATAAAACATGTAAAACTATGTGTCGGACTTTACTCAGAAACCCTTGAATCAAAAGTTAGCCACAGAGCTGAGGCCAGACCTAGCTTTCCTAACTCCCAGTTTCATACACTGTGCCTCATGGAATGAATTTTTAAAAATCTTGTAAACGTTGATTTCCTGCCAAGTGTAGAACCAGTAACACTGCCCTCAATAGCTCATCACGTTATTTCCCAAGGAAGAATCTGTCTTGTATCCTTTTCACAAATATTTAGGTTTTAACTTCAATTAAGAGAACAGTAAGAAAAAATCAGATGAATGTATTACATTTTAGGCTTAGAGTTTACAGATATGACCAACTTTCTTAATAATTAGAATCTACTCACTCTACCATTTTAAAAATTGATTAAATATTTATTAACTATATACCAAATGGGCCAGGTGCGCAGGTTCACACCTGTAATCCCAACAGTTTGGGAGGCTGAGGTGAGAGAATTGCTTGAGCCCAAAAATTCAAGATCAGCCCTAGCAAAAGTGTGAGATATCCAGCTCTATGAAAAAAAAAATAGCCAGACATGGTGGTGCAAGCCTATAGTTCTGTCTACTTGGGAGGCTGAGGTTGGGAGGATCATTTGAGCCTGGGAAGTTGAGGATATGACGAGCGGTGACTGTGCCACTGCACTACAGCCTGGGTGACAAGAGCAAGACAGTCTCGAAAAAAAAGTATATACCAAATACCTGAATTTTCTAGTTTTGCCTATAAAAATCTATGCAAAGCAGGAGAAAATGTTATTATTTAATGGCTCCGTAAAGGTAGAGGGGTAAATATTTAGGTTTTTACCTAAATATTTGACATTTATCACTAGGATGGTTCTAAATTCACAGGACCCATCCTCTACTTAGCTTTGGCTACAAAAATGACAACAAATTTGAGTATTTATATAAACTAATCTTAGAAATGACATTTATGGGCTTATGTTTTGAGGCCACATATTGGGATTAGTTAGAATAAACTTATATTTCACTTATGCTTTACCTATGAAGCTTCCAACGGCTTAAGTGACATATAAAAAAATTAGAAAGTAATATTTGCCACTGCTTTCTCTTCAGGAAAATAATGCACTGGAATTTTCACTTGAAAGCATGTGTGTAAAGATAAAATATCAGGTGACATGGTTTAAAAATTTGGTAAATTCTCATTTTCCTTACACTAATTCTCATGAAAATATGAAAGTGAAAGCATTCAGCTAAATTGTGAAAGTCAAATTGCATTTTAAAAGCAGACATGGATACAATTATTAAATGTCAACTTAAGAAAAAAGCAGATAGATATGGAAAAAACCTGATATTGTATGATTCCTTTCATATGAACTGTCCAGAACAGACAAATCTACAGAGACAGAAAGTGGATTAGTGGTTTCCTGGGGGAGGGGAGAGCTGGGGACTGCTAATGGGTATGGAGTGACAGAAATATTCTTAAATTACATTGTGGTGATGGCTGTGCAGCTCTGTGAATATACTATAAACACTAGCTTTTATGGTATAGAAGTATTCATCAAGAAAGCTAGTATTTTGTTTTGTTATTACTATTTTTTTTGAGACAGAGTCTCGCTGTGTTGCCCAGGCTGGAGTGCAGTGGTACGATCTCAGTTCGCTGCAATCTCCATCTCTCAGGCTCAAGTGATTCTCATGCCTCGGCCTCCCAAGTAGCTAGGATTACAGGCGCATACCACCATGCCTGGCTAATTTTCGTATTTTTAGTAGAGACGGGGTTTCGCCATGTTGGCCAGGCTAGTCTTGAATGCCTGGCCTCAAGTGATCCACCTACCTCGGCCTCCCAAAATGCTGGGATTAGAGGCGTGAAGCTGCCATTCTCTCCCCCTGGCCAAAAGAGTAAAGAAAAAATAAAACCGTATCCCAGGAGGAATGGCAGAGATGAGCACCACCTGCAGACCTAAAAGATGCAGGGGTAAGGCAGATTTTATGTGTCAACTCAGAGCAGAGGCACAGCTTGAAGACACTGTCCTGCGAGGATGGGCTGTGCTACACATCCAGAATCAACCACCATTACACAGTACTATATTCCCAACTGGCAGAAGACATGGGCCTGGCAACCCAGGGTAGAAGGAGAAGTGACCTTATCACTCCCAGGGACACACTTGGGAACACTTTGTTTCCTATCACCACAGCTCTAGGTCTGTGGGTCTAGAGGTCCCAATTCCCAGAGAAGGGATGGTTCTACCAGAGGACACAGTAAGCATCCCATTAACTTTTTAAAGTTACGACTGCCACCCAATCCATTTAGAATCCCATGCCATAAGTCCAGCAGACAAGGCAATGAGTCACTACACTGGCAGAAGTAATTGGCCCTGGTCATCAGGAGCTGGGGTGCTGATACACATCTCTTAGAGGACCCTTTGCCCAATTTTTATGGTAAGAGGACAAATGTGGTAGCCAGGGTCCTCCAGACTCCTCTGAGATGACGGTCTGGACCACCCTGTCAAGATAAGCAGAAGTGACAGATGAAGGTGAAGGGAACCTGGATGAGTAGCAGAGGTGGGAGAAGATGAGTCTCAGTTGCAGTCTCAAGTCCAGATACAGCACTGGGAGCTGTAACTCAGTCCCCCAATCTTATTCTTGTAAATTTCCTGGGAAAAGAAACCGATGCGAAACTAGATCATGCAGACTTTTATAGGCCATAGGGAGGATTCTGGATACCTTTATCTTCACAGTTGGAGAAAATTCCTAGTCCTTTTCCCTTGTTCAGTTTCTAGAAAGTTGGTAGACAGACACATTATACTTCCCTGTCCTCTAGCCAGAGAATAGAAGATCTCTGGAGAAATTCTACAGACACTGATATTTGAGATCCTCCAATAAAACAGCCAGGTCCTTGGCCAGGTGCAGTGGCTCACACCAGTAATCCCAGCACTTTAGGAGGCCAAAGCAGCCAGATTGCTTAGGTCAGGAGTTCAAGACTGGCTTGGCCAACATGGTGAAACCCCGTCGCTACTAAAAATACAAAAATCAGCTGGGTGTGATGGCGCATGCCTGTAGTTCCAGCTATTTGGGAGGCTCCTGATTCAAGAATCACTTGAACTTAGGAGGCGGAGGTTGCAGTGAGCTGAGATCGCGTCACTGCACTCCAGCCTGGGCGACAGAGAGAGACTCCATCTCAAAAAAACAAAACAAAACAAAATAAAATAGCTAGGTCTTTGCCTCATAATCCTATAGTCAAGCCCACCAGTTGACAAGCCTGATATACCACAAAGAACTTCCAGTCTGCATTTTAGTGCCTCATTCTTTAAAAACAGGCCAGAGCCAGGCACGGTGGCTCTTGCCTGTAATCCCAGTACTTTGGGAGGCCAAGGCAGGAGGATTGCTTGAGCCTAGGAGTTCGAGACCAGCCAGGGCAACAAAGTGAGACCCTGTCTCTACAAAAAAAAAAGTTAATGTCTCAGATCATATGGGTACAAATATATGTATATACACATATATAAAAAAACCAGTTGGGCATAGTGGCATGGGCCTATAGTCCCAGCTCCTCAAGGGGCTGAGGTGGGAGGATCACTTGAATGCAAGAGTTCAAGGCTGCAGTGAACTATGATCATGCCACTACACTGTAGCCTAGGTGACAGAGTGAAACCCCCTGTCAAATTAATTAATTCATTAATTAATTTAAAAAAATAGGCCAGGAAGGAAATTCAGACATTTGAAGAAGGCTTCTAACATAACAGACTAGAGTATAAACAGACAAGAGGAACTAAGAGAAAGAAACAATGTAAGAGAACAAGACAAAAATCTTCAAATGCTATAATAAAGATCATTAAAGAGATTAGGAGAAAATAATGCATCCATAATACAAAAACAGGATGCTATAAGAAAGAACATTTTGGGAAAATTAAAAATTCAGTAGAAGTGTTACAAAACCAATCAGAAAAATTCTCCCATAAAGCTAAATTTAATAAACAAAGAGATGGGGGGGAGAGAGAGAGAGAGTGAAAAGGGTTAAACCAGGAGGTCTAGCAACCACCTAACAGGAATCCCAGGAAGAACAAACTAAGAAAATGGGTATGAAAAATAATTACAGAAATAATAAAAAAAAATTCTTTAGAATTGAAGCTTATAAAATTCCAGATAGAAAAGACCCACTGAGGCTGGGCACAGTGGTTCACACCAGTTAACCCAATACTTTGGAAGACCAAGGTGGGAGGATGGCTTCAGCCCAGGATTCGAGACTAGCCTGGGCAATATGGTGAAACCCCGTTTCTACTGAAAATACAAAAACCACTCGGGCGTGGTGGTGCATGCCTGTAGTCCCAGTTACTCAGGAGGTTGAGGTGGGAGAGTCATTTGAGCTTGGGAGTTTGAGGTTGCAGTGAGCCAGGACTGTGCCACTCTACTGTAGCCTGGGCAACCGAGGATGGAAGGAGGGAAGGAGGGAAGGAGGGAGGGAAGGAAGGAAGGAGGGAAGGAAGGAAGGAGGGAAGGGAGAAGAAGGGAGAAGAA
>NW_012104721.1:261647-265898 GCF_000951045.1 Mandrillus leucophaeus | reverse complement strand
AGCCAATACTATCCATCAAAGAGAGGGTAGAATTTTCAGAGGTATATGGTCTCAAAAATGTACCTCCCTCACACCCTTTAAGAACGTAATAAAAGACAAACTTCACTAATATCAGAGTGTAAACCATGGAAGAGGAAAACGCAAGACCCACAAAACCAAAAACTAGCATAGGGGAGGCAAAGGGAATTCTCGGGGTGATAATGAAAGGAAGGCAGAGGAGAGCAGCTGTGCAGTGGGCTAGAAAACAACCAGCCGAGAAAGGAACAGGGCAGGGGGCTCCAGGAAAAACATTTCTATGAAAAACAAGAAACGGAAAATACCCAATAAATTTGTCTATAATGGGAAGAGTTTTACAGATCTGTCAGAGTTTGAGGATGATTGACCTAAGCAACTGAAAAAATAAGACAACTATTAACTCCAGGAGAAACAAAGATGTACAGGAAAGGGAACTTCATAATGCCACAGCTCATCAATAAAAAAAAGGCTGTCACAATAAAATAAACATTGAATATTAACCTAACCAAAAACATGAAATAACTTTACGTGAAGCATGAGGGCATGAGGTAGGAGGGGAAGAGATTGTGTGTGCTAAGTGCATGTGTGTGAGTGTGTGTATTGGTATATGAATTGATGGGGTAGTGTAAGACAGTAAAAAAATCCCCAACTTACAGGATGGCAAAAATAAAGTATAAGATTGAAAAAAAAATCAAGAAATAATAGTCAAAGCATATTATTTAGAACATGGTGGTGAATATCAGAAAAATCAGCTATAGAGACAAAAGCAGCTGCCCCTGGTAGCAGGGCTGAGAATGTGGGAAGGAACTGCTCATTTTGTTATAAACTTGAGGTATCATTTGGCTTTTAAACCATGTGCATGCATAAAACAAAAAACCTCAACCTGAACCAAATGTGGCAAAATCTGTTAAACTGAGTGGTGGGTATTCTCACATTTCATATGTCACTCTCTATTCTTTTCTTATTTTAAAACTAATTCCTATTTTTTTAAATTTCCTTTTTAGCTCTAGAAATTCCGTTACTCTATTACTCATTACATGTTAGTTGCCCCTATTATGTGGAGGGAGAAGAGCATAAACAAAGAAAAATACAGTGCTCTTTACATTAACGGAAAAAAAACCCAAAAATCTGTGGCCCACCCTGGTTTTTATTTTCAAACAAACACTTAATATTAATTTAAACAACATCTTGATAAGAAAGTTTTATTTGATACATCGAAAAGAAAAATTCCCAGACATAATAAACATAACAAGTGGGGAAAGAAGAGAATTTTGAATATATATGAGCCCACTAATGTGTAACAAAACCGAACCTCTTGATACATGCATGCAAACATACACAAAAGTACATGTGAAAAGATGTGGAAGAACAGACAGCAGGCTGGGTGCAGCAGCTCATCTCTATAATCCCAGCACTTTTGAAGGCTAGGGTGGGCAAACTGCTTGAACTCAGGAGTTTGAGACCAGCCTGTCCAACATGGCAAAACCCTGTCTCTACAAAAAAATACAAAAATTGGTCAGGCGTGGTGGCACGCACCTGTAGTCCCAGCTACTCAGGAGGCTGAGGTGGGAGGATGGCTTGATCCCAGGCTGGGGGGTGTTGAGGCTGCAGTAAGCCGAGATCGTGCCACTGCACTCCAGCCTGGGCAACAGAGTCAGACCCTGTCCCAAAAAAAGAAAACAAACAAACAAACAAACAAAAAACAAAAAAAACCCCAAACTGTCAGTACAGTTACCTCTGGGGAGCTAAATGGGTCTGGGGATGGAATGAAAGTGATCTAAAGTTTATTTTCACTTGTTTTGACTGGTAATTAATAGACATGGTAAGATTTTCCAATGGCAAAAAAGATACACATGGTGAAAATAAGTCCCTCTCCCACTTCTGCCCCTAGTTCCCTTCTCCAAAGGCAGCCTCTTATTACTAGTCTGTTACCTCTTAGCATTATTCCAGATACACAGAAGCCTATGTTTACATACAGTACTTACTTTTTGAACTATAAATGTTCTCACACCAGTCATGCTGTTCTACCCCTGACTTTCTTCCTGCAAATAGCCCTTGTCTTAGAAACAATGCAAGCTATTTTCCACATACAGTTTACCTCCAGCCGGCCTTGCTGGCTTTTATACACCACTTGAGGATTCTCCTGTAGTATGCTGCCATAGAGCTCTCGAAAGTGGGCTATATTGGGCTTCACAATATTCAGCACTTTTGTTTTATCCTCTCCAACCACCATCCGAAAGTCACCTAGTTAAAACAAAGAGATAAACACATCTTCCATTAAGAATCCACACTCTGACCTATGAATGACACTCCCCACACTGATACTGCATGGGTTCACTCTGGCAGGATCCCTCATCAAAACACTTGTTTTTCCTCCTCAAAATGTGGGCACTTTACCCAAGAAATGTGAGCTCTTGTTTGGAGGAAAACAGCGTCTCTCAAATCACAAAGCCCTTTATACCAGTTAAATTTACAGTTACTTAGGTTCAGAAGGTAATCACAAGCGAGTAGCTAACTTGTTTTAGTTTTTCCAATGCAGACACTTCTGCACCTACAAAGTCCTGTCTCATGGGTCAAACTCTGCCTGTGGCCAACGAGGGAGACAGGAGCTGTGCACCATCACTGCAGACTTGTCCTTGCCATTGCTTCCTCATGGTTGACCTGTATGCTTATGAGGGCTTTTGAGGTACTTTATGAATATAATTAATCTTATCGTATTTTACAATGGCAAAATAAGGCTTAAAAGTTCTATAAAAGGAGGTTTGCATTGAAGATGAAATTGAAAACAGAGAACTTGTTAAACTCCAAGTGATGAGAAATGAAGATGTTACATTTGCCTATGGGATGAATTGAGCTGTAAAACAAGTAATTCGGAAAGACAAAAACATTTCTGAATCAAAAGAAAAGTGCCCCGCCAATGCCACTGACAACCATCGGCAAGATGGAGGAGAAAGGAACGGGAAAGTGGATACGCTTGAGTGCATGCCTACTGGGCTAATGCGAAATCAGAAGAGGCTGGACACACGCAGAACCTTCTGAGTCAAGCATGCTGAAAGCAATGTGGCTGAATCCTTTGTTGGAGAGACAGCAATTTGTCAGGGGGAGTGGAGGGGTGGCAAGTGTAGGCAGATACTCCAGCTGCTGAGGAATCTCCTGGGGCTAGGATGACGATATAATTTATCATCCAAACTAGGTCACTTCTGAGGGTGAAGGGATTGCTATAAATAATTACACTAGGACAAGTATAAACTGAGCAAACCAGGACATATGGTTACCCTTGCCAATTTCTTTTTTCTGGAGAGGGGAAGGGATCATAGAGGTCATTACTTGCCACAGTGGATTTTCATAGTGCAAATTGTTGGCTTGTTTTAGAAAAAGTAAAAATACAAAGAAGACAGACAATATGTACTTCATTGAGTAAGGAATAAAATATGCTAGGTTTTAAGCTTCAAAGGACCAATTTACACTACAATGTGGTGGAATGTAACTGGGGACTGCAAGCTTAGAAAAACAGACCTCCAGGCCCGGCGCGGTGGCTCACACCTGTAATCCCAGCACTTTGGGAGGCCAAGGCAGGTGGATCACGAGGTCAGGAGATCAAAACCATCCTGGCTAACATGGTGAAACCCCATCTCTACTAAAAACACAAAAAAATTAGCTGGGCGTGGCGGCGGGCACCTGTAGTCCCAGCTACTCGGGAGGCTGAGGGAGGAGAATGGCAGGAACCCGGGAGGCGGAGCTTACAGTGAGCCAAGATCGCGCCACTGCACTACAGCCTGGGCAACAGAGCGAGACTCCGTCTCAAAAAAAAAGCAAAAAACAAAAACAAAAACAAACGGACTTCCAAAGAGCCTTCGGAACCTAACCTTGGTGTACGGGGGGTCTGACTGTTCAGGTGAGTGAGCAGAAGTGAGTCCCAGTCCTAACAATCTGCTCCAATATGGATGACCTTGATTTTTTCACTATTACTTTGAAGGGAAAGAGAGTTGTCACATAGTTAAAACCTGGGATAACTGATAATAAGGAGGTTGAGAAATCAGTCCTTTCACATATTGCTATTGACAGCATAAACTGCTAAAATTCTTCTGGAAAGCACTGAAGCAAGAAACCCCATCTCTGGAGCAAGCCTAAAGAAATAAGCCAGAGGCCGGGCGCGGTGGCTCAAGCCTGTAATCCCAGCACTTTGGGAGGCCGAGACGGGCGGATCACGAGGTCAGGAGATCGAGACCATCCTGG